>NC_079503.1:18993034-19315722 GCF_030052815.1 Hevea brasiliensis
AGGGGTTCACCCCTCACTTCTTATTCATCCTAACATCTATGTTAGGAAATGACTTGAATTTATGTTTATTCTTTCCTTAATCATTATCTTCATTTTCAATTCTTTACTTATCCAAAAAATCTTTCTTTTTCACTTTTGGAGATTGAATAAGAAAAAATTCTTGGCGTAGTATCCCATAACTCTTGGGGAATAACATTTCTACTCTACCTAAAGATAGTTTTTCAATGAGTCGAATCCCTAGGTAGTTAGAGAAAGTTTCTTCTTAGTCTCAGTACACTGTTGCTCAAGGAATACCATTTCATCCCCCTTCTTTAGTAGAGATCTCCTCACTACTTTCTTTCATGTTCTTAAATTCTTAAGATCTTTGTGACTTATTTGTGAAATGACCTGTGTTTGGCCACTCACCCTTTTTATTACTATTATGTCCCTCTCCCTAATTTTTACTCATTGTTGTTTTTGCCACCATACCCCCTTTTAGGTTTTAAGTTTCCTTTCTCCTTTTGGTTAACTTCTTTTTAGGGTCTGTTTGTCACTATTACAACACCACTTAATGTTTCTGTACTTAAGCTTTCTTTCTTTTCTTGAACCTTTTAGTTGGCTTCCTTTTTATGCACTACTTACTTGCTCTTCTATCTTATCTGATATGATAGTTCAAGATATCATTGTATGCCTTCCTATCTTCTTGATCACTTTAAGGGCATTTTCATTCATGACATTCTAATTCTTTTGTCGAGCTAATGGAAATCTTTTTACATTTGCATCCCTTCTACTAGGGAATAGGGAGCAACAGATCATCATTATGAATTCAAATCGTATTTGTCTTTGAATTCACTTTGTGTTTCCACTGGATTTGTTTTGGCTTGAATCTCCTATCTATCCCGTTGTCTACTTTTATCCTACCCCTTATCTTTGGATTCTCTTTCTTATACTGATAGCTTGGTAATAGTTATATCTTATGTAGTTTTATTTGGCATCCACATCCTCTACATTACCTAGGATTTAGCCATTAACCATCTAACACCTATTCAATCTAGCACCTGTATTTTCTTTATTAACATTAGGGCCTTAACTTCCTTACTCATCTTTTCTACTTTTCCTCCTTCTGTTATCATTTCGTTTACTTCAAAAGGAGGGTCCATAGGAATTCCTTTCATCTTTATTCTGTTGTTAGAGCCTTTACCTCAAAGGACTAACTTGCCCTTACTATTATTGATCCTTGGGAGTCATTCTCCCTATCCTTGGCTATGCTGTCTCTTCTTTTGGTGGCATTAATTGTACCTTAACGACCATATTATAGCCCTATGCAACTCCCAATATATTCCTTTTCCTTCTTTAAAGAGACTTTTACTCTAAACATAGGATGTGGGGAAGGAGTTCAAGGGAGGTACTCAGTCTTTCTCTTCTCATTGCCTTAACCACCTTTGCCTTTCTCTTTTAAAGAGGGACTTTTGTAAGGCGTTTCCTTGCATGCTTACACTTCCATTCCCCAAACTTGGGCTTTTTGTACCCAGGCTTTCTTTTTCTAGGCCCTTAGGCTCTTTGCTTTGCACCCTTTTTACCATACTTCTTTTCTTTAGCTACTTGTCACCCTCAAAGTGCCTTACGCACTTCTCTAGCCATCTTGCTATGCCTTTTTATGAGGCCATTTCATATGTTAGGAGTGTTTCTCCTAAATTTTCACTTTTCTTAAGGTATATAACCATCATTTACATGAGAAAGACATCTAAGGAAGAGCCTTACCCTCCCCTAACTTTGCGAGACAACTGTCGTGATGTCTCAACTATCCATGGTCCTATACTAATGGTCAAATACACTTATAAGGGTGACAAGGCCTCTTATTCTCAACATCCTCCTTTGCTACTTTTAGCTTACACCTTATGGCTATGGTCGTAGTTTAAGAGTCCTCAACTCTTTGACTTGATCATATGCACAACCTCTCAGGAGGTTAACATTTAATGTGAAGCTCTACCTCTTTACAGGGCTCTTTAAGAAGGTGCTATCTTTTTAACTTATAAGTGGCACTGTTAATAGGGTGGCAAAATTATCTAAGGTCCCACTTTGGAGACCACATGTTCCCACTAAGTGACAAAGTTACTTACTTTAACCATTACCCTCTAACATTTTGTGGCTTTCTACTAAAAGGGTCAGAATCCATCATTGGGAGTTTCTAACTCCATTACTAAAGCATTCTTAGCTTATAGTGGAAGCTAGCCACATGACATGTCACTATGGTTTTGCTAGAGGGCGCATAGATCCATACAATACTACTATGTTAGTACTATAATCTGCAGCTTACAATACTAACACTAATAACATTGCATGGGTGACTTTAATGCTTCTTAACAAACCTGGATCCTTTACCTCTATACTTCCTTTAACACTTAAGCGAAACGCTTACTTTGATAAGGCACTCTCATATCATTATGCCCTTTTTGGCAACTATGGCCTCATCTAAGGCAACCATGGTTTCTTACCTTGGTTTCACATACTAATGCCTTTTATAAAGTAGGCACTATATTATACTGTGTTCCACTTTAATGCCACTTGGGCCTTATACTTTTCTTTTCCCCTCAGTGTTGAGTTTGAACTTTTTCTTATTATATAAAGGGTTGAATGTCACTTTTACCATCTATCCTTTGGGTACTTTTGATTGCTCGAACCTTTGTTCTCTTTAGATTCTTTCATTTCATTTGGGCCTTGCTACTAAGCTTACTCTTAGCAACCCATAATACTGCCACAAACCCTTATATAGATCCTTGTTTTGTCTTTTCTTTTCTTTTTCACTTTCCTTTCTTGAACCAAAATTCAATCCTAAATACCAAAAAGAGATTCCCCCCCCCCCCCCTCATGATCATTTGGTCTTAATCCCATACCCTAGACTAAGTGGCTCATTTAATTTGGATTTAACTATAATATCAAAAAGAGATTCCCCCCTTCATGATCACTTGGTCTTGATCCCATACCCTAAACTAAGTGGCTCATTTGACTTGGACATAACTTTTAACATATAAATTCACTTAGTCTTGGTCCTATTCCTAAGACTAATCCTACTTTGAGACATCTCAAGACACATACCTGTGGTCTAGCTACACCTCACTTTTATGAGAATGGAATAAGATATTAAATATATAGTCACCATTTATAACCATAAGACATGTATGCAGAATTTACTTTGCTTGTTTTTTCATAAAACATTTTTCTTTCACATAATTAGGGCATACTTCCGCCTTCCTTTTCACTTTTTTTTTTTTCTTTCTTTCCACTTTGCATTTTTGGCATCTAGGTCCAAGCTTATAAACCCAGTGCTCTGATACCACTTTCCAATAGCGCAACGCTAAGGGAAAGGGTAGGCAAGAAGCTGTTTGAACCCATAGCAAGTCTAAACATTACTTTTACAAATAATAGTGGGCCCATTTCCATCATAAAACACATTTAATTATATAAAACTGTTTAATTATGTCATAAAATATTTAGGTATAAGCACAATAAACCTTTATACATTCACTTATCTTTAAGAGTTCCATAAACCTTACTTATACCTTTTACAATATTATGAGGCAATAAACTTAGGAACTCATCACTTGATTATGTTGAATGTATCTTCAACTCTCATCCCTGAAAGGAGAAAATAGAGAAAGGGAAGTGAGCTTAGGCTTAGTGCGTAAAAGTTTACTTAGAGAAATGAAACATTTAAATAAAAATTTATATTCATACATATGTAATGCAATAGCCATATGATGTTCTCACAGTACAAACAATTCATATCATAGTAATTCATGCTATCGGTGGCTCCCTAACCGTCATAAATGTCCAATGTGCTTGGCCTATTAAGGAGCTTCTTAAGACTTTCTCTTAATTTCACACATAAAGGATACCAGGAACACAGAAGTCATAAATTACATGAGGTAGATCCCATAATAAATGGTACCGAATATTAGAGACACATAATTGCCTTACTCAACATCCATTTCCTTTTAAAGACATATGGATCTCATGCCCCTTTCTTAGAGTAGGGAGCCTGTGAGTCCATCTAGAATGCATGCATTTCCTTTATTTTCCTAATGAGAACTAGTGGGTCATTCATGAATTACCAACACAACACAGTTAACTATGCAATATATTCATGAGCATAATATATTGGTGTTCTCTTACATAATTCATTTAATATTATAATTTAGTTAAAGTAGCACATCCCATTGCATACTTATGAAAAAGAAAAATGGGATGTATGATAAATTACTTTATATTATCATAGATGGAATTGGAGTTCTCTTACATTTACCTAACATGCATATTATCTTTTTAATTTAATGAATCTAAGGAAAAACATAAACATAACTCACTTAAACATAATCTATTATGACCAGAAGAAATAATATAAGAAATAAGTAGAATTTAAATAAAATAAAAATTTTGAATTATAAGGGGGTGTTTGGAATGAGGTTAATAAGGGGTAATTACCCTCGTAGCTTTTAATCTCTCATTAATGTTGTTTGGATACTTAAAGATACTAGATTAACTTTTAACCTAATTAATCTCTCTTGAGGGGTTAAATGTTAACTTGGGGGAACTAGGTTAATAATTACCTTCTTTAGAGGTTAAAACTTACAAGAGTAATATTTAACCCTTGATTTTTTTAACTTGTACTAAACGCATCCTAAATGTTAATATTCTTAAAGCTTCTTTACAATAAAACTTTAGTTTTTTTTTTGAAAAATAATTAAATCATGTAAGTTTCCATTTTTCTTAGAACTATAAATAATAGTAGACCCCATATTGTATTATCTATGTTATAACAAGGCATAGGAACTATTGAGCTAATTACCATGACAAAGGCACAATATAAATTGTAATGTAAGAGTTTTTTATTTTTTATTTTTTTATTTTTTTTGTATTAGGTAAAAACAATTGGAAGACTTAGAGTTGCTTTATTATATACTCAAGACATAAATATACTAATTTTATATGTGAATCTCACCATACATATCATGTCTTGAGCAAAGATTTTGGGTAACATCATTTTGCCAAATAGTACAGATGCATGGAAAGATATTGTATCTGAGTGCTAGCTATGCTTCTGAAGTATAGATAATCTCATAATTGATGGGGTTGGAGAAATTGTTGGTCATGGTTTAGGTTGTTGAAACGGGAAAAATCAAAGCCTCCTTAACACACAAGTGCTAATTAATCTCTACACTTTGACATTATAATGAACATGAGCGAACACCAACTTAATTACTTTTTTTTTTTTTCATTTTGAAATTATCTCATATATAACTTGATTATTTATTTTTAGGAGTTTAAGATTCCACGTAGCCAAATTACAATAAGTAATTCATTAATTAAATCTTTCAAATACCTGTTTAAATAAGATTGATTAGGACTCAAACTTAAAATTGTATATTATTGAATTAAAGCTCATTGATATTGGATAGGCATTAGTTGATTAGTATTATTACATTAATGTTCTTATTTTTATAGGAAGGATCTGGATATGAAAGAGGGATTTCTTTTAAGCACATCACACTTATAGCATCCAAAAAACCGATTATAATTGGCTAGAATTACAACAACAAAGAGAATGTAAAACTAGTAAATACACATTGCAAACATAATGACAATATTAATTAGTTTAAATTAAAGTGGTAGGTGTTTTAATTTTAATTACTATATATATCTTTTGCTTTTGATACAAATAGGTGGAGTTACAGTGAGTAATATGAGATAAAAAGATTTTCATGGAATTTCTACAAGTGAGGTAGCATGAATTATTTTTTATTGTGGCATTGTAGAGCTGCACCAACATTGTCATGGAGCAAATCAACTTTACTTCTTTGGATTCTAAATAAAGGGCTTGCAAAAATGGCCATGGACCAATTAACTCTGGTTCATCTAATATTTCTTGCCTATAAATTTAAATAATCACAACAATATTTATTGTTATAATTTAATTTTTGAAATTTTATAAAAATATTGAGAATTGAATTATTTGATCAAAATTATTGTTATTATTATTATTATTATTATTATTTTGAAACAAACAACCAACAGGAACAATGACGATAAAAGGAGTTGAGGTGCTCATTAAACAAAGAAACAATGTTTGGACAAGGAAATTTTATTTGGTAAAATCGATGTACATACAATAATTTTATTATAATTATTAATCAAGGTGGAACCTATATAGAACTCACCACAATCAATAGTTATAATGAAATTGTTGTATATGCATTAGTTTCATTATATGATTTTTCCTTGGGAGGAGGTGGAGAACGAAAAAAGAAACTTTGCTTTGTCTTGATCCAATTAATAAGACATAGTCTTCCGCAAAACGCAAAACTATGTTGTTCTGGCTCTTTAATTCTTTTAATTTTTCAGACTTAAAAGTTTTCTAAATAAGTATAAAAACTGTACAAATTTATATTGGAGTTATGTAATTAATAATTTTTTTATAGTATGATTTTTTTGAAGAAAACAGTTAACAAATTTTATATTCAAGCAATTATTTTATAACTCTTTTCTATAAACTTCTAAATTCTAGTTAAGCATTTGTGAAGCAATTAGTGAATGAGTGCACTCATATTCTTTGTCTAGAACATTCAATTAATATAAACCTTGGGAATTTATTTATATAAATTTAATGAAATTACAATAAAAAAAAAAAAAATTTCAATCCTTTTTTATTTTTTTGGATGAGCTACACGTAAAGCCTTTCCATCTCATTTAGTAAAATTGAGAATTTAATGATATTGAAGTTGTTTTGAGTTTGGATTTCAATTAAAATTAAATAAATAAAATTTTGATAAAATTTTCGAGTTTTGCTGATATCTCAAAATTACAAATGTGCAAATAGGGGAAAAAAACAATAGATTTTTTTAAATTACAAAACCAATATTTTTTTTTTTTAAATCACAAACCAATAGATTTAGTAATAATTAAGCACAATAACTTTTATTTAATTACAAGCTTTAAAGTACACTATACATATGTCCATCACGAGATACGAACAAAATATACAATTCTAAACCCTGCAGAAATATTGTTAAATATAAATCCTAAATATTGTTAAATATAAATCCTAAATTAAGTAAAGGATTACATACTAAATTCTAATCGAACATTGAGTTATACACTCCTATATATATATATATATTATTTTTAGTAGAGAGACTGAAAAAAAAGATTTGAATCTAAGTCAGATGAGTAATATACTTTTAGTCACTAAACTAAGATAGGTTATGCAATAGAGAAAATTGTCATAGTAAGTAACATGCAAGTTACAATATTAGCCACTATTTTCATCTTTATACGGCTGCCATTGGAGATGGCAAAAGAAGTTTCAATGTGATGGATTTTGATGCAATTGGAGATGGCCAAATCGATAATCCTCAGGTATACATTTGTTATATTTATAACTATTTATTTTTTAATTTGAATTTAGTGAAAATATTATTTTTCTAATTAAAACTATAGTTGTGCATATCGCAAGGCCTTCCTAAATGCATGGAAAACTTTATGTGGAGCTAAAGAAGATGAAGATGCAAGCATGCCAACACTTGAAATACTTAACAATACATTTTTGCTCAACCCTATTCAATTTCAAGGTCTATGCTATTGTGAAAATCACACCCACACAAATTAAAGAATAAAAATTTTAATATGGTTCAGTGTAAACCTGCTCCATCAAATAAATTCACTATAAAAAAAATAATTACAAATACTAATTATTTTCCTCACCTCAAAATCACTCAAACAAAATGTTGTGCACTGCGGAAGCGTGTAAACTCAAAGAAATAAAACAAATATACAAAACAATAATATTTATGTGATTCACCCTCGTAACATAAGGCTACAAATACAGGCATGCCACCTTCCACTAATAATAATAATAATAAATCATCACTACAAGCTCAAAGTTCTACTACCTATAAATCCAATTACACTCTAGAGAACCCACACTGTATTAAACTGCTCATAGTAAATACATTAGTTAGTCCTTCTCAGTCTCCTCTAGACATAACCCATTATATTTACTACTTCAACAGCTACATCATAAAGAGTGTCTTAACTATATGGGCAATGGCCCTCTCACCAATGGACAAGAATCCATTCCTCTTGAATTCTATGTCCTTTCTCCAACTTAAGCCGAAGCCTCTCTTCACTGTAATGGGCAGAGCCAAATCCGTAGCAATTGGCAAGGCCCCTCTCTATAATGGACGACAGCTTCAATCTATGAGCTGAAAGCCAAATAATCTTTTCTACCATTTTCTTATTTATAGTGTTAATTCCCTCAATCCTAATTTGATTAAGAGTCTTACTCAATTTAGGAATAACACTAAACTAAGAGTTTTACTCTATATAGGAAATATTCTTTTATTCTATTGAGAAATATTTCTCCCACTCAAATTAGGAAAAGGTCTCTCCAAATCCTACTAGGATTTTGAGTCATAATTCCAATAATCTCCACCTTGACTCAAAATCCATCAACCATTGTATATCTCAAATTCTTGAGTGTCATCAAATCATTAAATCTCTATGCTTGAGCTTGAACCCTTCAAATCTCATTTCTTCAATTTTCATCTTGGGTGTAACTTGCTTCTTTCTTTAAAAATCTTTGTATCCTCAACCATCTTGATTTCACATTAAGAGCTCCACCTCAATTTCAACTTTCCATCATCACCATTGTTGCAAGTTCGAATTTTTACATGTCACAGTAGCTCCACCTTCAACCAAGCTCACCAAGATCATCCCTATGCTCTGATACCAATTGTTGTGCACTATGAAAGCATGCAAACTATAAAAAAAATAAAGCAAACATATAAAACAATAATATTTATGTGGTTCATCCTCTTAACATAGGGATACATCCATGGGCATGCCATCTTTCACTATCAACAATAATAAATCATTATTACAAGGTCAAAGATATACTACCCAAAAACTCAATTACACCTGAGAGAACCTACACTACATTAAATTGCTCATAGTAAATACATTAGTTAGTCTCTCTCAGTCTCTTCTAGGCATAATCCAATATATTTACTACTTCAACTGCTACACCACAAAGGGCGTCTTCAACTATATGGGAAAGGGCCCTCTTACCAATAGACAAGAATCCCTTCCTCTTGAATTCTATGTCCTTTTTCCATGTTAGGCCAAAGCGTCTCTCCATTGCAATAGGCAAAAGCCCCTCATCAATGGGTAAAGCCAAATTCGTAGCAATTAGCAAGGCCCCTCTCTACAATGGGCGACAGCCTGAATCTATGAGTTGAAAGCCAAATAACCTTTTCCACCATTCTCCTATTTATAGTATTAATTTCCTCAATCCTAATCTGATTAGGAGTCCTACTCAATTTAGGAATAACACTAAAATAAGAGTTCTACTCTATATAGGAAATATTCCTCTATCCTATTGAGGATTATTTCAAATTAGGAAAAGGTCTCTCCAAATCCTACTAGGATTTTGAGTCATAATTCTAACACAAAACTCATAGAATTCAGCGCACCTCTCCACTACTTCATAAGTCTCTCACTAGTATAATGGCCAGCCAATTACTCATGTATATAAGCTACTAAAATGCTAGTCATTTTAGTACTCTAATTATTATAATTATTAAATTTCATAATTTAAATTCTATTAAACTTCTTATTTTATATAATTTCCTAATTCTAATTTAACTCAAACTCTAACAATCTCCATTTCCAAGTTAAATGGAATTAGTCTTCAGCACTTCTGCAAAAGTTAATTTTCTCTTGAATACTTCTTTACACTCTTGATTGTTGATATTGCCTCTTGCCTTAAATTGCATTCTTTCAAGTAATGTGCTTCCTTCTAATTTGTAGAGATTCTTTTGTACTAATCTTCTTACCCTTCAAGATCACGAGAGCACCTCCGATAACTCTTATAACTTCACTATGAATTAAACACCCATAACCCAAAGAATCTAACTTACCTAAGGAAATTAAATTCCTTTTGAATTTAGGAACATATCTCACTTTATCAAATAATTTCACACAATCACCGTGCAGCTTGATCTTCACTCTTTTAACACCTTTAACTTCCATTTTATTCCTATTGGCTAACTTCACTTTCTTTCCTTTCTTTTCTTCAATCACATCAAACCACTTCTTCTTTGAACAAAAATGGAAAGGTCAAGTAGAATCCATTAATCGCTCATCTTATAATGGTTCTTTTGCCTTTTCCTTATCATCATCCACATTCAAACATTTACTATCAACACCATCATTAATTGCAATTGTACCAGTTCCTTCTTTTTCTTTTCCACGGCTCTTCTTGAATTGTTTAAACTCTGTAAAATCTTCCTTCATCTTTATATAATGGTACTGAATATGGCCCTTCTCATGGCAGTAGTATCATTCTCTATCTTCAAGGTCTACTCATGGTCTCGAGCTCATCTACTATTTCTCCTCTAATTGTTTCCACGTGAATTGCTTCTTCCACGACTAGAATCAGTAATAAAAGCTCCACCTTCATTACTACTACCTATCTTCTTGAACTTTTCATCATACAAGATAACTGTGGTAACCTCCTCCACCTTCAAAGTCTCCTTCCCAACTGTCAGAGCCTCCACCAAGCTTTTATAAAATTGTGGGAGAGAGGTTAGAAGCAAGAGGGCTTTATCTTCTTCATCAACCTTCACACCAACATGAGCCAATTGGATAATTAATTTATTCAATACATTAAGGTGATCCCTCACATCAGTACCTTCCTCTGTTTTGAGTTGGTATAACTCTTTCTTCAAGTATAAATGATTTGTGAATGACTTTGACATATACAGGCTCTATAATTTCTTCCATAAAGCAATTACCGAAATCTCTTTCAAGACATTATACTTCATATCAGGGGCTAACGTTAATATAATAGTACTCACCACCCTTTGTTGAAGCTCCTCCCAATCATCATCCTTAATGGCTGCCGATTGCTTCTCATTCAATGCTTTGATTAATCCTTATTGTATAAGGACATCCTTCACAGTACTTTGCCATATACTAAAATTATTTTTCCCATCCAACAGCTCCACCTCAAATTTTGTGTTCGCTATCTTTGACATCTCGAATCACAGCTCTGATACCACTTGTTATGAAAATCACACTCACACAAATTAATGAACACAAAATTTAACATGATTCAGCACCAAACAAATCCACGATAAGGAAAAAATAATTATAAATACTAATTATTTTTCTCATCCTCAAATCACTCAAACGAAACTCACGGAATTCAGCACACCTCTCAACTACTTTTTGAGTCTCTCACTAATTTAATGGCTAACCAACTACTCATATATATAGGCTACTAAAAAACTAGTCATTTTGGGACTCTAATTATTAAACTTCATAATTTAAATTCTACTTTCCATTTTATCTAATTTTCTAATTCCAATTTAACTTGGACTCTAACACATGCAAATCTAACCTTATTCATATTCATGTGTGTGTGTATCTATATATATATTCATTTTAAAGGAAAAAATTATTTAAATAAATATTAATATTCTAAAATTTAAATTAATTAATTTTTTTTCTTAATTATGAGTCAGGTTTCAGCGAAGATATTGACACCCAATACCATTAAAACTAAATGGTGGATACTCTTCAGTGAAATAAGAGGTTTGATCTTAGATGGTTTGGGCACTATCGATGGTCAAGGCTTTTCTTAGTGGAAGATGATGCAATAAATACTAAATTATTTGTCCAATAATTATATATTTTTATAATTTTATTTATTTTCATCCATCATCAAGAAATTTTTTTTTTTCTTTTCTTTCTTCAGGTTTGGCAAAGTGGGCACAGGAGACCAAGGGTAAGAAAGGCTCTTCTTGAAATTGATCTCATTATTCATTACATTTTTTTAAATAATGAAGTGTCATAATTACTAATTACATGTGATAGGCCTTACAATTTCATAGATGTGATAGCCTTCGGTTAAGTGGACTAACTCATCTAAATAGTCCTAAAGGGCATTGGGTTTGAATTTACTGTAACGGTATCCCTATCTCTAATCTTACCACTAAGGAGGCATTGATCTAGTAGAAGAGGTGTATGTACAAAATTGCACTTTCATTAGAATTAAGAATGGTGGAAGAATCAAGACATAATCAGTAAATAATCAATGATATATATGTATTTGTTAATTTTTATTGAGACTCTAACTTGAGGCTTCAAAGTGAATATATCATAATGCATTATGCATCTTAATAATGTATCATAATCATGTCGACTGTTTTTTTCTTAATTTTCTTTTTTAGGAAGGGTTAGGATATGCCAAAAATATTTTATTTGAGCAGATCATTCCCCAGGAACTAATTAAAAACCCTATCATAATAGACTAATATTACTGCAATGGACATAAATGCAAAGAATAGGTAAATTAACACACACACACATATATATACATAATTTTCAAGCAAAAATATCCTAAATATATATAAGATTTCATTTAGAATTAATTAACATTGAGAAAATTTTGTCTATGTAGCCATCTGGAGCAATAGACGTGAGTGAGATAAAATATGTTGGTGTTGAAGGAACATTTAATAGCCAACAAGGAATTACACTAGATTATGCTAAATCAGGGTATATCAATATCAAAATGGGACAAATTAACCTTACCTTATTTAAGCCTAGAAAAAAGATTTATGCTTACCGTAACAATGCTAATGGAACTTTTACTAATGTATTGATGATATAATATAATATAATATAATATTATTAGTTCACTCTGCATAAATATCTTATATTGATTATATAATATTAATATTGACTCACTTGCATAGCGAGATTGTAGGCACTCTCAACTGAAAAATGACCACTCTTTGAAAAATGCTAAACTATAAAATTTTCTTCTCACCCCATGCTCATTGCCGCCCCTATAGTATACCGTTTACTGTTCATAGGTTTACACAATTAGTATATAATTATAGTAATGGCAATTATAAAATATGAATACCTTAATCATACAAATTAACCATATTTCTAATTAATATATTGCCCATACATAACTATCTCTAAATAAATTGCCTAGAGAATAATACCAAATTCCATTATAATGTTAATAAACTATCAATATGATTAGCATAAATATATATATAATACCATATATAGTGGATAATGGTAGGAGTAATCCATTAACTTAGATATGATAAATATAATACAATATATGCCTATGTCATTGGCTAAATAAACTAATAGTGTGACACCCCTCACCCGTCTACAGTGTAGTCAAGCAAGGCATGCACATTTGGTGCCGGAGCATCCTATCTTATCTTGTCCTGTTTATTGTTAATTTTAAACTTCATAGAAAACATGTAGTAAATAACTTTATTTTAATCACTATTCATTTCTGTGAAAACCCAGGCAGAGTCTCCTCTGTTTTATTAGCATCTAGCGGGTTCCACTAGTCACCTCTTAAAAACAATTTTATATTTGTATCATTTTTCCATGTACCATATCATATCATTTCAAGAAAATGAAATTCAATTCATTCATATGAAAATTTATATACAAAAAATTTCAAGCTTTATTTACTGTCCAAAATATAAATTCATTTAATTACAATGTTCAAAATTAATATAAATCTCATTATACATGAACCAAAATACAAAACCTAAGTTCATGGGCCCTACCAAAATAAACACTGCTGAGGTGACTTTGAACTTATAGCAGATCGGGTCAACGTGTATTCAGAGCACTACTATGGCGGCTGCTGCTGTGGCAGCTACTGGGTCTAGTCTCCAGTACCTACACGATGGAAAAACCAACACGTTAAGTGAATTGCTTGGTGGTGCATAATTTAAAAAAGAATAACTAAATAATTCAAATAATAATTCTATGTATAATATTGCAATTCTAGGTCAATTGTATATTTTATTGCACTTTGGAAATAAATTAATTATCAGGATCTTATCTGTGTATTTATTTCTTTCTCTGTCTTTTTAAAACTATATCAGTGCATTCTCAGTCTTATAAAATCATATCAATGCCCAAGTAACCTATAACAGACTATAAGGCTGGATACACAGGAATATTCTATCCTGTATACATCTGTCATGTCAGGTACAAGGCCAGCGTGCTGGCTGTTAAAGCCAGAAATACAATTAGGCACAATGGCCAATGTGCAGGCATATAGCTTGTAGAACAATCATACCAAACATATATTGTCAGTCCATGATTTTCCATGTAGGCAGTACTGCTATCTGTAATCCCTAATTGGTATACCAATCGATCCAACTATATATATATATATAAGCCTAGGTTTACTTTGGGCAATTAAGTATTATTAATTGTTTAACAAAATTTTCATGTCCATGTATAGTGGGAAAGTGGGTCTCACATACTTATTTCATGTAATTTAGTATGTAGTGACTTATTAGGGATAAGTCCCTACTAAATACAATTTATTTCAAGAACCTTTCTTTACGTTCAGTTTTTACTATCTTGACTTTGCATATCAAATTGAGCAGTTTGTGGCCATTGTTTGGCCCCACTTTCTTCATGGAAGTTGTTTCTTTATGTCTTGTCTTTATCATGTCATTTGGATTTGTATAACTCAAGTTATGGTCAAATAACCATAACTGGTTCAGTTGCAAATTCTGGTTCCTTAACTAGACAGTTTTGGTATTACACTTTAGCAATTTATTTAAACAGGTTCTAGCAACATTTAGGCCTAGTGCTCTTCATAGGATTTATTGCCCTATATTTAATGGTCACTTAGAATTTCTAGTTGCAATTTTTTAAGCCTTGTAGAATTAATTATAGTCACATTATTGGCCTGGACTCAAATGTCCTATACTAACATGAGTCCCATTTTGGTCAGTAACTTTGACCCAAAATTTAAGCTTTTTACATTCATAATTTGAGAAAGGTGTTTAAAACAAAGTTAAAGCCCTATTTCTTAGGTTTCCATAACTATATGACACATCTCCATTGAAGTTTTCTAGTGGTAGATATGCTTAAAAGACTATTCTAGATTCAATGATCACTTATGCAAATTTTCAGATTTTGTATGCTGTATTAACCTAGCTAAATGACCTGATTCCATTGATTTCTGGGTTTTGGTCAAAATACCAATATTGTAGGTCTATGTCTTATTGAAATTTTGACACTAACTTCATATCATTTGGAGTTTTGTGGACCAAGTTATGATCTTTTTACCAAAACTAGTCAGGTTGTATATGTCCAGCAATTCTAGGCTATTTTGGTTCTGGACAGTTTTGGTGTCCCAAATTTCGCAAGCAATTTAACTTGGTTAATGGCATTTTTGGGCTTTGTGTTCTTCAAAAAAGTTATAGCCCTATGTATAAGCTTTCCAATGGCATAAAATTTTAGGTCATTTGGACCTATCTAGAGTGAGTTATGACCAAATGAAGATATACTGTTCATTTAGTCAATTTTCTGGGTTCACTATTTGATAATCTGGATTAGGGCAATATTTAGGTCACTTTTTAGGAAAAATTTGGGCATAGTTTCTACATGAAAATTGGTGCATTTTAGGTTTAGTTTTACCTCCAATTGGTCTCATACCAATTGGGGTCACACAATTTTTTTTAGGGCTCAAAATACACACTATTTTCAACAATTCTCAACTTGCAAGAAAATTTTACACTTCCAATTTCATTCCTCCAACTGCCAAACTATATATTTGCATTCATGGCACTTCTAATATCATCAATCAAATCTCAATTGGTCAAATTTCCAGCAATTTGCACAAGTCTTCAATAATCAATTCAAAACCCTAATTCAAATGGTCTAAGTCAATAATTCACATTTCATAAATTTTCTAGTACATGTAACTTCAATTACTTATCAATCAACATCACTAATCTCTATTTACATGTATGAATTAATCATACTCTCATGCTTCTCAAGGCTGCCAAAATTCAACAATTACATAAGTCTCATCAAATAATTTCAATTTGCCAATTTCAACAATTACACAAAGTCCCATAATTACCATCAAACCCTAATTCAATTTGTCAACCTCAAACCTACACATGCAATTAAATTCTAACACATATAATTACCTTAATAAACATCACAACTCACCTCTTTCATACATGAATTAATCAAATTCTCAAATTTCCCATGGCTGCCGAAATGAAGAGCTCACCATTCCTTATTATTTTCTTCAATTTTCTTAGCACATAAACTCTCAATCTCAATTCAATTTTTAATGAAGCAAGGAAGAGGATATAAGCACTAACCTTTAATAAAAGAATTCCCAAGCTTGTAAAACTTTAAAATTTCCACTTCTTGTTGCTGCCTATAGCCTTCCCAAGGTGTGGAGACAAAGTTTAATGAAGTGATCTTGTGATTTTATGTTGAGAAGGGAGGAATTTCTAAGCTTGCATGAAAACTTCCATGGAGAAAATGAAGAACCCAATTTCGGCCATGGTTAGAAGATTGAAGAAGAAATGAAAGTGAAGTGGTGAAGTTTGTCTTCTTATGGCTTTTATACTCTCCACTAAGTTTAATTAATTATTTTTATAATCAAAGTTTCAATATTTGTAATTATTCCCCCCACATTTTCTTAAATTACATTACATGTAAGTTTATGTTTTCATGAGGTTTTCAGAATTTAATACCACTTATTTTAATGAACGTTTAGGTCAAAAGTCAACTCTAGGTGTCAAATGACTAAAATGCCCCTCTTCGGGTTATAATCCAACTTTTTCGATAATACCGATTAAATCCCTGATCCGACGGTTCCTTTAATTTTCATTTTTATCTGTACTGATTAACTAAATTTTCTTTGATATTTCTAATGTTAATTATATCTCAGTAAACCCTTAATTAGATCCTGAAAATTATTTTCTAGGGTTCCTCACGGTTCTAGGGTCGTCAACTATCTACGCAGTGACTTCCCGGTACGGTCACCCATCGTTGCGGTTCCAACTCATTTAACCTAATTGCATTTCATGTCATTTATTTTTTCTTAATTTTTTTTGTATTTTTTTTATCATGTATTCCATCATTTTATGTCTCCTCACTATCATTTAAGTGTAGTTCCAGGCATTCTGACTGTTCGAACAGATGTTAGTCGTCAGAACAGTAGAACGTACGGACTACCTATGATGAGGGTGTTACAAATAGTTAGCTAATAATCATAATAAACAAATATTAAATATCATATACTAATATTATATTTTACTAATTAGCATATTATGCTATAATCTAATTATTATATTATTTATATTAATTATTATAGTATATCACATTACTATAATTTATCACATTGTTAAATAATCTAGAAGAGTAGTAAGTATCATTATAGGCATTGATTAAATATTTTAGATTTATTCTAGCTCGAATAATTGTTTATAAAATTATTATGGGATATATCCATATACCAATGGTAATAGTTGGCATTAATTGATTATGGCTATATTATTACCCATACATTATGATCCAATTATGCCATGGACTATACTAGTAAATCATGGGCAGTGTTAACATACGTGGTAAATAGTGATGTGGTCATCTTCATAAGAACTAGTACATAATCATAATTATGTCAAAAACTTAAATCCATAATATATTATTGATATAATAATCATCTAATATACATATATAATATTAGATAAGGTAAATATTATTGGTTACCATAAAATATATACCTAACATTATACCATATGATAATTTTGTTATATTAATATTTTATAATTAATATAACATCTATAACTAATATTATACCATTATTATAATAATACAAACATAATGGATAATCCCATAACCTAGCATGATATATTATAGTTTATTAACATAATATACATAATATATGTTAACCATTAATTATGACATTTAGATTATGGCTTTACTCATAACATATAATTGGCTAATCATATATAAACATAATATAATACATTATGTTAATATTAAATATGGCATAATTAACCATATATTATATGGTTTGCCAATATATGTTAATATTTACCATATCAAATTTAGCACTCAATTCACATATTGTTATGTTTGTGGAATATGGATAATAATCATATGGGTTACCTTGTCTTAATTTTACAGGAATTAGCATTAATCTTGGGATGGTTATTGTTAATATTCTAAGAAAATATTAGTTAATGATATTGAACATATGTTTAGTATTAATAATGGCGATATTTATGTGGTTAATATGATGAGGTGGAAAAAGAAAATATCAAAGATAGCATTAATCAATGGATGAGTTGATTTGGAAGATATCGTAATCAGTTTAGTTTGCATAGTACAATAATATCCATAACATTAAGCCACTAATCTAATAGTTTTACCATTATGTTCAGTATAGCAGATACTGTCATTCCTGCGGTGGCTGTTATAGTATTAGTGATTGGGACAACCATTGTGCTTATTGTACTACTATTATTTGGTTCATTAATGCATTTATTTTATTAGTATTTAATGATTTACAACAACCATCGAAGAATTTCATTTCTTTCCCAAGCGTTATTTTTATAGGTAGAGTCTTAATGTCACTTAGTACCTTCTAAAAAGAAGTCTAGTCTTTATTACCTGGTTATATATAAAGGCATACGACCTTTGTTGGACACTCGTCCATTCATTAGTGTTAATTTGTTACATGATTAAAATTACATTCATGCATATCATGGTTAGATACAACATTTAGAATAATTATATGGCCATGCTTATATCTAGCAAAAGCTTATTGTCTCTTGTGCCAATTTGTGGCCATTAACAAATCGCACTACTTAAAATTGAGCCTTATAACTTATATTCATGCATAATATGATTAGATCAAACATTTGGAATGATTATATGGTCATGCTTATATCTAATGAAAGCCTCCTATTGTTTCTCGTGTCGATGTTGCAGCCGCTTACACATTGCACAGCTTAGAGTTGAGCCTTATAGCTTATACTTATCCATAATATGATTAGATAAAACATTTGAAATAATTATAAAGTCATACTTATATCCAATGAAGGCCTATCATTACTCATGCCAATTTTGTAGCCATTTACACACTGCACAGTTTAAAGTTGAGCCTTGTAGCTTATATTCATGCATATTATGGTTAGGTACTTCATTTGAAATGATTATATGGTCATGATTATGTCTAGTGAAGACCTATTGTCATATCCAAGTTCTAGTAAACATGACCAATACAATCTAAAACAAAAATTTTAATATTTCTTTGATAAAATAAGTAATTAAACACATGGTAATAATAATAGTGTTGAAAACAAGAAAATAAAGTTACTTACATTGGACCGCTCCCGAAGGCTGCTTAGATACCTACATTACAAAATGAAAGATCAGGTCCTTCTAGTTCGAAAAATAAAACTTTAAGCATGCATATATCTTATGCCATAAAAATTTAATAAAAAAAAATACATAAATAAAACAACATTTTAGCATAAATCGACATTTTGCAAAAAAAAAAAAAAATCGCAATTTCTCCAATAAGCACCACAAGGCAACAATAGAAACATAATTTAAAAGTTAATGCCTCTAAGTGCCATAGAATAAATAATATAATTCACATCCTTTTCATTTCACGCATCTCCACTCTAAGTCCAAAAACTAATTTGAACAGAATTTATGAACTGCACATAGAGTTTAGGACATGCCAAACTTGGTCAATGAGAGTAAACAATTGAACAAAGATTTACAAAGCGCATAATTAAATTCGAAGATAATAATACAAATTCACCTAGTCTAATACACTTATTTCTCATTACTTGAAAGACCTAGGTGAACAAGATGGTTAGAGAAGTTACATGGTATATTTTATGCATTTTTCTATCAACTCATTTTATGCTATATTATCTAAAATTTCCAACTACTTGAGACTTACTCCATTTGAAAATAACCATACACAGCTGAACAAGTGAATTTAAATCAAAACTTGAAATCTCATGTTTTTCTAACTCAATAACAACTTATTTTTAATAAACTATCTAAAAAAAAAACCATATTAAAATTTTTAGAACTCAATTCTTAATTATTATTATTTTCATTAAAATTCCCAAGTTCCTAAACTTTACCATTTAAACTTTGATTTAACATATCAAATATAATCGTTTCCTCTCAATAAAACCAATAAATATAGCATTCTCTAGTTTCATATTTGCATAGCTTCATACTTTTTAAAATTTACTTCAGTACTAATCCCATTTTTACACACTAATTACATGTTTCAATTTGGAGATTTAGGATCACAATAGACATAATATGAAACCCATTAACTCAATAATTAGAAAAGTAAGATTTGTAAAAGCTAAATATAGATTTATCAATAATTCCCAACCAGCCTTTTTCAATTAATTAAAAATTTTCATTTCTTCTAAGTTTTTAGACTTTAAAGAGCAAAAGAAAAACCCAAATTATTTAATTTTATCCTTATGCCTATAAACTCAAGTGTATTCAATAACATACTTTCATCCATGCATCAGGGCAGCAATCTAACCTTTAACAAAACCATTCAAACCCAAGTTGTAAACTTACTCAAGTGAAAATTAAAATTGGAGCTTACCCATTTGATACAATTCACTAAAAGAACTCATCTATATATCTTTAACATACATAAAATTCTCATAAATAATTTAAGAGATATATAAAAATTTCAATTTCCATACCTAAATATTTTATATAATGTGCATACACCGGTATTACCTTTCAACTCAAAAGAAGCTCATTCCCTTTTAAAAGCTCATTCTTATATAAACTATTCTCTCAAATAGTTATAATACTACTAACAATAATAATAACATCAATAAGAAACAATTAAAAAAATATATCTTTTTAGTGACACTTAAACATCCAAAAGCATATTTTTGAATTGATTAAATTTCAATAAAACTAAAAATCTAAAATAAGCTAATTAACTTCAAAAATTTGTAGAAATTAGTGTGTACCTTATTTGAGAATAATCCAAGAATTAAAGATGTTCATAAAATATCTACTTAATATAAGAAAAATGTTAAAAATAGAATTTTTGCTTGAAATCTACTTTTTCTCTCTCTCTAAAACTTACAATCTCTCACCATAAACTCTCATTTTCTACCTAAAATTGGTTGATCCTCCATGAAGATGAAGTTTAGAACTCCCTTTATAGCTATGCTACTATATTTTGTTCCCTGAAGAACACTTAGATCTGAGATTGTGGGGAGCCTAATGATGACAGCTTCAAGGGCCTCAGGGATGCTGAAAATGTTGAAAGAAATGATATATAATATTTTCCATGACTAAAATATAAAAAATTAAACAGACTTAAAGAAGAAAAATAAAAATAAAAAATAATAAAATAGGTAAAAGAGTGGTGTAGGGCCTGTAAGCAAAGACATGGGCCTCCTATGCTTTAGTTAGACCCAACTCAATGTTGCACTGCACTAGAGCAGTCCAACATGGAGAAAAGGGAGTGAATATGGTCTTCTTTGTATTCCTTAGGAAGAAAATCAAACTAAAAAAATTAAGAAAATAGAGAAGATATTTAAAAAAACAAAAAAAAAATAATACAAAATATGCAGTCAATTTCCATGTTGGCCAAATATCAGAGCCCAAATAGGAAGATATCTACTCTTTCTTTTAGCTAAGTAGGAAGGTAATATGCTCTTGTAACTAGGCAGGAAGAAGACACCAAAAGTCAAAGATTTTCCTTTTTAAGCCTAAGTAAAACCTTCCTATATAGTAAGATGACTATATACATATCTCCATTGCACCTAAAGAAGCATTTTCATTGGATTTCATTAGTAGCCACTCTCAACCCTAATAGCCACACCACACGCCTCTCCCTCTCCCTTTCCCTCTCCCTTACTCTCACCACACACCAACTCTCTTTCAATTCTCTCTTCTGCCCTTCTTTAGTTTTAGTTTATTCTAAAGAAAAGACATGGTAAAATTATAATTATGATCATGTAGAACATCAATTTTCATCTTCTTCATGCATGGGTAGGTATTCTTGAATCCATTTTCATGTTTATGATGAAATTATTTGGAGTGCAAATTACAAGCTCTATTTAAGTTTTTCAGGATGTTTGGCTTCTGCTTAGCTCATAAGTCATAGCTACGTAGGTCTTTTGGTCCTAAAATTAATTTTCCCAAATGCTTCATGAAAATCATGCAACTTTCATATATAACTCATCTTAGTCTAATTTGTATGTTTTGAGTTATATATTTTTTAAAGTTTTACATTCAATTTTGTATGTTTTGCATGATCTAGAACATTGAAAGGGTATAACTCGGTGATGATCTCACCTTTTTGGGTGAATTTTGAGCCTAAATTGGATTTTAGAATACTCTTTAAGACTTTCATATTTTGAGTTTTATCCAATTTTATATAGATTGATATGCAAACTTGTTTTAAAAAGATTGGGCAGAATCCAGGGATATGCAAAGATCAACTTCTTTCAAATTTGAATTTGGTTTTTCCTTTACTCCTTTTAGTTTTTTTTTTCTCTATGTTGTTCATTAATATCTTAAGAGTATCGCCATAAAATTTCATTCATTTTTATGCATTTTTCATATATTTATGTAATTTTTACTAATGCTGCCTCCAAATAGAAAAGGTAAATTTTTTAGTTTTAATTTTGTTAAATTGGTTTATTCCATTATTTAATCTACTCTAACATGTTTTGCTTGATTGTTTGGTGTTCTTTGGGCATTTGGAAATGTGGTTGGACCAAAGAAGGAGGTGGTTAAGGTTGATTTATAACCCTAATCGATTTGGGTGATGGACCATAAGAGGAGTTTCCTTTTTTTTTTTTCTCTAGTTGTTTGCTTATTTCTTTATTTATTTGAATTTTCAATTTTTATAAGTTTGTTTATGGTAAGTTTTTTATAAAAATTATAGGTAGTCTAATATGGAAAGAAAATCAATGTGGTAAGTGGACCAAAAAATGGTAAGTACCCAAATAAGGAAGGTAATCTCTCTAAATAAGGCAAGTAAACCAAAAACAATAAGGAAACCCTATGGAAGAATTCAAGATCCTTGCATGGGGAAATGGGCCAATGGGCTGTGTAATAGAATATGACCTTAATTTTAAAATTTATAGGCTTGTAGCTCTTTTCTTCTCCCTCCATTCTTTTAGTTATAGGTTTGTTAAAGGGTTATAATCTTTTCCCCTCCCCTATTTCTTTATATGGTTTATTTACTTGCTTTCAATCACTAAATAACATGTAAATTATTTAGTAAATTAACTTAGGGAAAATGGATAAGATTAAAATAATTGATGCATATTAGAAACATATGATAAATGATTATGGGTTCTTCTTATCTTTGATTATCTTCAATATGTGAAAATTAACCCAAGGCATGAAATAAAATAGAAACATGTTTAATAGGGTAATAAGGTAAACATGGTAACAAACCAAACATAAAAACCAAGCATGATATAGGGTTATAATATGTGCATGTAATAGGTGTAAAGTGTTTAATTGAACAAATTGGGCGTGTTTAACTTAGACTTACATTGTGTGATCAAGAATTATAATAAAGAAATAATAAGACAGGCTATAAGAAACATAATTAGGGGGCTAGCCCTTATTATTAGGTAAGGTCAAGTGGAGAGAGTGCCTAACACCTTCCCTCTTCCATACCTACTATCCTAAACTTGGGCCATTGAGCTCAAGATAAGAGAAGGTAATGGACCTTTGCAAGGGTTAGAGTCATCATCCATGTCTCTTTTGAAATATTTATCCCAATTATCATTTGGGTGGTGACTTCAGCCTATTCTTTGCCTCTCAAGGTGTTTATATCTAAGCTCCATAGTAGTGTTATGGGAATATGGAGCTAAACCGTTTAGAGATAAACTAGCCATCCATAGTGGCAGCTCCACTAGGATTTAGGATAGCTACTCCTCGTGGATCTTACAACTTATTATTCTTTCTTTATTAAAGTTCTTTACAATGCATGAACACAAGCACCCACCCTACTTCCATAACCTTAATGTAATGTAAGTATGCCAAGTTAAGCTAAGGAGGCTTTACTTTCATTTGAGCTAGAGCAAATTGGCTTCCCTTAGCAACCCATATCACGTACCCTTGAGTATTGTCATTTATGTCTTTGGCTTTTCTTAAGGTCAATGGGAAACATAATGGTTAGGTCCTTGCTTATGGGAGCCTATTGACCCTATTGGAGATATAAGGATGGAACACAAGCCCATGTTAGTCTTAGAAACATGTGTTCCTATGACCTTATTGATATGTGTTGAATTTGTGTACTTATATGTTAGAAATACAGGTTTTAAGGATTAGTAGATTAGATTTGGTTCAAGAACAAGTCCCTTGGTTACCTATTAGAAAAATTAAGGCCTAAAGACATTTCATTCATCCATGAGGGCAACTAGACTCCCATTTATATATTGGACTTTTGGGTTTGCAAGTTCTTTTATTTGTGAGGGAAGGATCATCATGGGCTCAATCCCCTATCGATAAGCCTAATGGACCAACACCTAGGGATAATGTATAGTTGGACTTGACCTTTAAACATGAGTGTTTTAGAGTTATAAAGAGGCGAAGTTGTTAGTTTTCAAGTTCTTAGTTAATCTTTATATATATATATATATATATATATATTAATTTTATAAGTTGTTCATATTTCAAAAGTTTTTTCCCCCTTTTTTCTCTTTAAAGTTTAAACAAAATTTTTAAGGCTTGAAGTTGTTCTTGGTCTAACATTTTTCTCAAAGTTGTTTATAGTTAAACTTTTTTCAAAATTCAAGTTGTTCATGGTTTATTTATTTATTTTTTGCCTTGAAATTTAGAATTTATTCTTTTTCTTTTCAACTCCTTTTGGTTTTTACATGCACAATGAAGCAATCCTAAGTTTTAAAACATAAACATCATGCATGTGCATACTGATGCATCCATGAATTTAATGGGTTGCATATTGATAGGTGAAAAAATATTATTTAAGTATTGTTAGCTTTAGGACAAAATGGACAGCCACTTCAAAACAATGAGTGAGGCTCCGATGATGGGATTGTGCCTATGGATGTTAGATGCTCTAGTGGTGAGCTAACTACTCAGCTTGCCAGGTGTTATAAAGGTCACTATAGGTACATAAGAGTTCTTAAGAGGGGGGAGAAATGGATACAAGTGAAAATTGAGAAGCTCCAAAAGCATATTGAAGAGGTGAAGATGGCCATTGATAGGATTCTTGAGGACACCAAGGGTGAACCATCACATCTTGATATGCTTCTTAAGGACATTCAGCTTATTGAGTAAGAGCTTTTGAGATAATAGGACAAGAAACGAACAAGTCTATCTTTGTAATAAGGCCCTAAAGGCCATTTTTTTATCGATAAAGTAAATAAGTTTTATTTAAATTTCAATCTTTTTATCTCTTTTGCTTCCACTTACTTAGGCTCAATAAATGTGCCATATTGAGCCCATTAATATGCATTCTAATAAATTAAAAGTCCATTCATACATAAACATGTACATGGCTTGCTAACATTCTATTTTGCATCCATTTTAGGCATCTCAAGAATATTCCTATACCTTCAAAAAAAAAAAATGGCAAGAAAAGGACAAAGACAAACTTTAGAAGAAGTGGTAAATGGAAAAATGGAAGGGATGATGGGGAAATTTCTTGGGGCACTTGAAAAGTAATAGAAGGAGGGAGACAAGGGAACTAAAAGACCACTAGAATTAAAAGGTGAATTCAATGAAGAGTATCCTTGTGATTGCCCTAGGAAAGGGGCGATAAATGAGAAAGATAAGGTGAATGAAGCATACATCACTTTGAATAAGGTAATGGAAAAGTTTGAAGCTGGCCTCAAGAAGCAATCTATGCCTTGAGAAATGATTAAAATGAAAGATTTGGGGCTCCAAACACGGATACAATTACCAAGCAACTTTGAGATGCCACTCTGGCCTAAATTTAATGGGCTTGGAGACTCTGTGATCCATAAGAAGTGCTATTTACTCATTATGAAAACAATATGTTTGGATGATGACCAAATCACCCATGTTTTCCCTTGCCATTGGAGGGAGCTGTTGTAGCATGGTACTATAGTATAGGAGCAAAAATTAGAAAGGAATGAGATAGTTTATGTTAAGGCATTCAATGGGTAGTATTCTTACAATACTGCATAGGATGTAACTAAGTGAGACCTGGAGACTACTAAGCAAAGGCCTAATGAGCCATTCATTGAATTACTAATAAGATAGAGAAATAAAGCTACCCTTATAACTCAATAACTAGTGGAAAAAGAATAAATCAAGATGGTTATAAGAATTCTATTGTCCACCTATCGAGAGGAAATGTATTATCATCCAATTTTCAACTTTGCAAATTTGTATCATGTTGGGATAGAGTTGGAAGATAAGATGAATAAGATGGCTAACAAATGTGACTTCTCAAATGGGTGCTGAGATTGTGAAGGAAATGCTTACTCCAACTAGGTTCCCCATGATAAAAGAACCAGTGTACAGGTTTTAAGGAGGTTTTTCAAGTTGGGTGAACCCATGGGTTTAGTTTGTACAAGATTGAAAGATAAAGGGTTTCTTCAACCTTTGCTGATACTACAATGCCAAACCCATTACCTAGGAATTTCAAAGCAGACTTGTATTGTGACTTCCATCAAATCCCTAGTTATGATATAAACAAGTGCTAGCGTCTCCACCATGAGATTCAAAATTTGATTGATGATGAAAAGATACATGATTCAAAACTTGGAATATTATGAAAGCCATGTCATTTCCATTTATCATTTGAATAAAATCCATTTATATATGAATACCACCATTTTAGCTTATTGACCAAGTTTCTCAATTTCAATGTAACGTGTCTTGCATTTAATATTTTGTTGAACATTAATGTTAGTAAGTCTATAATAATTAATTGAAGCACTCTTAAAAATCCTAAAGAAATAAGATTAACTGTTGATCTAATTCTAAAAGAAAATTGAGTATTTGTAGCAAAGTACCTTAAAGTAAAAATGAGAATTCTAACACAATAGAATGGGAATCTACTCCAATGTTTTAAGTTACAAAGTAGCTAGGGGTATTCATGCACACCCTATGTTTACTATTACGTGAAAAACAATAGCTTGAGATAAGAGTATGGAAAGCACCTTGAGCTTTTGGCCCACTAAGTAAACTGGGTGTCTTTATCACCAACGTTGACATTCACGTAAAAATTTGGTTAATCCTTCATGAAAATGAAGTTTAGAACTCCTCTTGTGGACCCTTATTTTTGGTTCCCTAAAGAGCATATATATTTGAGGAAGTGAGAAGCCCAATGATGAAAGCTTTAAGGGCCTGATGGATGCTAAAAAATTCTGAAAGAAAATATATGTGATGTTATACATGATTAAAATAAAAAATAAAATAGATTAACCAAAGAAAAATAAAAATTGAAAATTAAAAAAAAAATAAAATAGGTTAGAGAGTGTCATAGGGCCTATAAGCAAAGGCATGGACCTCCTTTCCTTTAGCTGACCTAACCCAGTGTTGCGCTGCACCAGAGCCAGCTGAGGGAGTGCCAACTGAAGCGAGGCCCATTAAGACCTTGCTCCAAGATCAATGCCATCCAACATGGAGAAAAGAGAGTGAATCTAGTCTTCTTTCTATTCTTTAGGAAGAAAAATCAGACTAGAAAGGAAGAAAAAATAAGAGAAAATAGTTATAATATAAAATAGTCAATCTCTATGTTTGCTGAATGTCAAAGCCCAAATAGAAGATATATGTAATGCCCTCACTGTAGGTAGTCCGTACGTTCTACTGTTCCGATGACTAATGTTTGTTCAGACAGTCAGAATGTCTGGAACTATACTTAAACTAGAGTGAGGAGACATAAATTGATGAAATAAAGACCAAGAAAAATTAAGGAAAAAATAAAAGAAATGAAATATAACTAGGTTAAAGGAATCAGAACCACGACGATGGGTGACCGTACCGGTAAGTAACTGTGAAGTCAATTGATGACTCCAGACCCACGAGGAACCCTAAGAAATAATTTTTGGGACTTAATTAAAGGTTTACTGAGATACAAATGACATTAAAAATGTCAAAAAGAATTTAGTTAATTGGTACAGATGAAAATAAAAATGAAATAGACAGTATAAAAATTAAAGAAACTATCGGGTTACGGATTTAGTCAGTATTACCAAAAAAGTTTGACTATAACCCGAAGAGGGGCATTTTGGTCATTTGGCACTTAGAGTTGAATTTTGACCTAAATGTCCATTAAAATGAGTAATATTAAAATTTTAAAAATCCCATGAAAACATAAAACTATATGTAGTGTAATTAAAAGAACATAAGGGGAATTATTATAAATATTAAAACTTTAATTATTATAATTAATAAATAATTGTTAGTGGGGTATTTATAGGCATAAAATGACAAGATTTTAAACCACTCCACTTTATCTTCTTCATCTCATCACCATGGCCGAAACACCTTAGGAGCTTTCCTCCATTGTTCTTTTTTTCAAGCTTGATTCTCCCCTTTTCTTCTCATAAAATCCTAAACCATCTTCATTAAAATTCATCCCCACACCTTAAGGAAGCTCTAGGCAGCAAAGGAAAAGATAAATCTTGAAGTTTTCACAAGGATGACAGATAGCCATTAAAGGTTAGTGCATGTTTTCTTTTCCTTCCTTTGTTAAATCTTAAATTGAGGTTGAAATGAGTAAGTACAACATGAAATTGAAAACAAATGATAAGAAACTTTGGAACCCTCATTTCGGCAGCCTTAGAAAATATGGGAGATTGATAAATTCATGCATGTAAATGGTGATTAGTGATGTTGATGGATAAGTAGATGAAGTTGTATGTGTTAGAAATTTGATTGCATGTGTATGTTGTGATTGACAAATTGGAGTTAAGGTTTTGACCTTACTATTGGAGACTTTGTGTAATTGCTGGAATTTGATTTTGTTGAGATGAATTGATGATGTTTAGAAGTGCTATGAATATCAATTTGTAGTTTGGGAGTTGGAGGAAATGAAATTTGGAAGTGTACATTTTCCATGCAAGTTTGAGACTTTGTAATCCAGTGAATGTTTTGAGTCATGACTGAAATTGTGTTGCTCCAATTGGTATGAGGCCAATTGAAGATAAAATTAGACCTAAAATGCTCCATTTTTCATGAAGAAACCATTCCCAAATTCTATCCACAAATTGACCTAAATTCTATCCCAATTTGGCTGATCATATAATGAACCCAGAAAAATGACCAAATGAATAGTACACATTCATTTGGCCATAACTCCCACTAGACTGGTCTAAATGACCTGAATTTTATACCATTTGAAAGCTTAGGTATAGGACTACAACTTTCATGAGGTAAATAGAGCCCAGAAATGTCTGTAACCAAACCAAATTATTGACCCAAGTTAAGTCACAAAACTGGCTAGAACCATATTGCCCAGAAATTGCTAGACATAGGCTTACTTGACCAGTTTTGGCAAAAAGGCCATAAGTTCGTCTACAAAAATCCAAATGCAATGAAATCAATGGAAAAATTTCCACAAGACATAAATCTACAATATTGGTATCTTGACCAAAACAAAAAAATTAAGGAAACTAGGTCAATTGGCTAGGTCAATTTAGTATGCAAATTCTGGAAATTGCCTAAGTGACCACTTGACCCTAGAATAGTCTTTGAGTCATATATTCCACTAGAAAACTCCAATTGGGATAAGCCATATTATTCTAGAAACCTAAGAAATGGGGCTCCAACTTTATTTTAGACACTTTCTTCAAATTATGAATGTAAGAATCCTAAAAGTTGAGTCAAAACCATTGACCTGAACTTGAATCCTATTGGCACAGGGTACTTGAGTCTAGGCTAGTGATTTGGCTATAAGTAATTCTACAAAACTTGAAAAATTGCAACCCAAAATTCTGAGTGACCATAAGACATAGAGAAACAAATTCTATAAAGAACACTAGGACTAAATGTGGCTACAACCTATTCAATTAAATTGGTAAGTTGTAACTCCAAAATCTGCCTAGCTAAGGATCTAGAATTAGAAAATGAACCAGTTATGGTTATTTGACCATAACTTGAGTTTTAGAAATCCAAATGACACGATTCAAGAAGAGAAAATAAGACAAGACATAGAGGAATAACTTTCATGAAGGAAGCATGGCCAAACATGCCACACCTATTCCCTTGTAAGGCATGACATGTTCCCACAGTATACCTAATGAATTACCGAACTACATCAATCGATAACCCATTAATTATGCTATAAGGGATTTTAAACAAATCATAGCTTTTGATCTTATCAATTCTTTTGCGGAAAACTACATGGGAATAGTTAAAATTCCATGTGAACATTCATTGAAAATAATGATAGGCTAATTATTGCAAAAGTTACATTTCCATAAGTCTCAAAATAAAATACAAATAGTTACAAACTCAAAATGTGATAGCAATGTAATGCTTTTAAATACAAACTGCTCAATGTCCGTACATCCATACATATAGGTACAAAATACATCAAAAGGAAATTACAGGGGTATACCTACGATATATACCCACAATCAAAACCAAAATGCTGCTTCCAAGTCTCTCACTCGACAACCTTCTCCTTTCCCTTACCTGTGACAGCATAAATAAGTTATCACTTAATATATTACTTAGTGGTGCACAACTAATAACTTTAAAAATTAAAGTTAAGTAAAACTTGTCAAAGCATAATAAATCACATTTTTCTTAAGCATGAAAACTTCACAATAGTTCTAAGTCCATAAGAGCCATTTATTGGAATAACATTTCAAATGAGAAATCACTCTTCATAAATCACAATTCACAAAGTATTAGTGTTGCCAACATCAACATACAGTTTAGGTTCGGGGTCCGTAAACGGGTGGGGAATGTGTTAGGCACCCCACCTCGTCCCTCAATGAGGGTGAGCAGATTTAACTTTACGCTCTTTATCAATTAAAATCCATAGTTAGGGGGGTTCGAATGGAGATGTTAATCCTTTTGATAAAAGGGAATATTTGATTTTTCACTAATTCGGGTTACCCAGATACATAAATAAATGAGATGACCCTTAGTGAGTTAGTGTTGCATATCAGTTTTGTTTAGGGGGGTTACTTTGTATATTGTGCTATTTTAGTTTGGATTTGAGAAAATCCGGGTAAAACCTTTTCCGATCTCTGGGGATATTCTATTTAAAGTTTGAATGAAGGATTTCGGATAAGAACTCTCCTCCAATCTCCACATATTTATTAAAATTTTGGTTGAGAATCGGATAAGAACTCTCCTCCGATCTCTTTAAATGATTATTAAAGCTTTTGGTTGATAATCGGATAAGAACTCTCCTCCGACCTCTTTAAATGATTATTAAAACTTTTGGTTGAGAATCGGATAAGAACTCTCCTCCGATCTCTTTAAATGATTATTAAAGCTTTTGGTTGAGAATCGGATAAGAACTCTCCTCCGACCTTTTTAAATGATTATTAAAGCTTTTGGTTGAGAATCAGATAAGAAATCTCCTCCGATCTCTTAAAATGATTATTAAAAATTTTGATTGAAGATCGGATAAGAACTCTCCTCCGATCTTTTTAAATATTTATTAAAACTTTTAATTGAGAATCGGATAAGAACTCTCCTCTGATCTCTTTTAATATTTATTAAAAATTTTGGTTGAGAATCGGATAAGAACTCTCCTCCGATCTCTTTAAATGATTATTAAAAATTTTGATTGAAGATCGGATAAGAACTCTCCTTTGATCTTTTTAAATATTTATTAAAACTTTTAATTGAGAATCGGATAAGAACTCTCGTCTGATCTCTTTTAATATTTATTAAAAATTTTGGTTGAGAATCGGATAAGAACTCTCCTTCGATCTCTTTAAATGATTATTAAAAATTTTGATTGAAGATTGGATAAGAACTCTCCTCCGATCTTTTTAAATATTTATTAAAACTTTTAATTGAGAATCAGATAAGAACTCTCCTCTGATCTCTTTTAATATTTATTAAAAATTTTGGTTGAGAATCGGATAAGAACTCTCCTTCGATCTCTTTTGTTTAAGTGGGGATCAGGTAAGAATTCTTTCCCGACCTCCTAAAATTTAGTTGCGATCATATGTCGTAAAGACCTTAGACTAGAGGCTCTGATATCCGAAGACGCTGAGAGCCCGAACAGGGCTTCTCTTGATCCGTTAGTATCTCACAACTATGTAGGGGATACAGACTAAATTTCTATTCTGATCTCCTATGTGATTACCTTTCCAATACCTTTTAACAGGCAATATCCGATCTCTTCCGTTCACTAGTCAGGGACCCGACCTTACTTCGATCCCCTTCTATGCCCAGTTATCTTTTGAGCTAGTCTAGTGGTTCAACTTCATAATTCTCCTATGATTTATTATCCAAACTTTTATTTTGAAGAAACTTTCATGTTAGGTTACAGCTACCAACATTTCACCAAACTACCTATACGTTACTCGGAACCAAAATACCCTCGTTTGAAGGTAATAGAGGCTAAGAAAAAGGTCAATGACATGTATGGATGAAAAAAGGAAACTCCGGAAGATAACCACCTTCGTGGGGTTTTTAACATGACATAAATTTAACGAAAATTACAAGCATGAAAACAAAGAAAATACATAAAATAAAAATGAGCACTTGATAAAGCAGCGGTATAGACACTTACCTGTAGGGAATCGATTCTATAGAACTAACTATGGAGTCACAAAATATAGTAGAGTCGTGCGCTGCTAGCTTGGGGACTAATGTTTGCCTTGGAATGAAGAGTACCAAGTTAAAATGCAGTCAAACCGAAATGACAACAACCGAGTTTGAAAGAGGTTGAGCTTGGAAAATGAAAGTGGAAATGAAGGCAGAACTGAAACTAAGGGAGGGTATCACAAAGTAATGAACGAACTGAAAATAGAGAGTTTCAGTATTCAATACTTGTTCAAAGAAAATACTTTAGAAAACTGGTTTCTGAAGTTTTTCCTATTTTTGAGAGTTTAAAAATAGCAGAGTAGCAAAACTGAATTAAGTTTCAGAGCCTTTCCACTATAGTCACCACCCTTTTCTTCGTTTTTTCCTTTTTTTTTCAACAGTTTTCATGTAGGTATTTATAAGGACCGGGTGCTCCCAATGAAGGGTCAGGATTTTCTTTGAGGGAGATGGAAGGTTTGGATTTTAAAGGACATGATCTTATGCTTGGGAATTAAAGAGAATCAGAATGAACAGCTGAGATCCTTTTCAGCATATTTGTCCTTTCTCTTTTTCTAATCTGACAGCTCAAAATTTTCTTGTCAAGGGCGATCCGAGGGCTGGGAATAAAAAGCGCCGGTCTTATCGCCTTCTTCTTTGATTCAAGGGCTCTGGGCTTGTCCTCATAAGTAAAATCAACGGTGGAGATTGAGATGTACAGGACTGTCATGACATACTTTGGCACCTGTCAGTAATGTGGGCGATTTTGCAAATGAGGCGTGCGGTGGAGATTTGATCTCGTCTGCAACGCTTTAACTACCTCAACTCTGATTATGACGACAGTTATTGGAAGTTGTCTTATTCTCTTTGCTTTCCGATCTCCCCTCCCTTCTGATCTTTCTAATATGATCCTTTTCCGATCTCTCATGTCGGGCCCACCTCTCCCGATCTTTCATGTTCCATAGTCTTCTCCTTTGTCCGGGCCGGTTCAGTCAAAGCATTTATTCCTTCGGTTTCCAAGGCATCCACTTCATTTTCTGCTAGCAATAAATGCTCATACCTTCTCTATATATAGACCTTCAACGAGATATTCTTCTGCATTTCATTTTCTCCTCCCGCTTCTTACTTTCCTGTTCTAGCTGCTCCGGCAACAATCTCGGCCATGATAGCTGCTTTTGATCTTTTTTCGGTTGTTCACCTTGTTCACCGACTGAAAATTTTTGACCCCGGTGATTAAAAAATCACTATGGCCATATTTGATGACAGTGAGAGAACCAGACTAATTTACCGATCTAGATCGAGAATATTGATCATGTCAATCTCGAGTCAGTCGACCGATATAATCGGTGAACTGATTTCGAGAGAGAAGATTGCTAATTTCCCTCTTATTATTGGTGACTGCCCTTTGAAGTTCATTTGGCTTCTCACCACATTAGGTGTCTCGACAGTGGCTCAGTTCGGAGTGATAACATTGACGATGACCTCTCTTATCCTCATGAGAGTCATAGTCCCCCCATCTGAGCTGTACATCTATCTGATGTCGATGGCCGATCTCCTGATCAAACACATCTTTTGATTCAGCCACGAGACTAGGCTTTGACATAGGCCTTTACTAGATAGGATGTACTACCGATCTCCAGAGATCGCCCAAATGATGTAATCTGACCTTTAATGTAATCCGATCTCTTGAGATTGCCCAAATGATGTAATCCGACCTTTTGTGTAATCCGATCTCTTGAGATCGCCTAAATGATGTAATCCGACCTTTTGAAAATGAGATCTTATTTTGATAATTATCATTTTATTATTATTGCATTAATTACTTTTCGATCTCTAATGTGCATATCCGATCCGATTCCTAACTGAACATCCCTTAACCGATCTATAATTCTGAACATCTACTTTAATTCGCCGATCTTTAACTAGCCGATCTCCCCCTATTTATTTAATGAGTTTCTGGAATGTTCTTGCGACGTGTTAGAAAAGCTGGCGAATTTCACTGATCAATGCGTCGTTTGGGATACCGTGAGCATTAAATGCTCAGACGGGTATAAATAGGGGAAGGGACAGCCAGTTGCTCTCTTATGTCATTTTCAGCACCTCGCGAGCGATTCCAAAATTCTCTCGTTTCTTCAAGTTGTTCCGACACCGATCACACTCCGGTAAGGGTTTTGATCTTTTCTTTAGTTAAATTTCTCTCTTTTCTTTGAAAATGAGCGGTGCCGAGGGTCAGAGAGCGACGAGCCCCCCTTCCGTTCATGTTTCATGGTTGCCTGATGAAGTTGAGGTGGTCAGACCAAGCGGGCGATCTGAACCTCCAACATCCTCCGTTCCATCCCGTGGTTAAGTGGGACCCCCGAGGCAAACGCATTCTTCAGGGAGAGAAAGCCTTCCTGTGGATGAGCTGCCATCAATCCTTCAAGAAACTGATCTGCAGTCGTTTAGCCAAGAATATAACCTTCGGCTTGATTCATACGAACTTATCAGATGCCATGGCAATCTCCGAACTGATCACTTCTCCGAAGAAAATGATATGATCATGGTATATGAAGAGCAATTAAAAGCTGGGCTGCGGTTTCCTCTTGATGACTTCTTCAAGGAAGTTCTGAAATTCCACCAAGTCTGCATAGCTCAAGTTCACCCGAACTCATGGTGGATCCTGGTAGCCTTCAGAGGTCTCTGCCGAGCTAAGGGACTCAGTCCTCCAGCGAAGGTGTTCGCCGAACTACACAGGCTAACTCGTCGAAAGGACGATGAATACTGGTTCTTTCAGGTGAAACCACATTGTGGGCTTTTTACCGACCTGCCCTCCTCCTTGAAGAATTGGAAGAATCGCTTTTTTATTCTGAGGAGCAAGGTTCCGAGTGGTTTTGAGGGTTTCCCACGTAGCTGGCTGCATCAGGGCCTATTACTTCCGAAGTGCATCACTCTGAATAGGGAAGAGGGCATAATGGTGATGGAGTTGAAAGATTAGGCGGCCACTCAGAAATTCTCCTGTTTAGACGCGGTGACGGCCGAACTGCATCATTGGACAATGCAGCTAATTACCGGCGAAGAACGCGAGCTTCAGCTCTCTGACCTCGGCCTCGGTACTTTCTATATCTCTGACCTTTGGGCCTTAGCAAACTCACTGACTTATTCTTTATGCAGGCATGGTGGGCAGCGAGGCTTTCAAAGAGAGCCGAAAGCGGAAGAGAGAGGTCTCCAGAAAGGTGCGGGAGATGAAATGCGCCGAGGCTTCTCAAACGCCCAAGCATGACTCAGTAGAGATGCAGGGAGGCTCTTCCCAGCCCTCATGGCCGCCGATTCCTGAAATAGAAGTGGTTTGGTCTCCTCCTCGTCAAGAAGAGCCGCCACCACCCCCTCCAGTTGCTTCGAGTGCGGAAGGGGATCCTTCCCAACCTACCTTGAGGACCCTCTCCCGTGGCGCTCAAGTACTGATCCATTCCCTGGAGAAAAATTGAACTGTTTGGGAGAATCTAGGTTTGACTAAGGTTTTGGGGGCCTCCATCTGCCTTCGGGAGGATCGGGATAGGCTAACCCCGAACAGTCTCGATGATATCCTTACCTAGACTATGAGCCTGAGTGTGGAGAGTTTAGTGAACCAACACATTGTCCGGTAGAAGGCTCACCGCTTGAGGCAGGAGATCGAGAAGGTGGGTCAGGAAGCCGCTTCCCTCTGATCCCTATTTTCATCCACCCAAAACTACATAGTTGAAATTGAGGGGTGGATGAAATTCTACGAGGATAAACTGGCCGAGCAAGCTCATGTTCTTGAAGAGGTTCGGGCGCTCCGAGCCGCTAATGTCGCTCGCCTCACTGAGGAACTTAAAGCAAAAGAAGAAGAGGCAGTGACAAGGGAGGCCGACATTTGTGTGAATGCCCATGGGGCTCTCTTGGCCGAGCTCAGGAAGCGTTATCTCGAGGAGGACTTTTCCTGGATGGTGGACCTGGCTCCCCAAGACGAAAAGGATAGCGAGGAGGAGGCTGAAGGTGATAGAGGGGTGGAACAAAATGTAGAATAGGCTGGGGGTGATCCTTCAGCCGAATGACTTGTATATATTTTAATTTGAAATGAAATGAAGTTCCTTTTTTGTTCCATGACTGGATGAGATTGGAAAGTATCTAAGTTGCATAAGCGCCTGATTGTCTGAACATATTAGAATAACTTGAAAGCAATTATTATTCTATGTATGAGAGATTAGCAAAACATTGTAAACATGAGATCGGCCTAAACCGAGAACAAACACTGAACAGAACTTTAGATTATTAAAATTGGAAACCTGATCTGAACAGTTAAGATCGGAAGCACCATTAAGCCGGATTAAAACCTTAACTTTATTGAACAACTATTTACAATATTTATGAAAGGGGGATCGGATGGCATGAAGACCTAATGTTGGTTCAATTTCGTTTAACAAGAGATCAGATGTGTGATTGACTGGCCAGGAAACTTGGTAATTGATTTGAGAGATCGGTAAGGATGGAGACCTGGTACTGGTTTGATTTCTTATAAAGAGTGATCAGAAATGTGATTAGTTGGCAAAGAGAGTTGACTTTGGTTTGATCCCAAGGAAGAGAGATTGGAAATGAATTGAATGACAAGGAGGCTCGGTGCTGGGGGTCGATTTCAAGGTCTATTGATTTCGGGGATTGGCCAAAATATGGTGTCGACAGCTGCCCCTCTTTACATAATTTCTATTGAAGGGAAAAATTTTCCCGTGTAGGAATTATGTAAAGATTCAGACCCATATTTTGGGCAATTGGATATTGAAATGTGGAGACTCAAAATCAAGGTTAGGAAACTAAAACGAACTTAGGTCAGCGACCTTAGGGTTGGTAACAAGAATTCAAATGCTGAAAAACTAAAATCAACCCAGATTAAAGAACCAGAGATTAAAAACATTAAAATCAACTTGGATCAAGGAACCAGAGATTGATGACAGAAATTTAAATGCTGGAAAATTAAAATCAACTTAGATCAAGGAACCAGAGTTTGATAACAGAAATTTAAATGCGAGAAAATTAAAATCAACTTAGATCAAGGATCCAGAGGTTGATAACGGAAATTTAAATGCGAGAAATTAAAAATCAACTTAGATTAAGGAACCAGAGGTTGATAACGAAAATTTAAATGCGAGAAATTAAAAATCAACTTAGATCAAGGAACCAGAGGTTGATAACAGGAATTTAAATGCGAGAAATTAAAAATCAACTTAGATCAAGGAACCAGAGGTTGATGACAGGAATTTAAATGCTGGAAATTAAAATCAACTTAGATCAAGGAACCAGAGGTTGATAACAGAAATTTAAATGCTGGAAATTAAAATCAACTTAGATCAAGGAACCAGAGGTTGATAACAGAAGTTTAAATGCGAGAAATTAAAAATCAACTTAGAACAAGGAACCAGAGGTTGATGATAGGAATTTAAATGCTGGAAATTAAAATCAACTTAGATCAAGGAACCAAAGGTTGATAACGGAAATTTAAATGCTGAAAAATTAAAATCAACTTAGATCAAGGAACCAGAGGTTGATAACAGAAATTTAAATGTGAGAAATTAAAAATCAATTTAGATCAAGGAACCAGAGGTTGATAATAGGAAGTTAAATGCTGGAAATCAAAATCAACTTAGATCAAGGAACCAGAGGTTGATAACGGAAATTTAAATGCTGGAAAATTAAAATCAACTTAGATCAAGGAACCAGAGGTTGATAACGGAAATTTAAATGCTAGAAAATTAAAAATCTTACAAAGCAAGTCTAACCTGACACAAGAAGTTCTTCCGCGATGAAGTGTACTTAACAAGGTCCCGAAGGTCAACGATTGATTGATGACGAGTTACAAGACTTGACCTAAAACTTCCTCAGATGCCCTTTTTCTGTTCTCGACTTTCTTCTTGTTTTGCGGAAAGCGCCCTTACGGGTTTTCACTTTCCCTTCCACCCATTCAGCTAGAAGCGCCCTTCCGGGTTTTCACCCCTAGTTTTTTTTTTTTACCCATTCCCTACAAGTTTCTTAGCAAAGTATGCGAGGTTATCAACATCCAAATCCTAATCTTATAACAAAATTTTAACAAATTAATAGCGCATAGAAAACAGCATTAGAGTGTGAGAAAGATAAAGCAAAATATAAATTAAAATACGAAGAAGATAGATCGAAGTTAAAGGATGACTTTATTATGGCTAAGGAATAAAAGGCACAGTTTCAAAGAAAAATAGGATACAAGGATAGATCTCACAAATTTCTTGTAGTTAACTTTGAAGTCTCTTAACTGCCATTATTTCAAGTACTCTATTGATGAAGATTCATGCCGTGATGGTTTATTTTTCCTTCCTCGGTCCCATATCTTCTTCCTTATTTCTCCATTTTCTGGTTCTAAAGGCGCCCTTTCGGGTTTTCACCCTTAGATTTTTTTTTTAACTCGCTCTTTCAGGGTGCCCTTTCGGGTTTTCACCCTTCACTCATTTTACAGAAAGCGCCCTTTCGAGTTTTCGCTTTCTTTCGCACATTTTGCTAGAGGCGCCTTTTCGGGTTTTCACCCCTACCCCTTTTTTTTTTTTTTTTTTGCTAGGCATAATAGCTCCGGACAGTGTCGGCATTCATGGGTCTTGGGAATTCTTTACCATCCATGCGGGACAAGATTAGGGCCCCACCAGAAAACGCCTTTTTAACCACATAGGGTCCCTCATATGTTGGTATCCATTTACCTCGGGCATCATTTTGATTCGGAAGCACCTTTTTCAGGACTAGATCCCCGGCTTGAAATTCACGTGGGCGAACGCCTTTGTTAAATACCCTGGCCATTCTGCTTTGGTATAACTGCCCATGACATACTGCTGCTAGCCTCTTCTCGTCCAGCAAATTTAATTGGTCCAACCTTGACTGGATCCACTTCGACTCATCAATCCCTGATTCCTTCAGAATCCTTAGGGAAGGAATTTCCACTTTGATAAGCGTAGATCTGACATTTGTGACACTTCAGAAAGTATTCAATGCAATCCTTCTCCATAGTAGTCCAGAAGTATCCTCGTCGCAAGATTTGCTTAGCCATCATATGCCCATTAGCATGGGTAGCACAGTTTCGAAAAGGATCTTCTTTGCTTCTTTCGCATCCACGCATCTCAACAATTCGCCGTTTGAGCTCCTTTTGTATAGGATTTCTCCACTGGGGAAATATCCCAAAGCTAATCTCTAGATCATTCTTCTTTCGTTTCTACTTGCCCCTGGAGGGAATTCTCTGGTTTTGATGTAGACCTGGATGTCATGATACCAAGGTTTACCATCTTTTTCTTCTTCGATCATAAAACAGTATGCTGGCTCACTCCTTGCTTTGATCTGCAATTCTTGAGTCGTCTGCCCTTCTTCTATCTGAGCCATGACAGCCAGGGTGGCTAAGGCATCCGCGAATTGGTTTTTGTCTCGACTGAGGTGAGTGAAAGAAATTTCTTCAAATTTCTTTGATCAACTCCAGTAGGTATTTCTAATATGGGATTAACTTCAGATCCTTGGTTTGCCATTCACCCTTGACTTGATAGATGATCAAGGCTGAATCCCCATATACTTTCAACTTCCCGACTTTCATTTCAATGGCAGCCTGTAAACCCAGCATGCAGGCTTCGTATTCTGCGACAATGTTGGTACATTCAAACCTTAATTTGATGGCTATTGGGAGGTGTTTCGCATCGGGTGATACCAGTACTGCCCCAATTCCATTACCGGACAAATTAACCGCTCTGTCAAAATACATTTCCCACACATCAACTGGCTCTTTTTCTTCACTGTCGACTTCATTAACGTGCTCATCAGGGAATTCAAAATCCAAGGCTTCATAATCCTGGATTGGGTTTTCTGCTAGGAGATCAGCGATTACGCTGACTTTCACAGCTTTTCGGGTCTTATAGACAATGTCATACTGCGAGAGTATGACTTGCCACTTGGCTATCCTTCCCGACACAAATGGGCTTTCGAACACATACTTAATAGGATCCATCCTAGAGATAAGCCATGTTTTATGATTCAACATGTAGTGTTTAAGTCGATTTGCTGTCCAGGCTAATGCACAATAAGTTTTCTCTAGGAAAGAGTACCTTGACTCTCAATCATTGAACTTCTTACTCAAATAGTAGATGGCTCTTTCCTTTCGACCAGTGTCATCATGCTGCCCCAAAACACATCCCATTGAATTCTGTTGGATAGCCATGTATAGAATCAACGGTCTTCCTGCCACTGGAGGGACCAATATCAGCGGGTTTGACAGGTACTGCTTAATTTTCTTAAAAGCCTCTTGGCAAACTGAATCCCATTGAGCAGTGTTGTTCTTTCGGAGTAATCTAAAGATAGGCTCAGCCTTAGCAGTGAGGTTGGAAATAAATCTTGAAATGTAGTTCAGCTTTCCTAGGAAACTGCACACCTCCCTTTCTGTCTTTTGGGATGGCATCTCTTGAATAGCTCAAACTTTGTCTGGATCTACTTCTATTCCCTTCTCACTCACTATGAATCCCAACAACTTCCCAGATTTAGCTCCGAACACACATTTGGCAGGATTCAATTTTAACTGATACTTTCTGAGTCTCTCGAATACTTTTTTTAGCACCTGCACATGGCTTTCTCCTTCCCTGGATTTGATGATCATATCATCCATGTACACCTCCACTTCTTTGTGCATCATATCGTGGAATAATGTGACCATAGCACGTTGGTAGGTAGCGCCTGCATTCTTTAAGCCAAATGGCATGACCCGATAACAGAATACCCCCCACTGAGTGACAAAAGCGGTTTTCTCCTTATCCTATTCATCCATGAGGATTTGATTGTACCCAGATGCTCCATCGATGCAAGAACATCTGCCCAATCCTGCGGCATTATCTCCTAGCACGTCTATGTACGGGAGAGAGAAATCATCTTTCAAGCTTGCTTTATTAAGATCCCTATAATCAACGCACACCCTGACTCTCCCATCCTTCTTCATTACCGGGACAACGTTAGCTATCCATTGGGGATATTTGACTACTTCCAGAAACCCAGCATCATATTGCTTTTTGACTTCATCCCTAACTTTGAGCAGCGTGTCAGGGTTCATTCTTCTTAGTTTCTGCTTTACTGGGATCGTCCCAGGAATTAGGGGAATTTTGTGTGTCACTATGTGAGGGTCTAAGCCAGTCATATCATCATAGCTCCATGAAAATACGTCCAGGAATTCTTTGAGCAAGCTGACCATATCTTTAAATTCTCCACTTTCCACAATCTTAAGTTCCCTTTTTATTTCTTCTGTGCCTAAATTCACGGTGTGTGTTTCGTCCCCGCAAGGAACTAGGGAAGGTTCATCTCTTTCATCCCTTTCTTCTACGAGTTCCCCCTCAGAATTACTTGAAGTAATGGCAGTTATGGGGATTTCAAAATTAACCGGAGGAATTTCTGAGTCTATTGAGTTATTAGGTGTTAATTGATGAATGGTCCTGAAGAAACGAAAGCGGAATATATGATAAGAATGGATTTCAAAAGGAAAGCAAAAGAGAATTGGATATAAAATGCACTATTAATTCATTAATATTCATAAGAAAAGGGTCCATTTACAGTATTACACTTGCCACCATGGACAAAATGATCAAGTGTAGATAACCAAAGGTACTTTACTCGAAATTGAGTACAGGGATGTCCTCTACTGTCCAGTTGTCTAGTTCTTGCTCTTCAGTTATTGGCGAGATTAGGGATTCATATAAGGAATCGAGATGGATGACATCAACGGATGGTTCATTGGGTGATTCTTCAGCTTCTACTGGATTCTCAATAACCGGCTTGGTGAAGACATCTGTGATTCTCCGGACTACCTTCACTTTCCCGACTTTCTGATCAAACCTCTGATCCCGAAGCATACTTCTCATCTAGAATCGTCCATCTGTGAGAGCATCTTCCTCATAACCCAAGCCGTAATGGCCAACCTTCTGGATGGCTGGTATAGGTTCGACAATCCCTTGCAATGTGGCCCCTAACCCCTTGCCCTTTTCATAACCACTCTTCAGCATCACCTTTGCTACCATAGCCGTAGCCCCTTCATCCCTCAGGATAGTTTCTTGCAACTCTAGAGCTTGAAAAGAGCTCTCCAATGATTCCTCAGCTGCTTCCACATAAGGAAGTGATTGCGGTTTGGTGACCAGCATGGCTTCCTCCCCTTTCACCGTGATGATTTTGCTGTCCATAATGTATTTGATCTTCTGGTGTAAAGTCGAAGGAACGGCATTTGCTGAATGGATCCAAGGCCTCCCCAGCAACATAGTGTATGCAGGTTCAATGTTCATCACTTGGAACGTGACGTTGAAGGTGCATGCGCCAATTTGGAGTGGCAAGTCAATATCTCCCAATACCTCTCTCCTCATGCCGTCAAAAGCTCTTACCACCATAGCACTTTGATGTATGTTTGACCGGTCAACCGGTAGCCTAGCCAAAGTGGCATTAGGCAAGACGTTGAGTGCGGATCCATTGTCAATGAGGACCTTGGCAACTATGCAACCTTTACACTTTACTGTCACATACAGAGCCTTAGTGTGCTTTAGGCCTGCCGGGTCTATCTCTTCTTCTGAAAAAGTGACAAAACTAGATGCTTGAATTTGTCCCACTATCTTCTTGAATTGCCCCGGTGTGATATCGGGGTTAACGAAGGCCTTTCCCAGGATTTTCTGCAAGGCTTGGCGATGTACCTCTGAGCTCAAAATTAAGGATAATAGTGAAATTCGAGCAGGTGTCTTTCTTAACTGTTCAACAACGTTGTACTCACTTTGCTTCATTATTTGTAGCAACAGCACCTCGTCTTCGTTTGATCCGACAGGTTCTCCTCTCTCCACGTTCTCAACCTCCTCTTCTGGATTCTCTTAAGGCTCTCCCATTTTTACTTTCCCTCTCTTCTTTTCTTTCTCTTCACCCCCGTAACATCTCCCACTTCGGGTTATAAATTCAACCTCTTGCTCAAGTGGGGAGGATTTTGTGGTAGCGACGGGCTGGGGGTTTGATTGGGGAGTAGCATTACCAGGAGGTCTGGCGTAAGTCATCTTAAAGTGCTCGTGAGGAGCGAAGCACGGTTTAGGAGGTACTGAAGGTGAGGCAAGGCTAGGAGCCGGTGTACTGCTTGATGCTCCTTGGGTGAAGACTTGAAAATTATAGTTCCAAGGTACGGCATGGGTGTTTGTGACGGGGAGCTAAGGCGGAGTTCGGATGATTGTTACTGGTGGTGATGATGCTAGGGCAGAGAAGGTCATTCTGTGATTAGAGGCATTTTGGTTGAATCGGGCTGCATTTACTCCGCCCTCTATTTTCGACCTTGCTTAGCATCTTAAGACCTTGAGGGACAGTAGGTTCTGGACTTTTTGTTTTAACTCCTCACAATTTTGCAGCTCGTGGTCAACTGCTCCTCCATGATAGGGGCATCCCGCATTATTTCCAGGCTCTGGTGTTTAAGGGTAGAGGTAACCTTCCCTCACTGCCATTGTAAATATTTCCTCAAAGTGAGGAATCAGTTGATCTATCTTCAAAGTTGACCCTTCTCCTTCTGAATCTATCATATTCACGCCACTGCCCATACCGTGATTGAGCAATGGGTTTGAGGTGACATTGGGAAGGGAGCCATTCCCTTCGATTTTTAACCATCCATTTCTGATTAGGGCATGCACTCTCCCTCTGAGTGCCCCACAATTATCAGTAGAGTGCCCCTGTGCCCCTCTATGATACTCACACCGGGCACTGGCATCATAACACCTGGGGTCTGGTGGTTGAATTGGGTCAAGGGAAATCGGCACTATTTGATTTATACCGACGAGGTATCGGTATATTTTGCTAAGTGGCAGGGGAAGAGGTGGATCAGAATTTCTTGGTGGTCTCGGGTTATTTTGAGGTGGTCTGGGTTGAGTAGGTTGAGGAGGTGGTCTGGGCTGGTAGTTTATCGGTGGTGGATACTGTGGGCGAGGAGGATTATAATTTGGGAAAGGGAGTGGAATGTTTGTAATGGTTTGGCCATGAGGGGGAGGATATGGCCGGTAGTTATTTGGAGGTAATGAAGATTGGGTGTTCTGTCGGGTGATGGAATGCACATCACCCTCTTTCTTCTTGCCAAAATTGGTAGTTTTCTTTACAGGATTCTCAGTTAACTCCTGCAGTTGTCCCGTCCTTAAGTTGGCTTCTATCCTCTCGCCAGCTTGGATGATGTCCGAGAAACTATTGGAAGTGTTTCCAATCATCAGATTGAAGTATGGAGCCTTCAATGTCTCGATGAATAGGGAGTAAAGCTCATTATCAGTAACCAGAGGATATACTTCTGCCGCTTTCTCTCTCCACCTCTGGTCATATTCTTTGAAGCTTTCTCTTTCCCTCTGTATCAGGTTTTGGAGGTCTCTCCTTGTGGGGGCCACGTCACTATTGAACTTGTATTATTTCAAGAAAGCGTTAGCCAAATCCTTCCAGGAGCGTAATTTGCTCCTGTCTAACTGAATACACCATCTTAGGGTTGCCCCAGAGAGACTCTCGTGAAACAAGTGAACCAAGAGTCTATCATCTTTCGTCAGGGCTGACATTTTGGCAATATAAGTGGCCAAGTGAATGCGGGGGTTTGAGTTCCCGGTGTATTTGTCGAAGTCCGGGACCTTAAACTTAGGCGGCACCAATCTCAGTGACGCCACATCAACTGAACCATACATGTTTAGTCCCTCTATTGCTCTTAATCTCTCTTCTAGAGCAGACAGCTTCTCATTTTCTCTCGTCTTATCTTCCCCCTCTACTGCATGAAATACTCCCCCAGCTGGGAAATGAGGGGCGGAATGAACCGGAGGGATCAGGATTGAAGGGTATGGCTCTGCATTTGAGACAGTCTGGTAATGGGAGAAAGGTGGATCATTATTTAGGGGAGTCGGATTGACGGTGATTGTCGAATCTGGGATAGGTGGCTGAAAAGTGAAAGAGGTTGAAGCATGATGAGAATCAACTGTTGTAGGAGGTGGGGGAGGTAGTGGTAAGTTAGGCTCTGAAGCAGGCTTATTATGGGACATCTCTCTCATTAGTCTCATGAGCTCTGAGACCTGGTCTTTCAGTTCGGACACTTGTCCTTGTAGGTTCTGGACTTGTTCTTGGTCTTCCATTAGCCTTCTTGTTCGTGACCTTATTAAGTACACTCGTCTGGGTTGAACTGTGTGTCTGGTCAGGCTTGCTTTGTTTGAAGCAATGTTGATTTTCTGTAGGGAATAAAAAAACTTTTAGTGAATTTTGAATTTTGTTAAAAATTAAAAGGGTCCTGGTTTGGACAAAGGATACGGGGGCATCTGAGAGCTAAGAATGAAATCTGCAGAAGAATAATTGCATCAATTTTATCATGGCATCGTTCGATAGTCCGACGATGAATGACTGGATTGAATGCGCATCCATGATACCTGTCCATATGGTGCATCCAATTTTTCGCATAACCCTAGCGAGGGGGTTCCTATGGGAGTCATACTATTCATTCACAATTTTGCTAAACAATGGCCCAAAAGTTGTTCCATTAATTAAATAATTTGTACATGGCATTCTTTACATCGGTCTAGGCTCAGGGAGGTTCTTTATAATGTAATGACATTTCCTGAGATATTCATAAAGCCTTTCTTCTTATCTGGCGGGGTTGAATATCCTCAGGGCATATTCGGATTCAGGTAATAGTTCTTGTTTCCCTTGTGCTATTACTCTCTCCAGCTGGTCAACAATTTCTTTTAGCTCTTGATAGAAAGTGGCTTGTCTTTCTTTTTCCTTCCTTTCTTTAGCACATTCTCTCAGGATATCATCGATAAGCTGTGCTTGCCCCTTCAGTTCAAGCTTTTTCTTTTTGCTTTCTTGTTTATACTCCTCCATGAGTATCTCTTGGTATTTCATTTTCTCTTGAAGCTTGCCATTCTGTACTTTTGCTTCTTTTATTGTAGCTTGGAGAGAGCTCTTTTACCTTTCCCATCGTGTTTCTTGCTCTTCAAACCCTATCTTTTCGGTCCTTGCGTCTTCCCTGAGCCTTCTTACTTTTCTTTTGAGGATCTGCTGTTGGACCTCTAACTGTTTTATTTGTTCTTGTAATTGCAAGTTTTCGGTATTCGCCTTTTGTAGAGAGTCGGCCAAACGAGCGCTAGCTTCTTCTGAAAGGATGTTTTGACGGGGTTCGCTACCTTTGAATTTAGTTGGATCTGCAGTTAAGTGTCCTTGATCCCTGCTAGCCCTCCATTTAAGGTAATCGTCCGTGACACTCGGACCTTTAGGCAACCTTTCCATCGTAGTGATCTTTTCCCAGGATTTGTGAGCTACTTTCAATTCTTCTTCATTCGAGCTCATGATAGAAATGACCTCGGTGGTATTCTTCAATACTGATTGCGGACTGGGTTGAACCGAACTGTCTCATTACTAATGCTGGGATGTAATTTGTGTGTCCGGTCACTCCAATTAGAGACACTGAACAATTACTCCCTGTGTTGAACAAAATGGGTTGACCCGATGTCCACAATTTCTTCCAACAGTAGTCATGGCTGTTGAAACTCAGAATCTGTTCTTGCCACTGCAGCTCATCCTTTGGGCTGATTGCTAATCTGGTCATCTTTTCGATAAGAGGTTGGTCAAGATACCAAGTTAACCCCTTTGTCTCTATAGGGCACATGTGACTGATTATCCAGAGGTGCAACAATTGAGAACAACACTTGATGGACCCCTTGCCTTGTTGTCGACAGTAAGTAAGGGTTAATAAAGTCTCTGCAAGAATTGCCGGTATTGGGTTGACCTTCTGCTTTTCTACTGCCCAGAATATCTCCACAACGCTGCAGGTTATAATTCCCGGAGGCCCAGGGAACAATATCAAGCCATAGATCCGCAAAGCAAGTGCTAATGAAGCTTGCTCCCATTGTTCATTATGGATGTATTGATCTAACCACTTCTTGAGGTAATTCCAATACCATCCATGCGTGTTTCTTTTGACTGTTTCTCTTGCCTTTGCTTCTTCCAGGGGAATTCCCAACATATGTGCGAACCGTTTCTAGGTCTGCCTATGCTCAAGGTGTAGGTAGATCCGATTCTGCATCGCATAAGGAATTTTTAGCAATGCCTGATATTCTTCCATAGTGGGGGTAGTGTCGACATCGTTGAAGGAGAATACCCCATACTTGGGATTCCAAACAGATAGCATGGCTTTTAATACCGGGACTTGAACTTTGACTCGTATCAAGGTCGCAATCCTTCCATATTTTTCCCCAAATTGCGCCTTAATGTGGTTGGGAAGCAAATTCCAACTACTGGATAAACCTTCGAGGTAGGTGCTTTTGACTTCGACTTTGCTCAGATCCAACGGGGGTAACAAGTTGGTATCTGCCCTGATGGCATCACTTCGTGGAGGTACTAAACCCTAAGGCGATTCGGACCACGGTTTAGCATGCTGTTCCGGTCTAGGAATTTCTTCTGCCGACTGACTCGAGGATGCCATGTTAAAATGATGCTTATTCTTTTATAAACCTTAATTCGGTGATGCCTGCAGGGAAAATTTGTTAGCAGGACGAATTTAGGTAATTTTGAAATATACTGTTGGCAGGGTAACACCTACACATTTATCAAAGTAGGAAAGTGTGTAGGTCCTACTAACAGTATGATCCAAGATTACCCTTAAAAATAAGAACATAAGAAAACACAAACAGAATAGGGCGAGAGCAAGTATGTCCCTTTTTGTCCTAAAATAAGGAGAGTCCTGGTGCCAAATAGGTGCTACCTAATTGGATAGTTCTATCTTATGAGGTGGTTTGCTACAGCTTTCAGCTATTGTGATGGTTTAGCTCAAGGTCTAAATTTCTAAAAAGCCACAGGTTCCCAAATTGCCCCCACTATAAACAGTAGAGCCCCATTCTACCACCATGATACTAACGGGAGAGTTCCACGGGTATCACAGTAAATAGAATGTGTTTCAATCTGAGCAGAAGCCTTCACGGATACTAACGGGGTAAAACCCACGGGTACCGCTACATGACTCCCTCCCATTTTCCTAGAGGATGAGAAAGCCCGGGTATAGGGCTGAAGTATGTGAGGACTTTGTGTGAGTGTTCAGTGTGTGAAGGGACACCTTTACCTCTTCCCAATATGGGGGATTTTTTTTCCTTTTTTTTTTTTTTTTTGACGAAGAGTGCTGTAGGAGATAAGACAATCAAGACAAGCAAAACAGTTAGCAAAAATAACAATAATTAACATATAGAATTTTATAAATTAAGCCCACCTAACTATGGTGTGAGCATAAAATTAAATCTGCCTTTGGACCTCTGAACTGGGGTTAAGGTGGAAAGGTTTAAATCATCCCCAGTAGAGTCGCCAAGCTGTCGCAAGGTGTTTTGCGATCGCCTAGATGAACACTCACCGAAGTGGGAAAGAGTGAGGAGTCACCACTTTAATTTTGAGGGAAATTAAAGAAAACCATTTGTGAAAATAAATTAAAGTGAAACCACTTCAAAAACAAAGATTCTAGGTTTGGGGTCCGTAAACGGGTGGGGAAGGTGTTAGGCACCCCACCTGGTCCCTCAATGAGGGTGAGCAGATTTAACTTTACGCTCTTTATCAATTAAAATCCATAGTTAGGGGGGTTCGAATGGAGATGTTAATCCTTTTGATAAAAGGGAATATTTGATTTTTTACTAATTCGGGTTACCCAGATACATAAATAAATGAGACGACCCTTAGTGAGTTGGTGTTGCGTACCAGTTTTGTTTAGGGGGTTACTTTGTGTATTGTGCTATTTTAGTTTGGATTTGAGAAAATCCGGGTAAAAGCTTTTCCGATCTCTGGGGATATTCTATTTAAAGTTTGAATGAAGGATTTCGGATAAGAACTCTCCTCCAATCTCCACATATTTATTAAAATTTTGGTTGAGAATCGGATAAGAACTCTCCTCCGATCTATTTAAATGATTATTAAAGCTTTTAGTTAAGAATCGGATAAGAACTCTCCTCCGACCTCTTTAAATGATTATTAAAACTTTTGGTTAAGAATCGGATAAGAACTCTCCTTCGATCTCTTTAAATGATTATTAAAGCTTTTGGTTGAGAATCGGATAAGAACTCTCCTCCGATCTCTTTAAATGATTATTAAAGCTTTTGGTTGAGAATCGGATAAGAACTCTCCTCCGATCTCTTTAAATGATTATTAAAAATTTTGATTGAAGATCGGATAAGAACTCTCCTCCGATCTTTTTAAATATTTATTAAAACTTTTAATTGAGAATCGGATAAGAACTCTCCTCCGATCTCTTTTAATATTTATTAAAAATTTTGGTTGAGAATCGGATAAGAACTCTCCTCCGATCTCTTTTGTTTAAGTGGGGATCGGGTAAGAACTTTTTCCCGACCTCTTGAAATTTAGTTGCGATCATATATCGTAAAGACCTTAGACTAGAGGCTATGACATCCGAAGACGCTGAGAGCCCGAACAGGGCTTCTCTTGATTCGTTAGTATCTCACAACTATGTAGGGGATACAGACTAAATTTCTTTTTCGATCACCTATGTGATTACCTTTCCAATACCTTTTAACAGGCAACATCCGATCTCTTCCGTTCACTAGTCAGGGACCCGACCTTACTTCGATCCCCCTCTATGCCCAGTTATCTTCTGAGCTAGTCTAGTGGTTCAACTTCATAATTCTCCTATGATTTATTATCCAAACTTTTATTTTGAAGAAACTTTCGTGTTAGGGTACAGCTACCAACATTTCACCAAACTACCTATACGTTACTCGGAACCAAAATACCCTCGTTTGAAGGTAATAGAGGCTAAGAAAAAGGTAAATGACATGTACGGATGAAAAAAGGAAACTCCAGAAGATAACCACCTTCGTGGGGTTTTTAACATAACATAAATTTAACGAAAATTATGAGCATGAAAACAAAGAAAATACATAAAATAAAAACGAGCACTTGATAAAGCAGCGGTATAGACACTTACCTGCAGGGAATCGATTCTATAGAACTAACTATGGAGTCACAAAATATAGTAAAGCTGTGCGCTGCTAGCCTGGGGACTAATGTTCGCCTTGGAATGAAGAGTACCAAGTTAAAATGCAGTCAAACCGAAATGACAACAACTAAGTTTGAATGAGGTTGAGCTTGGAAAATGAAAGTGGAAATGAAGGTAGAACTGAAACTAAGAGAGGGTATCACAAAGTAATGAACGAACTGAAAATGGAGAGTTTCAGTATTCAATACTTCTTCAAAGAAAATACTTTAGAAAACTAGTTTCTGAAGTTTTTCCTATTTTTGAGAGTTTAAAAATAGCAGAGTAGCAAAACTGAATTAAGTTTCAGAGCCTTTCCACTATAGTCACCACCCTTTTCTTCGTTTTCTCCTTTTTTTTTTCAACAGTTTTCATGCAGGTATTTATAGGGACCGGGTGCTCCCAATGAAGGGTCAGGATTTTCTTTGAGGGAGATGGAAGGTTTGGATTTTAAAGGACATGATCTGATGCTTGGGAATTAAAGAGAATCAGAATCTGAGATCCTTTTCAGCATATTTGTCCTTTCTTTTTTTCTAATCTGACGGCTCAAAATTTTCTTGTCAAGGGCGATCCGAGGGCTGGGAATAAAAAGCGCCGGTCTTATCGCCTTTTTCTTTGATCCAAGGGCTCTGGGCTTGTCCTCACAAGTAAGATCAACAGTGGAGATTGAGATGTACAAGACTGTCATGACATACTCTGGCACCTGTCAGTAATGTGGGCGATTTTGCAAATGAGGCGTGCAGTGGAGATTTGATCTCGTCTGCAACGCTCTAACTACCTCGGCTCTGATTATGACGACAGTTATTGGAAGTTGTCTTATTCTCTTTGCTTTCTGATCTCCCCTCCCTTCTGATCTTTCTAATATGATCCTTTTCCGATCTCTCATGTCGAGCCCACCTCTCTCGATCTTTCCTGCTCCATAGTCTTCTCCTTTGTCTGGGCCGGTTCAGTCAAAGCATTATTCCTTCAGTTTCCAAGGCATCCGCTTTGTTTTCTGCTAGCAATAAATGCTCATACCTTCTCTATATATATACCTTCAATGAGACATTCTTCTGCATTTCATTTTCTCCTCCCGCTTCTTACTTTCCTGTTCTAGCTGCTCTGGCAACAATCCCGGCCATGATAGTTGCTTTTGATCTTTTTCCGGTTATTCACCGACTGAAAATTTTCGACCCTGGTGATCAGAAAATCACTATGGCCATATTTCATGACAGTGAGAGAACCAGACTAATTTACCGATCCAGATCGAGAATATCGATCGTGTCAATCTCGAGTCGGTCAACCGATATAATCAGCGAACTGATTTTGGGTGAGAAGACTGCTAATTTCCCTCCTATTATTGGTGACTGCCCCTCGAAGTTCATTTGGCTTCTCACTAGATTGGGTGTCCCGACAGTGGCTCGGTTCGGAGCGATAACATTGACGATGACCTCTCTTATCCTCATAAGAGTCATAGTCCCCCCATCTGAGCTGTACATCTATCCAATGTTGATGGCCGATCTCCTGATCAAACACATCTTTTGATTCAGCCACGAGACTAGGCTTTGACATAGGCCTTTACTAGATAGGATGTACTGCCGATCTTCAGAGATCGCCCAAATGATGTAATATGACCTTTAATGTAATCTGATCTCTTAAGATCGCCCAAATGATGTAATCCGACCTTTTGTGTGATCCAATCTCTTGAGATCGCCCAAATGATGTAATTCGACCTTTTGAAAATGAGATCTTATTTTGATAATTATCATTTTATTATTATTGCATTAATTACTTTCCGATCTCTAATGTGCATATCCGATCCAATTCCTAACTGAACATCCCTTAACCAATCTATAATTCTAAACATCTACTTTAATTCATCGATCTTTAACTAGTCGATCTCCCCCTATTTATTTAATGAGTTTCTGGAATGTTCTTACGACGTGTCAGAAAAGCTAGCGAATTTCGCTGACCAATAGCATTGAATGCTCAGATGGGTATAAATAGGGGGAGGGACAGCCAGTTGCTCTCTTATGTCATTTTCAGCATCTCGCGAGCGATTCTAAAATTCTCTCGTTTCTTCAAGTTGTTCCGACACCGATCACACTCCGGTAAGGGTTTTGATCTTTTCTTTAGTTAAATTTCTCTCTTTTCTTTGAAAATGAGCGGTGCCGAGGGTCAGAGAGCAACAAGCCCCCCTTTCATCCATGTTTCATGGTCGTCTGATGAAGTTGAGGTGGTCAGACCAAGCGGGCGATCTGAACCTCCAACATCCTCCGTTCCATCCCGTGGTCAAGTGGGACCCTCGAGGCAAACGCATTCTTCAGGGAGAGAAAGCCTTCCTGTGGATGAGCTGCCGTCAATCCTTTTATAAACTGATCTGCAGTCGTTTAGCCAAGAATATAACCTTCAGCCCGATTCATACGAACTTATCAGATGCCCTGGCGATCTCTAAGCTGATCACTTCTTCGAAGAAAATGATATGATCATAGTATATGAAGAGCTATTAAAAGCCGAGCTGCGGTTTCCTCTTGATGACTTCTTCAAGGAAGTTCTGAAATTCCACCAAGTCTGCATAGCTCAAGTTCACCCGAACTCATGGCAGATCCTGGTAGCCTTCAGAGGTCTCTGTCGAGCTAAGGGACTCAGTCCTACAGCGAAGGTGTTCGCCGAGCTACACAGGCTAACTCGTCGAAAGGACGATGAATACTGGTTCTTTCAGGCAAAACCACATTATGAGCTTTTTACCGACCTGCCCTCCTCCCTGAAGAATTCGAAGAATCACTTTTTTATTCTGAGGAGCAAGGTTCCGAGCGGTTTTGAGGGTTTCCCGCGTAGCTGGTTGCATCAGGGCCCATTGCTTTCGAAGCGCATTACCCTGAATAGGGAAGAGGGCATAATGGTGATGGAATTGAAAGATCAGGCGGCCACTCAGAAATTCTCCTGTTTAGACGCGGTGATGGCCGAACTGCATCATTGGACAATGCAGCTGATTATCGGCGAAGAACGTGGACTTCAGCTCTCTGACCTCAGCCTCGGTACTTTCTATATCTTTGACCTTTGGGCCGTAGCGAACTCATTGACTTATTCTTTGTGCAGGCATGGCGGGCAGTGAGGCTTCCAAAGAGAGCCGAAAGCGAAAAAGAGAGGTCTCCAGAAAGGTGCAAGAGATGAAAAACGCCGAGGCTTCTAAGACGTCCAGGCATGACTCAGTAGAGATGCAGGGAGGCTCGTCCTGGGCCTCAGGGCTTTCTAAGACGTTCAGATTTGAATCACATTCAAATATTTTTTAAAAAATCAAATTTGAATCACATTCAAATATTTTTTTAAAAAATCAGATCTGAATTTTATTGAATCAATTTTAAAAAATCAGATTTAAATATGATTCAAACAACTTTAAAAATTCAGATTTGAATCACATTCAAACATTTTTTAAAATTCTGATTTGAATCATAATTTAATTGTGTGATTAAAACAACTAATTAAACACTTTAATTAGTCAAAGAATAGGCCTTAGATCATACAACAATTGCAGAATTAAAAGCCAAACCTTGAATCACCCATGGAACCAATGTTGCCGCCACCAATGGTGGCTTCTCCATGTGTGACGCCACATCTCATGATCCAACCAGCAATGAATCTCTTGATCTCATGATCAAACACACAATTAAATTATATAATCAACAATCTAAATGGCAAATATAGTGGCTCTGATACCAATTGTAGGAACGGAAGCGTGAAAAACACAAGTTTATACCATTGAATTCAAAAATTTTCACCTAGGGTCACATGCACCATGCAAGATTTATTTTTATCTATTTGATTTCAATGATAAACAACATATTAAAACTCTTTTAATATGTTTTTGGATCTGTATTTTCCATTTAAGATTTTTAAAATTAATCAGATTAATTTTAGAACCCTAGATTAAATAAAGAACGATTACACTAACCTCTTGATGTGCTGCAGCGTGTCTGCGCCTTTGAGATTCGTCTTCAGGACACCAGATGTTGTCCCTCTAGCTTGTCCACACCAAGAACACCTATGGCAGCCCTTGAAGAGCTTCTAAAGCTTTTTCTATTAATTAGAAATTCAAGTTCTGCCTTTTAAGAGATTAGAGATGTAAACAGGACACTAGAAACAATTTCTAGTGTTCTTAATTCAAGAGATTGATGGCTAATCTCTTTGAATTGATGAGAGATGAAGAGAAATAGCTGGAGAGGCTCAAAGTGGCGTGACAATTGAGAGGAGAGGCTGCTGGTTATTTTTCTTTTCATAACCACACTTAAATAGCTAGGTTAACACATTAAACCCTTGCCACATGTCACCCTTTGATTAGCTCTAGGTTTAAGTGACCCAATCACATTGTGCCAAGTGTCAAACCTATATTTAATCTTGATTTTAATCATCTTACATGATTAAAAAACATTTGGCAAGCTTATGTGTTATGCCATGTGTCACCATCTCATGGTGCCACGTGTCACACTATGAAATGACCAAAATGCCCCTGTGTCTTAATTTTGAGTTCTTAACCCAAAATAATTATTTTCTTCTTCTAATTAATTTATATCAAATATAAATTAATTAATTAATCTCTATTAATTAATTTCTCATCAATTAAATTCATATTTAAACACTTTAAATATAAATTTAATTTATACTACACATCCAATAATCTAGATTTGGTTTCAAGTCATGCTAGGGACTTTGCAATTTAATTGCAAACCAAATCTATTTAATTAATCAATTAAACTCTTTAATTAATTAATTAAATCATATTTAAATAGGTGATAACTTGTGTATGTGTGTGACTTACTAGGCTCATCACTAATTGGCAATGAGACATGATATCAACTATTAATATCATCAGAACTCTTTCTTACCATAAATGATTTCTCTAAATCATTTTATGAACCTCATAGACCATGGTTAACACCTAGCATAGCATGCCATGGCCACCCAATTAGTAATAAGGTTTACCTTAAATGAACCTATAATCATATGTTACCATGCACTAGAATCTCTCTGTTACAAAATCCCAACTCAAGCTGGAGTCATGGTTTATGTCAAACTCCATTTGCTATGAATATTATGTTCTCTTTTAATTCCAGTTCTTGATTAAAAGATTTTTCTCATCATAAACTCTTTCTCAATAAATCTATCTGTCTGCCAGAACTTGAAACATCAAGAACAATTAAATGAACATAGGATTTTAACTCTATTTACTTAGAGGAACATATTCCATCTTGATCAACACCTACCTCCATATATAACTAGTAGGAGCCAACACATGCCCATATACCCATACAGAGTACAAGTATGAAAGCAGTATCAAACTCAAACTACCTATATACAAGATAACTGTGCTATCTCAGGTCTAAAGATTATATGCACTGATATGATTTATGACAAAACATTGACAAGAGTAAACTCCATGTGCTTGTCATAAGTGTCACTAGTTCGGCCTACTTATCATTTATAAGTGCCTATCAAGTTTGTTATATGGCATGAGACTCACCATTCCATCTTATTTATATCTCATATAAATAACTTGGGAACAAACATGAATACAATCTTTCTGGATAAGTCATGTCCTTATTATGAAGTATCCTCGATTGTGAACCTATTTATGATACTTTGTGCTAGAAATATTGTCACTCATATTCTTAACAACTTAAGAATAATATTTATAACAAAATATCAATGGTCCTTTTCTATTACACATAAATATATTATATAAACGGAAAAGTGGAAATGCCTTTTATTATTAAAAATATGTACAAGATATATACTAAATGATATGCTCTAGGGCATACTACTAACAATCTCTCACTAGCACTAGAGCCATTCTTTACAATACCTTAGACCCATCTTCTCAAGATGTCAGTCTAACTGAGCTTGTGACAAAGGCTTAGTGCATGGATCAGCTGAATTTTTTCAGCTGATGTTATTTTTCTGCATGGCTATATCGCCTTTGCCCAACTATATGTCTGATAATGTGGTAGTGCCTTTCTATGTGTTTGGATTTTGGGTGAGACCTTAGTTCCTTAGCTCAGTATGATCGCACCATTGTTGTCACGGGTAGTGGAACCGCCGACTCAATGGAAGGAACTACTGTAAGTTCTCACTACGAACTTCTTTATCCAAACAGCTTCCTTTGCAAAGATTCGATGCAAAGAATATACTCGACTCGCAGTGGAATCTGCAGTTGTGCTCTGTTTGGAACTCTTCCAACTGACTGCACCTCCATTACAAATGAACACATATCCATAGGTAGACTTTCTATCATCGATATTTGATTGGAAATCAGAATCAGTATAACCATCCAATTGCAAGTCTCCACCTCCATAAATCAAGAATAAATCCTTAGTTATTCTCAAGTACTTAAGGATATTCTTGACAGCTATCCAGTGTTCCAAACCTGGATTGGATTGATACCTGCTAGTCAAACTAACAGCATATGCGATATCCGGCCTAGTACACAACATTGCATACATTAAACTTCCAATAGCCGAAGCGTATGGAATCTTAGCCATCTTATCTCTTTCTTCAGGTGTCTTTGGAGACATCTCTTTAGAAAGATGGATACCATGTCTCACTGGTAACAATCCTCTCTTGGAATCAAGCATGTTAAACCTCTTTAACACCTTTTCCAAGTATAGACTTTGGGATAAACCAATTATTCTTTTCGCTCTATCTCTATAGATGCGAATCCCAAGAATATAGGTTGCCTCCCCTAAGTCTTTCATTGAGAATGTATTTGACAACCATACCTTTATAGTCGTCAACATACCTGTATCATTACCCATCAACAGTATGTCATCCACATATAAGACAAGGAAAGTGATAGCACTGTCACTAACCTTCTTATATACACATGGCTCATCCTCATTTTTTATAAAACCAAAGGATTTAATGGCTTCATCAAAACGAATGTTCCAACTCCTCGAAGCTTGTTTCAACCCATAAATAGATCGCTTTAGCTTGCATACCTTGGAACCATCTTGGGATTCAAATCCCTTAGGTTGTTCCATGAAAATGTTTTCTTCAATGTATCCATTGAGAAAAGCTGTTTTGACATCCATCTGCCAAATCTCACAATCATAGTGTGCAGCTATTGCTAATAAAATCCTAATTGATGGCAACAGGCGAGAAAGTCTCCTCATAGTCTATTCCTTGCCTTTGGCGAAACCCTTTCGCTACTAGCCTTGCCTTATAGGTCTCTACCTTTCCATCAGAACCAATTTTCTTCTTGAAAACCCATTTGTTCCCTATAGGTACAATACCTTCAGGTGGGTCAACAAGATCCCAAACTTGATTCTTATACATGGAATCAATCTCGGATTTCATAGCATCAATCCATTTTGAAGAGTCTATATCTGATATAGCTTCTTCATAGGTAAGTGGATCATCTCCATGATCTACTTCTTCATGAGTAGACAACTCTTGTTCTTCTTCATGAAGTAAACCATATCTCACTGGTGGGTGAGATACCCTGGTTGTTCTATGAGGAACAGCTGTAGATGTTTCATCAATGGGTATAGGTTGACTAGATGGATCTATATCCATCTGATCTGTTGGTTGGTCAGAATTCTCCAATTCTAACTCTGTTTGCCTTCCTTTGCCTCCTTCTTGAACAAACTGTTGTTCAAGAAATATGGCATCTCTACTTATCACAACCTTTTGTGAAGTAGGCAAATAAAAATAATATCCAAAACTATCTTTTGGATATCCAACAAATCGACCTTTTCTCGATCCGTCTCCAATTTATCAGTGTTCAGCTTTTTGATATAAGCTGGACAACCCCAAATCTTAACATGCTTAAGACTTGGTTTTCTTCCATGCCATATCTCATAAGGTGTGGAAGAAACTGATTTTGATGGAATCCTATTCAGAATATATAAAGCTGATTCTAATGCAAATCCCCAAAAGGAGATTGGCATATCAGTATAGCTCATCATACTACGTACCATATCCAATAGGGTACGATTTCTCCTTTCAGATACACCATTTAGCTGTGGCGTTCCTGGAGGAGTCAGCTGAGAAACAATGCCATGCTCTCTCAAGTATTCATCAAATTCAGTACTCAAATATTCACCTCCACGATCTGATCGAAGAGCTTTAATACTCTTTCCTGTTTGATTTTCTACTTCAGATTTAAATTCTTTGAACTTTTCAAAAGAATCATGTTTGTATTTCATCAAATACAAATACCCAAACCTTGATTTATCATCAGTAAAGGTAATAAAATAATGAAAGCCCCCTCTAGCCATTTCTTTAAATGGACCACATACATCACTATGTATTAGCTCCAAAATATTTTCAGCTCTTAGCCCCTGTCCAACAAAGGGTGATCTAGTCATTTTGCCCTGAAGGCAAGATTCACAAGTTGGAGTAGGCTCAGAGTCCAATAAGGATAGAATCCCCATTTTCTCCAATTTTGTAATCCTATCTTCTGCAACATGACATAACCTTAAGTGCCAAATATATTTTGAACTTGAGTTGGTTTTCACCACGGCATTGCATTCATTTAGATTGCTATACTCTGGCCAGAGGAAACACTTTCTTACTGGCAATGGAAACACTTTCCTATTGGCAATGGAAACACTTTCCTGTTGGCAATGGAAACACTTTCCTGTTGGCAATGGAAACACTTTCCTGTTGGCAGTGGAAACACTTTCCTTTGCCTTCATCAGCTTTAGTCTTCCTTTTCTGTTTAGCTATTTTCTTAGAAGGACCAAGAATCTGAGGTTTCTTTTTCTTATTGCCCTTCTTCTTGTTGGACTTTCCAGCAAAAGAAGATGCAACCAAAGCTACCTCTTTTCCTTTATTGCCTGGCATATTCTTTTGGGCAATAACCAGCATGTTGAGTAAACCAGCTAAGGTGCATACCTGTTTAGTCATATGGAAATTTGTCACAAAATTCCCAAAAGACTCAGGAAGGGACTAAAGGATCAAATCCGTCTGTAGTTGGAAATCCATGTTGAAGTCAAGATGTTCCAACTGCTCAATTAGCCGAATCATCTTGTGGACATGATCCCCAACATTCTGTCCCTCAGACATCCTCATACGAAATAGCTGTCTAGATATCTCATACCTAGCATTCCTGCTGTGCTCGCCATACAACTCTTGTAGGTGAAGGAGGATCTCACTCGCACTCTGCATGTTCTCATGTTGCTTCTGTAACTCATTACTCATGGAAGCAAGCATGTAACACTTAGCTCTCATATCATGCTCCTTCCACTTGTCCAAAGTATCATGTTCCTCTTGTGTGGCCTCTGGAGGTAAGGGACCAGGAACATTCGAATCTAGAACATATCCTATATGTTTAAGGTTCAGGACAAGTTTCAAATTTCTTAGCCAATCGCATGATTAGGTCCCGTCAACTGTTGTGATCAAGTATGCTTGCAAGGATATTGGATGGTGGTGGTTGTTTTGTGCTCATTTTTATCAGAAAATTAACTGCAGAAAATAACCAGATTAATTAGTAAATGTATCATGTAATTAACCAAAATGATTATGGTCTTTTAATCAAATTGGTCCTCCCACTAACTTAGCGAATCCTACACTTCCAAAGTAGAAAACGGAAATCCTAGTTGGATGGATTTCTAGTGGGTGATTGAATTCTTATAATTCTATTGATCATCCTCAGGTACATCCATTATTGGAATTACAATAAACTATAAGTGAGCAACTCTTTGCCCATCACATCTCATGTGAGGTTCAATCCTTTATCTAGCCCCTAATGCTCAAAATCTCAAGTACATCCATTATTGACTTATCTTGCATTAGTTAAGTTAATCCCATTGAGCCAGTAATTATGCAAATAATTTTAATGTCCTCAGCTACATCCAATATTGGCCACTAAACCATTTACATATTTACAACATCTCATGCTTAACAATTATTCTTAAGAAAATCTCTTAAATAAATTGCATCTTATGCAACTATTTAAAATTTCTTAAAATAATTGCCCCAATGGAGGGCCTATGTTATAATTACTTTAATTATAGCATTTCCAACTTAATCATTTGTTTGGAAGATTTTATGGTCATTCTATTTACTATTAAGGTCTCACTTTGCACATTATCCATTTAGCATGCATATATCATATAATTGCATACATTCCCATACATCTCATGCATTCATGGATAAGCGATAAATATGGTATGATCATGGACTTTCTAAGGGATTCAATTGAGCCACCAAGAATTGAATCGTGGCATTCCTAGGTGCATTTCATTCATTCATTTTACAAGAGTTGCTGAAGGAGTACATAATCAACACTTGATCTTGAATTCTCCCACGGTCCCACCAATGCTCTTGACCTCCTTGAACTTCTTGTAATCCAATATTACATAGTAATCCTTGGCATACCAAGGCGAATTTACAAGAACTTAAATAAATGAAATTACAACCCAAAAATTATTACAAACTTAATAATACATGCCCAAAATAAATTAAAATAAATTAATTAATTTACAATCCCAAAGAAACATAAAAGAAATAAATCCAATCACATTGGTCTTTTATAGTCCATGATCATCCATCATGCATATCACTATTTAACAATTAAATAAAACATACATTCTTAAATTAAATTGAATATCTCATATTCAACTTAAAAATCAAGATTTGAATATGATTCAAATAAATTTAAAAATTCAGATTTGAATCTCATTCAAACAAATTTAAAAATTCAGATTTGAATCACATTCAAACAACTTCAAAAATTCAGATTTGAATTACATTCAAATATTTTTTAAAAAATCAAATTTGAATCACATTCAAATATTTTTTAAAAAATCAGATCTGAATTTTATTGAATCAATTTTAAAAAATCAGATTTAAATATGATTCAAACAACTTTAAAAATTCAGATTTGAATCACATTCAAACAACTTTTAAAATTCAGATTTGAATCACATTCAAACATTTTTTAAAATTCTGATTTGAATCATAATTTAATTGTGTGATTAAAACAACTAATTAAACACTTTAATTAGTCAAAGAATAGGCCTTAGATCATACAACAATTGCAGAATTAAAAGCCAAACCTTGAATCACCCATGGAACCAATGTTGCCGCCACCAATGGTGGCTTCTCCATGTGTGACGCCACATCTCATGATCCAACCAGCAATGAATCTCTTGATCTCATGATCAAACACACAATTAAATTATATAATCAACAATCTAAATGGCAAATATAGTGGCTCTGATACCAATTGAAGGAACGGAAGCGTGAAAAACACAAGTTTATACCATTGAATTCAAAAATTTTCACCTAGGGTCACATGCACCATGCAAGATTTATTTTTATCTATTTGATTTCAATGATAAACAACATATTAAAAATCTTTTAATATGTTTTTGGATCTGTATTTTTCATTTAAGATTTTTAAAATTAATCAGATTAATTTTAGAACCCTAGATTAAATAAAGAACGATTACACTAACCTCTTGATGTGCTGCAGCGTGTCTGCGCCTTTGAGATTTGTCTTCAGGACACCATATGTTGTCCCTCTAGCTTGTCCACACCAAGAACACCTATGGCAGCCCTTGAAGAGCTTCTAAAGCTTTTTCTATTAATTAGAAATTCAAGTTCTGCCTTTTAAGAGATTAGAGATGTAAACAGGACACTAGAAACAATTTCTAGTGTTCTTAATTCAAGAGATTGATGGCTAATCTCTTTGAATTGATGAGAGATGAAGAGAAATAGCTGGAGAGGCTCAAAGTGGCGTGACAATTGAGAGGAGAGGCTGCTGGTTATTTTTCTTTTCATAACCACACTTAAATAGCTAGGTTAACACATTAAACCCTTGCCACATGTCACCCTTTGATTAGCTCTAGGTTTAAGTGACCCAATCACATTGTGCCAAGTGTCAAACCTATATTTAATCTTGATTTTAATCATCTTACATGATTAAAAAACATTTGGCAAGCTTATGTGTTATGCCATGTGTCACCATCTCATGGTGCCACGTGTCACACTGTGAAATGACCAAAATGCCCCTGTGTCTTAATTTTGAGTTCTTAACCCAAAATAATTATTTTCTTCTTCTAATTAATTTATATCAAATATAAATTAATTAATTAATCTCTATTAATTAATTTCTCATCAATTAAATTCATATTTAAACACTTTAAATATAAATTTAATTTATACTACACATCCAATAATCTAGATTTGGTTTCAAGTCATGCTATGGACTTTGCAATTTAAAAGCAAACCAAATCTATTTAATTAATCAATTAAACTCTTTAATTAATTAATTAAATCATATTTAAATAGGTGATAACTTGTGTATGTGTGTGACTTACTAGGCTCATCACTAATTGGCAATGAGACATGATATCAACTCTTAATATCATCAGAACTCTTTCTTACCAAAAATGATTTCTCTAAATCATTTTATGAACCTCATAGACCATGGTTAACACCTAGCATAGCATGCCATGGCCACCCAATTAGTAATAAGGTTTACCTTAAATGAACCTATAATCATATGTTACCATGCACTAGAATCTCTCTATTACAAAATCCCAACTCAAGCTGGAGTCATGGTTTATGTCAAACTCCATTTGCTATGAATATTATGTTCTCTTTTAATTCCAGTTCTTGATTAAAAGATTTTTCTCATCGAAACTCTTTTCGAATAAATCTATCTGTCTGGCCAGGAACTTGAAACATCAAGAACAATTAAATGAACATAGGATTTTAACTCTATTTACTTAGAGGAACAGATTCCATCTTGATCAACACCTACCTCCATATATAACTAGTAGGAGCCAACACATGCCCATATACCCATACAGAGTACAAGTATGAAAGCAGTATCAAACTCAAACTACCTATATACAAGATAACTGTGCTATCTCAGGTCTAAAGATTATATGCACTGATATGATTTATGACAAAACATTGACAAGAGTAAACTCCATGTGCTTGTCATAAGTGTCACTAGTTCGGCCTACTTATCATTTATAAGTGCCTATCAAGTTTGTTATATGGCATGAGACTCACCATTCCATCTTATTTATATCTCATATAAATAACTTGGGAACAAACATGAATACAATCTTTCTGGATAAGTCATGTCCTTATTATGAAGTATCCTCGATTTTGAACCTATTTATGATACTTTGTGCTAGAAATATTGTCACTCATATTCTTAACAACTTAAGAATAATATTTCTAACAAAATATCAATGGACCTTTTCTATTACACATAAATATATTATGTAAACAGAAAAGTGGAAATGCCTTTTATTATTAAAAATATGTACAAGATACATACTAAATGATATGCTCTAGGGCATACTACTAACAGAGAGATCGGAAATGAATTGAATGACAAGGAGGCTCGGTGTTGGGGGTCGATTTCAAGGTCTATTGATTTTGAGGATCGGCCAAAATATGGTGTCGACAATTCAAATAAATACATTCCAAATAATTTACAAGTTTAAAAACGAAGAAAATGCTAGTTGTGCACAAACCTTCAATAATTCTTCTTTTCTCGTTACTTACTTCTCCTTGTCCGTTCTAACTTCTTTTTCTACTGAAAACACAAATAGAATACCTCAATACTCATCTCAATTGCTGCCAAAAACTCATTACGTGAATGTCTAATGCATCCCAAGTTAGCTTTGTAAATTTTAGAAAGTTTTGGTTTTTTAGCAGCTTGGTACATTGAACTTTGAACCCACTTTTTACCTAGTTTCAATCATAATTTGATGAGGTGTTCTTCATGAAAATTGTCTCTCTAGGTCTTGTATTTATTTTCCTTTTTGAATCACCTCATTTAGAGTTGTGTAGCCAAAGTTATAGTCCAATGAATTTTATTGTTCACGTGAGGCTACTTTTGGCAGCTTTAGTGACTTAATTTTGGCCAACAATTTGATTGGGTTATGTTCATAATTTGGCTCTGAGTTCTTCATATGAAATGTTATAATATGTTTTAAGTTTCCATTGATTCAATAATCACCTAAATTGGAGCTTTCTATAGAGAGTTTTAGCTATTTAAAGTTTACTGTTTACATTATTGTTCATTGCTCTGGCAGATTTATCAACTCAATTTTGCTTAGCAATTTGGTTGGGTTAAGTTCGTAATTAGGCTTCTAGTTCTTCATACAAAATGTTCTGCTATGTTTTAAGTTTCTATCGGTTTAAGAATCACCTAAATCAGAGTTTTTTAGAGAGAGTTATAGCCTCGCAAATTTACTATTCATATAGTCAATTTACAGATTTTTAGATTTTTGGCAGATTTAGTGACTCAATTTTGCTTAGCAATTTGATTTGGTTAAGTCCACAATTTGGCTTTAAGTTCCCCATATGAAATTTTCTACTATATTTTAGGTTTGTATGGTTCAAGAATCACCTAAATAAGAGTTTTCTAGAGAGAGTTATGGCCATGCAAAGTTTACTATTCACATGCCTAATTCTACAGGTTCCAGAATTTTATCTCCAGTTTCAAGGCTCATTTCGGGTAGCTTAAGGTCATTTTCGGGGCAGGGTATCTTCACGAAAATTCTAGCCCTATGTCTTAAGTTTCATTTTCAATTAGTTTCACACTAATTAGAGTTGTGTAGCTCAAGTTATGGGTTGCCAAACACACTGAATTCAGTGTGCAAAATTCTGCCCTAAGGTTAAATTTTCATTTCTTCAATTACTTCCACTAACTAACCTTAGTTCATATTTAATTCATCCCAAATGATGATAATTTAGCATTAATACATCCGTAGAACTTCCTAGCATAAAAATCCCAAATTTTCCAACACCCAAGTTTGCAATTTTCTCTAATCTATGCCATTCCATTAATTCCTTCTATCAACTAACATCAACCCACATTCAATTCATGCTAATTAGTCATAATTTAGCATTGGCCACGTTAATTTCACTCCCTAGCACAAAAACCCTAATTTCCCTATGAACCCTAATCTTCCATAATTCAATTTATGAAATTCTCATGCAATTACACTACCCCAATCATGCATACTACTTCAACTAAGCTTGATTTCATCATCAATTACATTAAAATACATCAAACCCTAATTTTCCCCAAATTGGCCAAAACCCTAGTTTAGGTTCCATGTGTGGTTCTTTTCAATTTCTCATGAAATTTTATCACAATCTAACTTGATTTAAAGTTTGTGTAACTAATCAAGCAAGAAAAGAAACTTACCTCTTGTTGATTTCTTTCCAACTTCAATTTTCTTCCAATTTCTCTTGTTCTACTTACTACAATGTCTCAATCAAAGTTTTCTTTGATGTTTTCTTTTAGTGGGTTATGGGATTTATGAAAGGAATTCAAGGGAATCAAGAACTTAGAAGAGAAAGCAATGGTGAAAGAAGGTAGGAGAAGAATAGAAAAAGAGAGAGAGGGAGACGGGATGGGTGGCGACACATAAGGGGTAAAAAGGGAGGCTTTTGTCTTCTTTTATACTTATTTATTTCTTTTAATTAAATAATTGAATTTAATTGTCAAAAGCCCATAAGTCATTAATTTTAATTTTGTCATAATGGAAATGAAATTTTAAGCTTTTATTTCTTAAATTTTTCTTCAAATTTTACCCCATAATTCAATTCATTAATTTCATTTAATTTAATTAACATTTTGGTCAAAAGTCAACTCTTGAGGTGAATGGACCAAAATGCCCCTCATCGGGTCATAATCCTTCTTTTTCATTATACCTAATGAGTCCTTATATTTTTGGTTTATTTGAATTTTTATTGTGTCTATCTCTATTAATTTTTTTCCTTTTATTTTTGATCCTTAAGGTGTCTTTGAATAGTACTGGTCACAGACCAAAAATGGTACTATTCATAACTCGGTGGTTCGGGGTGTTACAATTCTCTCCTTAAAAATAAAATTTCGTCATCGAAATTTACTTGGTCTCAATCTCTGAATAGCTGTGGGTGTTTCCTCTTCATTTCCTCCTCACGCTCCCATGTAGCCTCCTGGCCTAAATGGTGGTTCCACAGCACTTTTATCAGGGCTATCTGCTTGTTCCTTAGTTGCTTCACCTCATGTGCTAAGATCTTTATGGGCTCTTTATTATATGTCAGGTCTAGATTCACCTCAATCTCCTCTACTAGCAAAATATGAAAGGGGTCTGATCTGTACCTCCTCAACATGAAGACATGGAAGACATTGTGAATCTTTCCAAATCCGGAGGCAATGCAAGTTTATATGCTAATGGACCCACTCTTTCTAGAACCTCATATGGCCTAATGAAGCGAGGACTCAGTTTTCCCTTCCTACCAAACCTCATGATCCTTTTCCATGGAGAAACTTTTAGGAACACCTTGTCACCCACACTGTACTGACCTTTTCTTCCATTTCCTACACTAATTCTGGGCCAATCAACTTCCTTTTGCCCACTTCATCCCAACACAAGGGAGTTCTACACTTTCTGCCATAAAGTGCTTCATATGGAGGCATCCTAATGCTTGACTGATAACTGTTCTTGTAGGCAAATTCAATCAAAGGCAAGTGTGTGTCCCAGCTCCCTTCAAACTCAATCACACAAGCCCAAAGCATATCCTCCAAAATTTGAATGATCCTTTCAGACTGACCATTTGTCTGTGGATGGAATGCTATACTAAAGTTCAATTTAGTCCTTAGGGCTTTTTGGAAACTACTCCAGAATCTAGAAGTAAACCTAGGATCTCTATCAGACACAATAGACATTGGCAATCTATGCAACCTCACTACTTCATCAATGTACAATTTGGCCAATCTTTCTAGGCTGTAGTCCATCCTTACTAGCAAAAAGTGTGCAGACTTGGTCAATCTATCAACAATAACTCAAACTGCATCATGATTCTTTTGTGTCCATGGAAGTCTTATTACGAAATCCATAGTGATTCTTTTCCATTTCCACTCGAGAATTGGCAATGGTTGTAGCAACCCTGTAGGCACTTGGTGTTCTGCCTTTACTCGATGATAAGTTAGGTATTTGGCAACATATTCTGCAATGTCCTTCTTCATTCCCCTCCACCAATAGTGCCCTTTCATAGTTTTGTACATTTTTTGTTCTACCAAATTGCATAGCAAAAGGTGAATCATGTGCTTCCTTTAAAATGATCTGCCTCAGTTCAATATCATCAGAAATGCACATTCTGCCCTTATATAACAACAAGCCCTCATCATTTACTGATAACTTCGATTTCTTGCCATCCTGAGCCTCTTTCATCAACTTCACATACTTATCATCATTCTGTGCAGCTGCTTTAATTTGTTTTGTTAGCATTGGCTTTAGTTGGCAAGTAGCTACCATCTGCCCATCTTCATCAATCTCTAGATTAGCATGCAATGCCCTTAACTCATGCACGATGGACAATGCAGAAACCCTCAAACCAGCCATATTCTTGTGAGTTAAAGCATTAGTTACAACATTAGCTTTTCTAGGCTGATAGTCTATCAAGCAATCATAATCTTTTATCAGCTCTAACCATCTCCTCTGCCTCAAATTTAACTCCTTCTGTGTGCCCAAGTACTTCAAACTTTTTATGATCGGTGTATATATAACATCTCTTCCCATACAAGTAATGTCTCCAGATCTTCAAGGCAAAGACAATGGCTGTAAGCTCCAAGTCATGTGCAGGATAATTCCTCTCATGTGGTTTAAGCTGGCGAGAAGTAGAGGCAATGACATTTCTATCTTGCATCAACACACAGCCTAATCCATTATGAGAAGCAACACTGTATATGGTGTACTCTTTACCCAAGGTAGGCAAAGTTAAGACTGGAGCTTCAGTTAAACACCTCTTTAACTCATCAAAACTTTCTTGGCACTGATTGGTCTACTGAAATTTCACATCCTTTCTAAGTAGCTTAGCCAGTGGAGACGCTAGCATAAAGAATCCCTTCATAAACCTTCGGTAATACCTGGCTAAACTCTGAACTTTCGCGACATTTTTGGGTGGCTTCCAATTAAGAATGGCTTCTACTTTACTAGGATCCACCTAGATACCCTCTAAAGATACAATATGCCCCAAGAAATTAATCTCCTTTAGCCAAAACTCACATTTCGATAGTTTGGCATACAACTGTTTCTCCCTCAAAGTCTGCAATACTATCCTCAAGTGCTTGTCATGTTCCTCTGCATTCTTTGAGTACACCAAAATATCATCACTGAACACCAGCACAAACTGATCCAAATATGGCCTGAAGATAGTGTTCATTAAGCCCATAAAAGCAGCTAGAGCATTAGTCAATCCGAATGGCATCACCAAGAATTCATAGTGGCCATACCGAGTCCTAAAGGCAGTTTTAGGAATACTCTGCACCTGCACCCTCAACTGATAGTAGCCCGATCTCAAGTCAATCTTGGAGAATACAGTTGTATCTTTCAACTGATCAAATAGATCATCAATCCGTGGTAAAGGATATCTGTTTTTATGGTCACCTTATTCAACTGTCTATAGTCTATGCATAGACGGAGAGTACCATCCTTCTTCTTCATAAATAATACTGGTGCTCTCCAAGGTGACATGCTAGGGTGAATGAAACCCTTATCTAGCAATTCCTGCAATTGCACTTTCAGTTGCACACTTGCACTCTTTCTCGAGTTTTTCATCCTCTCTCCATTTTCCTTTTTGCACTTAATATACTTTTTACTTATGCATTTAGCTTCCTCAAAAGGGTAGGTACGTGTTTAGGCTAGGGGCTAAGTAAATAATATGGGTAAGCAAGGAAAATCATATAGGTAAAAATATAGGCTCAAGTTGGGTGCAAGGGAAATATTGTGACTAAGGTTGCTAAGGCTTATGTAGGCTATAACAAAGAATGCCTTAATAATTTCTTCATCAAGCATATGCTAGGATTACGAATTGATAAGTCTAAGAGATAAGTTCCAGAGCTGGTGAGGCATTTTCAAGTTTGTTTATATTTTAAGGAATTTCTCCTAACTTCACAAGTTCGATGTGACAAATTAATAGTTATGAAGGGGTTTAACTAGTCTAGTTCCATTAAAGAGATTAGGTTTTTCATAGACAACATGTTAAAATCCCTTTTTGCCTATCTAAATACGTTCATTCCTCTATCCCATGCAGTTCAATTATTAGCTTACTAGAAATTGGTTATAGTTCTAAGTTTCACAATTCAAGATTCAAAATTTTTAAAAATTTTCAATATTTTTTTGGAATTTTTGTACACAAGAATAATATAGCTGAATTTAAACAATGTAATGATATGCAAGATATGAAATGCACTTGTTGATACACTTAAATTGTATAGATGTTTTTAAGCACATTTGTATACTATCTCATCGCATTTAAGTAAGTAATCTCATGCATAGTAGTTGATTTCATTATTTTTTGTAATTTCTATTGTCAAGCCCTTAATTCCATATTTTCTGTATCATTTCAGGTGTTTGGGTGAAGCTCCAGAGTATAGGAGTGAAAAGGAAAGCTTGGAGAGGTTAAGAGACTGAGAATTACTGTTGATACAAAGTACACGGGTCATGTAAGCAAAGCCACAGGCCCGTGTAACTCTCTGCCAGAAGAAAGCCAGGAGTACCAATAGAGAAACACAAGTACACGGGTCATGTAATTGGACCCGTGTAATTTCCAGGGACCCATGTAAGTCTCTACTAGGCATAAGCTTGAAGAAATTTCTGAAAACAAAAGTACACAGCCCGTGCAACCAGGCCCATGTAGCTAGTGCAGATCCGTGTAAGTTTTTGTGCCAATGTAAGACTCCGTAATTCCACTCCAGTAAGTTACACGGCCCGAGTTCGTGTAGTGACACACGGGCAGTGTACTTAAACCCGAGTTCCCACTTTTGTTTACACATTCAAGTCAGACTCCTAAGGCTTTTTGGACTCAAAATGACTTAACCCTAGAACAGCTATTATAAATAAAAATAGAAAACATCAAATGGGGGAATCGATCCTTTGACAGCACTTTTTAGGAGTTTTAAAGAGACTCACATTCTGCACTCTCTCTAGCCGTCTTGAGGAGAAGAATATCAGTATTAAGAGGAGTTTTCCAGCTGAAGTTCCACAAAATCAAAGCTGCAAACTCTCTTTGATTCCTTCATTCCATCTCCTTTAATGGATTTTTATTGTTTTATTTCTTCTATATGATTTCTTATTACTGTCTTTACCTTTTTATCATGATGTTTGTTGAACTCATGAGTGAGTAGTTTTCATATTTTGGAATTGGGAGAGTAATTCTTGTAATCATTGTTATAGATAAACATTAAGTTTTATTTATTGGATTTGAGATTTGTTCCTTGATTTAATTTTTTGTGATCTTAATGCATGCTATGTGCCAGTACCCACTTAGTATTTATTGTAGATATTAATTGAAGGACTGAAAGGTGAAGATTAATATTAGAAAATCAAGATCTTGAACCTAGGAATTTTAACCTAGATATAGGCTGATACCTTTGCAGAATTTCAAAATTCATCAAAGACCTTAAAGGATTTTAATTAATTTGATCGCTATGAAAGTCGAGTTTAAGTTAATTAGAATACATCCTAGGTGCCTTGAGAGAGGACTTAGGATACCTTAGGACTAATTTCCATCAAGGCAAACGATTCTCAATCTAGTAAATAAACAAGATAACATCCATAGTAAGATTCAAGTGTGAAATCTTAATTTCAGAATTGTTTGAAAATAGATTACTTCATATTAAGTTTATCATTTTAGTGTTTTAAAATAAATAACTTTCATTACCTCATTGTTCGAAAGCCTAAATAGTCAAAATTACTGTGTTGATTGTTGCTTACTAATCAAAATCCTCGTGGGAACGATACTTTACTCATCACTTTAATACTTGTTAGCGATCTGTGCACTTGTGGGGTTAAAACCAGCGAAATAAGTTTTTAGCACTATTGCCGGGGATTTTGGCTTTAATAATACCAAGCGATAGGCAATTTAGCTGATTTAGGCAATTATATTTATTATTTAATTTTATTTGATTTGTTTTAGTTCTTTTCTTTTCTCTCAGGTGCCCGATCTGGTATATGACCAGAATAAGGTCAGAAGAAGAAATTTTGGACTGTGATCCGGAGATAGATAAAACTCTAAGAGCCATCAAGAGGGAAAGGAAACATCAAGAGCATGATCAAGAAGATCTTGAAATTCCAACCATGGCCGATAATAATGATAGACCAAGACTCTTGAGAGACTACGGGGCTCCATTTATCCAAGGATTTCAGCCCAGTGTCACCAGACCCACAGTGGAAGCCAACAACTTTGAGTTAAAACCAGCGTGACTTTAAATGATTCAACAAACCCAGTTTGGAGGTTCACTAATAGAAGATCCACACTATCACCTCCAGTGCTTTCTTGCCTATGTGACACATTCAAGATGAATGGAGTTTCTGATCAAGCCATAAGACTTAGAGCATTCCCATTCTCTTTTCGAGACAGAGTAAGGAAGTGGTTACTTTCTTAACCAGCTGAAACATTCACCACTTAGGAAAACCTCTCACAAGCTTTCTAGTAAGGTATTTCCCACCTGTAAAGACTGCAAGATTGAGGCTTGAGGTTAATGCCTTCAGACAAAAGGAAAGTGAATCACTCTATGATGCATGGGAAAGATATAAAGACCTACAGAGGGAATGTCCACACCATGGCATAGAGGATTGGCTACTATTGTAAAACTTCTATAATGGGTTACTACCCTCTAAAAGGAGCACAGTTGATTCGGCTGCAAAAGGTGACTTAATGGAGAAAACAATGACACAAGCACTTGAACTTCTAGAGAGGGTTGCATACCATAATTATGAATGGTCAAATGAAAGAGGAACCACAAGGAGAATAGCAGGGGTCTTAGAAGTGGATGCCCTAAGCATGATAAATGCTTAATTTGATCAGCTCACAAAGAGACTCGACAAAATGCAAGCCAACGCAGTTGGTACAAATAGTCAACATGAGGACAACTATGGAGGAGGATACATGAGTTCAAAATATAACAGAATCAGCAGAATTTCTCATGGTCCAATCAGCAACCTGCCAATATAGGGGTACAAACTACTAGCACCCAAGTGAACCACCCAAATTTCTCATGGTCCAATCAGCAGAATCAGCCAATACACAAGCAACAGGGGTAGAAACTACCAGCACCCCCTGGATTTCAGAACAGAGGCCAAAACTTTGCACAACCACCATCGCCTCCTTAACCTCAGCAACCTGAACTGAAGATAACCATGGAATCCATGATGGAAGGGTTCCTAGCAGCTCAACAACAATAGAATGAATTGATTAAACAGCTAACTTCTAGAATGGACCAACTTGCTACTCATAACAAGATGCTAAAAAATCAAATTGCTTAGCAAGCAAGTTCTTCAAGTAAGGCTACTGGTAAACTGCTTAATCAACTAGAGATTAACCCAAGGGAGCATTGTAAGGCAGTTACATTGAGGAGTGGGAGAACTCTAGTACAACTAGAGGAAGAACCGATAGAGGAAACCTTAGAAAAATCTGAAAGCCAAGCAGAGAAAAAGGAGAAAAAAGCCAAGAAAGATCAGGAAGAGGAAGCAGGGAAGAAAAAAAAGTTATCAGAGCCATACCAAGCCCCCTTACCTTTTCCTCAGAGATTTTAAAAAGCCAAATTGGACAAGCAGTTTGGGAAGTTTTTAGAAGTTTTACAGAAACTTTATATCAATGTTCCCTTCACTGAAGCACTCTCTCAGATGCCATCCTATGCCAAATTTCTTAAGGAAATTCTGTCAAAGAAAAGAAAACTAGAAGACTATGGGACAACAGCTTTAACAGAGGAATGTAGTGTCATACTGCAAAACAAATTACCTCCAAAGTTGAAAGATCCAGGAAGCTTCTCCATACCCTGCCTCATTGGCAACAAGAAAATAGACAAAGCACTATGCAATCTTGGGGCAAGCATGAGTTTAATGCCTCTATCAATATGTAAAAAGGAGAACTGAGGCCCACGACAATCTCATTGCAATTAGCTTATCGATCTGTTAAATATCCTGTGGGCATACTTGAGAACATCCCCATCAAAGTGGGTAAATTCTTCATTCCAGTAGACTTTGTTGTCCTTGAGATGGAAGAAGATGTTCAAATCCCTATCATCTTGGGAAAAACATTCTTAGCAACCGCCGGAGCCATCATAGACGTAAAAAATGGGTGACTAACCCTCAAGGTAGGAGAAGAAGAAGTGGAATTCAACTTGTTGAACATAATGAAACACAAATTCGAACCTGATGAATGCTTCAAGGTTGATATAATTGACAAACAAGTTGAAGAGGAATTTCATAAGATACATCCTAAAGATCCTCTTGAAACATGTATTGTGCACAGTCACATAACGAATGATGAAAACACAGAAATAGCAGCCTGTGCACAACAGTTAGCAGCTCATCCACCTCTACCTTCAGCTAAGGCTTCCGAGATGGAGAAGTTAAAGGAAGAACAAACCAAGGGTAAGCTCCAGGAAAACGCTAAATAGGTAGAGCTTAAACCTTTCCCATCTCCATTACGGTACGCATTTCTGGACTCAAACTCCAAACATCTTGTTATAATCAATGCTAGCCTGTCTAAGATAGAAGAGGAAAAATTGCTAGGAGAACTTAGGACCCATAACAAGGCCATAGGGTATAAAATAGAAGACCTAAAAGGGATCAACCCCTCGATTTGCATGCATAGGATACCCATGGAAGAAAACAGTAAACCCACTATAGAGCACCAAAGAAGACTTAACCCAAACATGAAAGAAGTGGTCAAAAAGGAAATTTTGAAACTATTAGATATAGGTATCATATACTCAATTTCTGATAGTAAATGAGTTAGTCCAGTATATGTAGTTCGTAAGAAGGGTGGAACAACTGTTATCCAATATGCAAACAATGAACTGATCCCTACTAAGGTAGTCACTGGTTGGCAAATGTGTATAGATTATAGAAAATTGAACAGTATCATCAGAAAAGACCATTTCCCTCTCCCTTTCATTGACCAAATGTTAGAGAGGTTAGTAAAACACTCTTCCTTTTGTTATCTAGATGGGTATTCAGGATTCTTCCAAATTCCCATTCACCCAGAAGACTAAGAAAAGACCACATTCACTTGCCCTTATGGAACATTTGCACATAGGAGAATGCTTTTTGGTCTTTGTAATGCTTCTGCTACCTTTCAAAGATGCATGATGGCTATTTTTTCTGATTATATTGAAAATATCATGGAAGTTTTTATGGATAATTTTTCTGTCTATGGAACTAATTTTGATGATTGCTTAGCTAATTTGTCTAAGGTGTTGCAAAGATGTTAAGAATCAAACTTGGTCCTAAATTGGAAAAAATGCCACTTCATGGTAAAGGAAGGTATAGTTCTGGGACATTTGATATCAGAAAGAGCAATTGAGGTTGATAAGGCAAAAACTGAGATCATTGAAAACATGCCACCAACAACATCAATCAAGGGACTGCGAAGCTTTTTGGGATATGCAGGGTTCTATAGAAGATTCATTAAAGACCTTTCCAAAATAGCTAAGCCACTTACCAACCTGTTATGTCACACCTTACCCCTCCGTAAGGCATAACATGATCCTGTAGTATACCTAATGAATTATCAAACTTCGCCTACTGATAACTCATTAAATATACTACAAGGGATTTTAAACCTTTTCTTATTTCTTTTTACAGTGGTGAGCACTTTTGATAGGTGTTAAATTTTTTTTTTTTAACTGAAGTGAAACCAAAAAAAAAATCTGATTATCAATAATTTCTGTAAAAATTTTGGCAGAGTGCCATCTGTATTTTGAATAAAACAGTTCTTCAAAAACCTATAAAAAGTACTTCCAATATATATATTTCTTCAATCCCAAAACTCCAATAATAGTTCAACACAATAAATTTCTCAACATTTATCAACTCAATTCAACATCAATTTTCCAGTGTTTCCAAAAAAACTGAGATAAGAGAAATATATCACAATATTTTTACAGGCCAAAATAATTTACAATTTTAGTTTACAACTACTCAAGACCAAGTACAATATATACATATAGTGTACATACATTACAACAAAAAACTATAAAATATGGTATACTTAATATACTCGGTGAAATCTCAAAATGTAGCACAAGCAGTCTACTCTGCTGCTCTGTCCATCTGTCTACTTGTGACAGCAATGAAAAAGCTATCGCTGAGTAAAATTTACTCAGTGGTGCATAATAACAATTTAAAATGCGGTATATAAAACTTTTATTGATAATTTACAATTTTTCCAATTCATAATTTTTTTAAAGCTCACATAACACAAATTTATCAAATAATCGAATAACACAGTGTTGCTAATCAATAACACAACTTAGGTCATGACATAAACATTTCCGAACATGCCGTGTTGTACACCACGACAAGGCATACTCACCCCACTAATCGAAATCAATGAGGGAGGTGGCTAGCTAGCTAATGAGAACTCATCCATACTCACCTCAGACTGGAAAGTCAAAGAGGGAGAAATATAGCCATATTCACCCCATAAATGGAGGAGGAATATAGTGCACCTATCAGAGCACTTGCAGGCATTACGTATCGCCGTCCCTACAAGCTCCTAGGCGAAGAGTCACGCTTCGCCATGATTCATGCGTGAGAGTTCCCAGGAATCGTAGGCATTACGTATCGCTATCCCTACTTTGCTCCGATACCACTAAACACAATTTATCTCAAAATTTCCATTTGTAAAGTAGGCAACACAATAATTTCCAAATAAAATTCCTAAAGCTAAAACAATAAAAAATTATTCATAACTCATTTCTCGAAATAAATTTTTTGATAAAAGTAGTGAATATAAAAATTATTATGCACAGACCTCGAATGAGTCGCCTCTTGGCCTTGACTCAATATTCCTTATGCTCTTCAATATCCTTTTCAACTAAAACACAAAATTTAAAGTGTTTCAGTACTCAGTTAAATTGTTTCTAATCATAAGGTTCCATAATTAAATTTTATTGATACTATTCCTTTCATTAGTCAGCCATTAAATGTTGACCCTTGATGCACTCTAGGTGAATTAGGTTTAATGTTACCAATATGTCACATTTTGCATTTCAATATGCTACCAATATAGTGCAATTTACCATTTTTACTAGTTGGTATTCATTGCCAAATTATTTCAAGCATCATTGTATGTAAATGCCAAGTGCTCAATTTTTGTGTGCTAATTTGGTCTAGCTTAAAGTCCTATTTCTCTTGGTTTTTAGCTTCTGGTCAAAGAAGCAAAATTGTAGCTCTATGTCTTATTGCACTCGGAGAAAAATTTTAGGTCATTCTGAGGTGTATAAACCAAGATCTGGTCAATTTACTAAAGCTAGACAGATTACACCTTTAGTGCAAAATTTTAGTTAATTTTAGGTCACTTTTAGTTCTGGCAGTTTTAGTATCTAAACTTGTGCAAGCTATTTGACTTGCGTATGGTCATTTCTGAGTTTTGGTGTTTTCATAAGAGTTGTAGCTCTATGTCTAATCTATTCATGGTAAAAATTTCAGGTCATTTGGACCTATTTTGAGTGAGTTATGGGCAAAACACTAACTATTGCCCAAATGATCAATTTTTAGGCTTTCAAGTCACTAATCCGGATTTGGTCATTTTTAAGGTCAGTTTCTAGGTAGAATTTTGGCAACATTTCTACATGAAAGTTGGCCTATTTGGTGTCTAGTTTCACCCCCCATTGGCCTCATACCAATTGAGTTCACAATTTTGCACTTATAACCTAATTTAGGTACTGCCAACAACACACAACCTGCACAAGACAATTACACTTCCAATTTGATACTCCTTCTCCTCCTCATGACTTCATTATTCATTCATAGCACTTATACAAATACTAAACACAATTCCAACAAGCATAACTCAATTGTTCAATGCACATAATTCACCATTCAAGTTCAACATTCACTTCCACCAAAATTCAACATATCTCAATATCAATATTACACATACACTTCCATATACTCATACCTCAATATCAATTACACATGCTGCCCATAATTTAACACTATCATATTTCATTAATAAACTTCATTTTCACACACACAAATTCATGATATTATGGGCTGCCAAACATGGTATTTTGCCAAAGCATCAAGGTCCCATTTCAAACCCTTAATTCAAGCACTAACATGCACATACTTGAACATTAAACTACTACAACTTCCATTTGAGTTAATCAACCTTAATTTCCATCCATTAAATATAGAATAATTCACTAACCATGCATTTTCATGGCTCCCAAAACTAAGGTTCACCAATACTCAATCATTTCCTCAATTTTTCTTAGCAATTCAACTTACCCAAAGCTTAACACAAGGATTAGTGAAGGAAATTGGAAAGATTAAGCACTAACCTCAACTTGAGCTTCACAAAACTTCACCAAATCCTCTCCTTCTTGCTGCTTATCTCTTTCCCATGTTGAGTAGACAAACTTTAGTGAAGAAATCAAGTGGAAAAAGGGGCTTACTTCATGGTTGCATGAAGGTCCATTCATTCAGCCATGGAGTTTCTTCAATGGAGGCTCACGGCTGGTTTTTTTCCTAAGGTAGAAGATGAATGTTTATGCTGCCCCAAGTGGTTTTATAGGTGTCCAAGGATTGAGTTAGTGGAGCACTAACTTATAATTAAATGTAATTATTTCAAGTTCCATTATTTACACATTTATCTCCCTTTTTTCACTATTTATATAATGTATCACAATTTAATTTTTCATGACATTTCTAAAGCGTAATATCATTTATTTTTAATGGACATTAAGGTTAAAAGGCAACTCTAGGTGTTAAATGACTAAAATGCCCCACTTCAAGTTATATTCCTAATTTTTCGGTAACACCGAATTTTATCAGTTTCACGATTTTTCATTTTTCTTTGTACTAATTACTTAATTTTTATTTGAAATTTCTAATGTCATTTATAATTCAATAGATTTTTATTTAAGTCTTGAAAATATTTTTCAGGGTTCCCCATAGTCCAGGGCTAGTCAACGATCCATGCCGCAACTTCCTGGTGCGATCACCCAATCGCTACGGTTATCGGCTCGTTTAACTTGGTTACATTTCCTTGCTATTATTTTTCTTTTGTTTTTCTTCTATTTTCCTTTCTTGTATTTCATTATTTTATGTCTCCTCACTAACATTTAAGTGTAGTTCTAGGCATCCTAGTTGTTCGGATAGACACTGGTCACTAGAACAGTAGAACACACTATCGAATATAGGGGTGTTACATGTTAAGTTAAGATGTTCCCTTTAATTTTGATGAAAATTGCTTTGTCTCCTTTAACAGGATCAAAGAAGCCCTGATATCAGCATCAATAATGCAGCCACCAGATTGGGATCTACCATTCGAGGTGATGTGGATGTGAGTGACTTTGCAGTTGGAGCGGTGCTCGGGCAAAGAAAAGATAAAAAGCTCCATGCCATTTATTCTGCCAGCAAGACACTCGATGACTCGCAAATCAATTATGCTACCATAGAGAAGGAATTCCTAGCAGTGGTGTTTGCAGTGGACAAATTCAGATCTTACCTAATTGGGTCAAAAATCATTGTATTCACAGATCATGCTGCAATCCGGTACCTTTTGAACAAGAAGGAAGCAAAACCAAGGCTGATTCGATGGATTTTACTCCTGCAAGAATTTGACCTTGAAATCAAGGACAAAAGGGGGTCTGAAAATATAGTAGCTGACCATCTTTCCAGGCTGAAATTGGAATACACAGGAGACTTTGAGGATTTGCCAATTGATGACTCATTTCCTGATGAGCAATTATTAGCATTCTCCCAAGCTCTATGGTATGCTGACTTTGTTAATTTTCTTGTATGTAGGGAATTGCCTCCAAATATAACTTATCAGTAAAGGAAGAAATTCCTACATGATGTGAGATACTACACATGGGAGGAACCTCTACTATACAAAAGATGCAATGATGGACTAATAAGAAGATGCATATCGGAGGAGGATATGGAGAGCATCCTCCAGCACTGCCATTCATCACTATATGGAGGACACTTTGGCACCATAAAAATAGCAGCAAAAATTTTACATGCCGGATTTTACTGGCCACATTAGTTGAAGGATATAAGATCCTTCAAGAGGGAATTAAATGCCACTGCATGGTATACTTGAGGTAGAATTGTTTGATGTATGGGGGATAGACTTCATGGGCCCATTCCCCTCTTCCAATGGAAATAAGTATATTCTGGTTGGTGTTGATTACATGTCAAAATGGGTAGAAGTAATAGCCACACCAACCAACGATGCTAGAGTGGTTACAAGGTTCCTTAAGAAGAATATATTCACAAGGTTTGGCACACCGCGAGCAATAATCAGCGATAGAGGAAGTCACTTCTGCAACCAACAATTCGAAACACTATTGAAAAAGTATGGAGTGACTCACAAAGTGGCCACACCTTATCATCCTCAAACCAGCGGCCAAGTAAAAATCTTAAACAGGGAACTGAAGCGAATTCTAGAGAAAACTGTAAACAAATCTAGGAAGGACTGGTGCAAGAAGTTAGATAATGCACTATGTGCACACCGCACTGTATATAAAACCCCAATTGGCACAACACCCTTCTGACTTATTTATGGAAAATCATGCCATCTCCCTGTCGAACTTGAACATAAAGCTTACTGGGCAATTCAGATCCTAAACTTTGACCTCAAAGCTACTGGTGAAAAAAGGCTCCTACAACTGAATGAGTTGGAAGAAATCAGACAGGATGTGTATGAAAATGCTAAAATCTTCAAAGATAAAACCAAAAGATGGCATGACAGGTGCATAGCAAGGAAAGAAATAAAAGAAGGAGATCTTGTCCTGTTATTCAATTCTAGATTGAAACTCTTTCCAAGGAAGATGAAATCAAGATGGTCTGGACCTTTTAAGGTCACTCAAGCCTTCCCGCATGGAGCAGTTGAAGTGTGGAGTGAAACCTTAGGTGCATTTAAGGTCAATGGGCTGATGCTGAAGCATTATTTTCAAGGAGAACTCATAGAGATGGGAGTCACCCTCGACTATCCTACTGACAGACCATGAGGAAGTAGCTCTGTTGCTAACCTTTGCATCCATTTCATGTGTTGTGATGATAAAAATTTTCATTTGAGAAAAATTTAGAAAATCAGAAAATTGCACGGGTCATGTGCTGGTGTCACACGCCCTGTGTAACTTTCTAGAAGTCCGTAAATTTCTTGCAATTTTTAACTTTGAGGGAGACAGAAAGTTACACGGGTCCATAGCCTAATTTACACGGGGCATGTAATGTTGCTAGCAGAATAACTTATGGACAGAAAGTTACACGGGTCCTCTTTGTACTTGACACGGGCCATGTAACATGTCTAGCAAAGCAACTTGAGAGACAGTAAGTTACACGGGTCCCAGAGCTCATTTATAAGGCCACATACTATGACATAATTTGAAATTTTCGAGCATAAATTTACATGGCCCTACATATCGGGACCCGTGTAGTGATACACGACCCATGTATCATGTCACAGGCGCGACTCTGGGTTACAAAATGCTCGAAATGAAGAGTCCTAACGGCTCTTTAACTACACCCCTCGCCTTAAACCTGTTCATAAAGACAAAACCCTTCATCTCCACCCCTCCTAGTCTATAAAAACTCCTCAAATCTCTTCTCCGTTCACCAGACCCTACTCTTCTCCTTCCCAAAAACTAATCAATGGCTCCTGCAAAGCAATCTACCTGAAGAATGGGCTCTTCCTCGAGGCAAGGAGGAGAATCCTCACCTTCTCCCCCTCAGCTGGCACCCCAATGCCCAAGAACAAGGGCAGCCTCTCCTTAACCCTCTCAACCAGCCCATCCTCCACCGCAACCCTTGCCACAAGCCACTCTACAACCCGAAATCTCCATTCCTTGGGGATTCCGTGATGATGCCCATAAGGCAATGTGCAGCCGGCTTCACACCCATAAAATAAGTTCCATAAAATACATGGATTTTATGCTGCTGGAGCAAATCAGGCTGCAGGATGAGGTCAATGGACTACTCAATAGCATCGGGTGGACAAGGTTTGCCCAACTCCAATTCCCTACATACTGAGACACCACAATAGAGTTTTTGGGCAGTTTCAAGGCCACCTTATGGCCTACCGATAGGGAAGATAAAGTAGAATTGAATTTCACCTCTTTGGTGCCGACTGGGTGATGAATATAAATGAGTTCAATGCCATCTTTGACTTCGACAGTGCCGGCCACCAAGAGATCCCTAAAAATTGCATGCTCTACAACAACATCAACTTCTGGAGTTCCATTGCCCCAAACACAGAGCCGTGTAACTTCAGCAAGTCCAAATCCACGGGTATCACAAGTCCAGCCCTGCGCTACATGTATCGGTTAGCTGCCCACACCATCATGGGCTGTGGTGATAGCCTTGGCATGGTAAACGCCAGCGAGCTATTCTTCTTACGGTGTATGGTTATCGAGCAGTGCTGTAGCACTGACTTCTTTCTGTGCAACCACCTCCGCCGCATCTGTCATCAGCCTACCGGGCACATTGTGCTTGGTGGCCTTGTCACAACCATCGCCCTCCACTTCAGATTCGTTCCAGGATATCACATGCTGTGCTCTGTCAGTGGAACATCAAGAATAGATCAAACCATCTGCATATCCATGGGGATTTGTAAGAAGGTGGACAACACCTGCTACTTGCTAGATGCCGAAGGGAATGCCATCCCTCGGAGAGATGAAGCACAAGAAGAACCTGGCAAGACTTCGCAACCATAGGCGGAAGCCTAAGAGCCAATATTTCAGTAGTCCCCCGCTCGAGTGCCTCCGTACACACCACCACCCACAGACTTAGTACTCACATACCTACAGTGCATGGAGACCACAATTAATAACAGGATGCGAGCAATCGAGGACAGTCTCTAGGAAGCCCACAACAAGTTGGAGATGCTAATGGAGAGGCTCGATGAAGAGGTGCCAGCATCGCCATCATGACCATCAGAGACCTTTCAGAGTCAGGACTATAGGATAGGTTCTTTATTGTAAAATCTTACATACCTTTGTCCTAAATTGTAATCATAGGTCTCTTTTATTTGCTTTATATCCAAACTTTTCAATGCTTAATAAATAATATGCTTTCTTATAATCTTTGTACGTTTTCTCTAATTTTGCATATTATGTTAACATTGAGGACAATGTTCGGTTTGAGTTTGGGCGGGGTACTAGTCATTTCATGTCTTGCATATCATTACATGCATATCATTACATTGTTTAAATTCAGCTATATTATTCTTGTGTCTTAAAATTCCAGAAAAATATTGAAAATTTTTGAAAATTTTAAACTGTGAATTGTGAAACTTAAAACTGTAACCAATTTCTACTAAGGTAATAAATGGACTCCATGAGATAAAGGAATGAATGTATCTGGATAGGCAAAAAGAGATTCTAACATGTTGTCTGTGAAAAACCTAATCTCTTTAGTGGAACTAGACTAGCTAAACCCCTTCATAGCCATTAATCTGTCACATTGAACTTGTAAAATTAGGAGAAAATTTTTGAAATACAAGCAAACCTAAAAATGCCACAGCAGCTCTAGAACATATCTCTTGGACCTATCAAGGGGAAATCCTAGCATATGCTTGATGAAGAAATGATTAAGGTATTCTTTGCCATAGCCTCACTAAGCCTTAGCCACCCTTAATTAAAATGTATATCGCTTATAGCCAACTTGAAGCCTATATTTATCCTTTAGATTTTCCTTGCTTACCCATATTATTTACCTAGCCCCTAGCCTAAACATATACCTACCCTTTTGAGGAAACTAAATGCATAAGTAAAAAGTATATTAAAGTGCAAAAAGAAAATGAAGAGAGGATGAAGAACTTGAGAAAGAGTGCAAGTGTGAAATTGAAACCAAAGAAAAGTCTGCCTTCCTAACCCAACAAAAGCAATGAGTTTGGGGGAGAAGATAAAAGGGACTTACAACTCAACTCAACTCAACTAACCTTTATCCCAAAAATTTGGGGTCGGCTACATGGATTCGCTTTCTCCACTCTAAACGATTTTGGGTTAAATCCTCAGAAATGTGTAATGCTTCTAGGTCATGTTGTACTACTCTCCTCTAAGTCAATTTAGGTCTACCCCTTTTTTTCTTTCTATCCTCTAACCTAATGTGCTCTACTTGTCTAACTGGAGCCTCCGTATTTCTATGCTTCACATGACCAAACCACGTCAATCTCCCTTCTCTCAACTTATCTTCAATTGACACCACTCCTACCCTTTCTCTAATACTCTCATTATGGACTTTATCTAGTCTAGTATGGCCACTCATCCACCTTAATATTCTTATCTCTGCAACTCTTATCTTAGACGCACACGACTCTTTCAGTGCCTAACACTCACTACTATATAACATAGCCGGTCATATGGCTGTACGGTAAAATTTTCCTTTCAACTTATTGGGAATCTTATGATCACATAAAACTTCCGTGGCACGTCTTCACTTCAACCATCCGGTTTTAATCCTATGACTAACATCTTCCTCACATCCCCCATCTACTTGAAGGACTGAGCTTAGATATTTAAAGTGATTACTTTGGGACAGTACCACTCCATTCAAACTAACTCCTTCCCTATCACCAGTTTGGCCTTCACTGAACTTGCAATGTATGTATTATGTCTTCGTTCTGCTTAACTTAAAACCCTTTGACTCTAGAGCACTTCTCCAAAGCTCTAGCTTTCTATTGACTCCTTCTCGTGTCTCATCTATCAGAACAATATCATCCGCAAACATTATGCATCAAGGAATACTCTCTTGTATATATTTCATCAATTCATCTAAAACTAATGTAAAAAGGTAAGGGCTTATGGCTTATCCTTGGTGTAATCCAATTGAGATCGGAAAATCTCGTGTCCCCTCCCACCATGCGCACAATAGTAGTTGCTCCTTCATACATATCTTTCAACACTTGTATGTACCTAATAGATACCCTCTTTTGTTCTAACACATTCCATAAGACATCTCTTGGAACACTATCATAAGCCTTCTCCAAATCAATAAAAACCATGTGCAGATCTTTCTTCACATCTCTATATTTCTCCATCAAGCTTCTAATGAGAAAAATCGCTTCCATAGTTGAACGACCGGGCATGAAACCAAATTGATTGAGAGAGATAGAAGTATCATGATGTAGTCGATGCTCCACAACTCTCTCCCACAACTTCATAGTATGGCTCATGAGTTTAATTCCCCTATAGTTTGAGCAACTCTGTATGTCTCCCTTATTTTTAAAAATAGGTACTAAGATACTTCTCCTCCATTCATCAGACATTTTCTTTGAGTTTAGAATTTTATTAAATAATTTAGTTAACCATGCCACTCCCATATCTCCCAAACACTTCCACACTTCAATTGGTATTTCGTTGGGTCCACAGGCTTTACCCACTTTCATTCTCTTAAGTGCTTCTTTTACTTCTAAAGATCTAATCCTTCTAGTATAATTCACATTCTTTTCTATTGTTTTATAATCTATATTCACACTATTACCATTTTGACTATTATTAAAGAGATTATTAAAATAATTTCTCCATCTTTCTTTAATGTCCTCATCTTTCACCAACACTTTTCCTTCTTTATCCTTAATGCACCTAACTTGATTGAGATCTTGACATTTCCTTTCTCTCCTCCTTGCTAATCTATAAATATCTTTCTCCCCTTCTTTAGTTCCAAGTTTCTCATATAACTTTTCAAAGGCCTGTGCTCTTGCTTGACTAATTGCCTTTTTTGCCTCTTTCTTTGCTATCTTGTACTGTTCATATGCCTCATTATTATCACATTTAGGTAATTTCTTATACAAAAAGGACTTAAATAAATAAATAAAAAAAGAAGAGAAAAAGGAAGTCTCAAGAATCATGGAAGCATGCTTGGCACTATAAAAACTAAAAGCCCCTCCTCTCCAGACAAAATCAATAGAATAAACTTAGTATACTTGGTATTTTATGCATAAAATGCTATCCTCATATTTGCATTCCCTATAAATCTTTCATTGGCAACTAAGTCATTATCCCTTTAGCCCCATTATAATCATTTTAAAGACCTTTTGATCTTTTGAAAAGTGTATGCTATATTAGTGGAGATAGAAAATTGAGATATGCCTATGGAGTTAAAATTAAGTCACTTCATCATAATTATCCATAATAGAAGCAAAGTTAGGGGAGTAAGTGTTTCTCAAGTCTATCCTAATAAAACAGGTTATTTGTGACTTATTAATGGCATTGTATAGAGGAATAATTAGTTGAAACACCATGAAAGGAGGTGAAGTTCCAAACAGGCAGCTATTAGAACCCTTATGCCTTGAAAGAGGGTAATTGGTATGAAGGTTAGAGGATTTCAATTTTGTGCTTATTAAATTGTTGGTTATATTCCTAAGTTATCCCCTAAAATGTGTTTTAAAACAGAGTTTTGTTTTGCTTGAGGACAAGCAAAAGTTTGAGTTTGGGGGTATTTGATACACTTGAATTTTATAGATGTTTTTAAGCACATTTTTATACTATCTCATAGCATTTAGGTAACTAATCTCATGCATAGTAGTTGATTTCATTAGTTTTTGTAATTTCTATTGTCAAGCTCTTAATTACATATTTTCTGCATCATTTCAGGTGTTTGGGTGAAGCCCCAGAGTATAGGAGTGCAAAGGAAAGCTTGGAGAAGTCAAGAGACTGAGAATTGCTACTGATACAAAGTACACGGGTCGTGTAAGCAAAGCCATAGACCCATGTAAGTCTCTGCTAGAAGAAAGCCAAGAGAACCAATGGAGAAACACAAGTACGCCGATCGTGTAATTGGACCCGTGTAATCAGCAGAGACCCGTGTAAGTCTCTACCAGGCACAAGCTTGAAGAACTTCTGAGAACAAAAGAACACGGCCCTTGCAACCAGGCCCGTGTAGCCAGCGCAGACCCGTGTAAGTCTCTGTGCCAATGCAAGACTTTGCAATTCGACTCTAGTAAGTTACACGGCCCGGGTCCGTATAGTGACACACGGGCCGTGTACCATGAGACAGCCAGTTTTTTAAACCCGAGTTCGTGCTCTTGTTTACACATTCAAATCAGACTCCTAAGGCTTTTTAGACTTAAAATGACCTAACCCTAGAATAGGTAGTATAAATAAAAGCAGAAAACATCAAATAGGGGAATCTATCCTTTGACATCACTTTTTAGGAGTTTTAAAGAGACTCGCATTCTACACTCTCTCTAGCCGTCTTGAGGAGAAGAATATCAGTATTAAGAGGAGCTTTCCAGATGAAGTTCCACAAGATCAAAGTTGCAAACTCTCTTCGGTTCCTTCATTCCATTTCCTTAAATGGATTTTTATTGTTTTATTTCTTCTATATGATTTCTTCTTACTGTCTTTACCTTTTTATCATGATGTTTGCTGAATTCATAAGTGAGTAGTTTTCATTTTTTGGAATCGGAAGAGTAATGCTTGTAATCATTTTTATGGATAACATTAAGTTTTATTTATTGGATTTGAGATTTGTTTTTTGATTTAATTTCTTATGATCTTAATGCATGCTATGTGCCGGTACCCACTTAGTATTGATTATAGATATTAATTGAAGGACTAAAAGGTGAAGATTAATATTAGAAAATCAAGATCTTGAACCTAGAAATTTTGACCTAAACATGGGCTGATACCTTTGTGGAATTTCAAAATTGGTCAAAGACCTTAAAGGATTTTAATTAATTTGATCGCCACGAAAGTCGGGTTTAAGTTAATTAGAATACATCCTAGGTGCCTTGAGAGAGGACTTAGGATACCTTAGGACTGTTTTCCATCAAGGTAAACGATTCTCAATCCAGTAAATAAACAAGATAGCATCCATAGTAAGATTCAAGTGTGAAATCTTAATTCCGGAATTGTTTCAAAATAGATTACTTCATATTAAGTTTATCATTTTAGTGTTTTAAAATAAACAACTTTCATTACCTCATTGTTCAAAAGCCTAAACAGTCAAAATTACTATGTAGATTGATACTTACTAATCAAATTCCTCGAGAGAACGATACTTTACTCATCACTTTATTACTTGTTAGCGATCCGTGCACTTGCGGGGTTAAAACCAGCGAAACACTTATCCCCCCCAAACTCGAATCGGACATTGTCCTCAATGTTAACATAATATGCAAAATTATAGAAAACGTATAAAAAAATAAGAAAGCATATTATTTATTAAGCATTGAAAGTTTTGGACAAAAAGTAATTAAAAGAGACCTATGATTGCAGTTTAGGACTAAGGTATGTAAGATTTTACAATAAAGAACCTATCCTATAGTCCAAGCTCTAAAAGGTTTATGATGGTGATGATGGCGATGTTGGCTTCTCTTCATCAAGCCTCTCCATTAGCATGTCCAACTTATTGTGGGCTTCCAAAAGGCTATCCTCGATTGCTCAGATCCTGTTGTTCATAGTGGTCTCCATGCGCTGTAGGTATACGAGTATTGGGTCTGTGGGTGGTGGTGTGTATGGAGGCACTTAAGTGGAGGACTCATGAAACAATTGCTCTTGGGCTTCCGCCTGTGGCTACGAATTCTCACCAGGCCCTTCTTGTGCTTTATCTCTCCGAGGGATGGCATTCCCTTCGGCATCAAGCAGGTAGCAGGTGTTACCCACTTTCCTACATATCCCCATGGATATGCAGATGGTTTGATCTATTCTTGATGTTCTGCTAACAGAGCGTAGCCTGTGATGTCCTGGGACGAATCCGAAGTGGAGGGTGATGGTTGTAATGAGGCTACCAAGCACAATATGCCAGATAGGCTGATGATAGAGGCAGCGGATGTGGTTGCACAAAATGAAGTCAGTGCTGCAGCACTGCCTGATGACCATACACATAAGAAAAAGAGCTCGCTGGCATTTACCATGCTAAGGCTATCACCACGGCCCATGATGGTGTGGGCGGCTACTCGGTGCATGTAGCGCAGGGTTGGACTTGTGATACCTGAGGATTTGGACTTGCTAGAGTTATATGGCTCCATGTTCGGGGCAATGAAACTCCAGAAGTTGATGTTATTGTAGAGCATAAAGTTCCTAGGGATCTCCTAGTGGCCGGTACTATTGAAGCCGAAGATGGTATTAAACTCATCTATATTCATCACTCAGTTGACACCAAGGAGGCAAAATTCAATTCTACCTCTATCTTCCTTGTCGGTAGGCCATAAGGTGGCCTTGAAACTGCCCAAAAACTTTAGTGTGCTGTCTCGGTATGCGGGGAATTAGAGTTAGGCAAACCTTATCCACCTGATGCTATCGAGTAGTCTGTTGATCTCATCCTGCAGCCCGATTTTCTCCAGTACTGCAAAATCCATGTATTTTGTGGAGCTAATTTTCCGATTGTGAAGCTGGGTGCACATTGCCTTGTGGGCATCATCATGGAATCCCTAAGGAATGGAGATTTTGGGTTATGGAGCAGCTTGTGACTGGGGTTGTGGTTGAGGAGGGGCTAGTTGAGGATAGGCTGCCCTTGTTCTTGGGCATTGGGGTGTTGGCTGAGGGGGAGAAGGTGAGGATTCTCCTCCTTGGCTTGAAGAAGAGCCCATTCTTCGTGCAGATCACTTTGTAGGAGCCATTGATTAGTTTTTGGGGAAGAGAAAGCTAGGGTTTGGTGAAGGGGGAAGAGATTTGATGGGTTTTTATAGACTAAGAGGTTTGGAGATGAAGGGTTTTGTCTTTATGAACGGGTTTAAGGCAAGGGGTGCTTTTAAAGAGCTGTTAGAACTCTTCGTTTCGAGCATTTTGCACCCCAGGAGTCACATCTACGACATGATACACTGGTTGTGTATCACTACACGGGTCCCAACAGGTAGGGCCATGTAAATCTCTGCCCTCAAATTTCAAATTCTGACATAGTACACGGCCCGTGTAAATGAGCTCTGCGACCCATGTAACTTACTACCTCTCGAGCTGCTTTGTCGAACATGGTACATGGCCCATGTCAATTACAAAGGGGACCCGTGTAACTTTCTGTCCTCAAGTTATTCTGCTAGCAACATTACACGGCCTGTGTAAATTGGGCTATGGACCCGTGTAACTTTCTGTCTCCCCCGGAGTTAAAATTTTCAATAGTTTCACGGACTTCTAGAAAGTTACACGAGGCGTGTGAAACCAGTACACGACCCGTGTAATTTTTTGATTCTCTAAATTTTTCCCTTATGAAAATTTTTATCACCACAATGCATGAAATGGATGTAAAAGGTTAGCAACAGAGCTACTTCCCCAGTTTTGTTTAATTTTCTCTTTTGTAGTTTTGACTTGATGATTCCTCTCCTCTTTTGTTCTCTATTCCCCCTTGCTTTTTTGGATTTGAGATCTTTTAGGATTCCTACAAAAGAAAATGTGAACAAATATCAAGAAAATTAAAATAAGAAAGAAAGAAAGAAAAATTAGAAATTTTGGGTTGCCTCTCAAAAAGCACTTGTTTATAGTCATTAGCTCAACTTTGCTTTCATCTTTCATGGTCTGTCAGGAGGATGGTCGAAGGTGCAATTGACTCCCTTCTCTATGGGTTATCCTTGTAAGTAAGGCTTCAGCCTCTGCCCATTGACTTTAAATGCGCCTGAGGTTTCGCTTCATACTTCTACTGCTCCATGCGGGAATACTTGAGTGACCTTAAAAGGTCCAGACCATTTTAATTTCGGCTTCCCTGGGAAGAGTTTCAATCTAGAGTTGAATAGCAGGACAAGGTCTCCTTCTTTTATTTCTTTCCTTACTATGCACCTGTCGTGCCATCTCTTGGTTTTGTCTTTGAAGATCCTGGCATTTTCATATGTGTCCTGTTGAATTTCTTCCAACTCATTCAGTTGTAGGAGCCTTTTTTCACCAGCAGCTTTGAGGTTAAAGTTTAGTATCTGAATTGCCCAGTAAGATTTATGTTCAAGTTTAATAGGGAGATGACATGATTTTTCATAAACCAGTCGGAAGGGTATTGTGCTAATTGGTGTTTTATATGCAGTGCGGTATGCCCACAGTGCATCATCTAACTTTATGCACCAGTCCTTCCTCGATCTATTTACAGTTTTCTCTAGAATCCACTTCAGTTCCCTGTTTGAGATTTCTACTTGGCTGCTAGTTTGAGGATGATAAGGTGTGGCCACCTTGTGAGTCACTCTATACTTTTTCAATAGTATTTCGAATTATTAGTTGTAAAAGTGACTTCCTCCATCGCTGATTATTACTCATGGTGTGCTAAATCTTGTGAAGATATTCTTATTAAGGAACCTTATGACCACTCTAGCATTATTGGTTAGTGTGGCTATTGCTTCTACTCATTTGAACACATAATCAACACCAACCAGAATATACTTGTTTCCATGGGAAGAGGGGAATGGGCACATGAAGTCTATCCCTCATACATCAAACAATTCTACCTCAAGTATACCATGCAGTGGCATTTCATTCTTTCTTGAAGTGTTACCAGTTCTTTGGCATTGGTCACAAGTTAACACAAAGGATCTCACATCCTTAAACAAATGTGGCTAATAGAATCTAGCTTGTAAAATTTTAGTTGCTGTTTTTGTGGTGCCAAAGTGTCCTCCATAAAGTGATGAATGGCAGTGCTGGAGGATGCTCTTCATATCCTCCTCTGGTATGCATCTTCTTATCGGTCCATCATTACAACTCTTGCATAGTAAAGGTTCCTCCCATGTGTAGTATCTCACATAATGTAGGAATTTCTTCCTTTGCTGATAAGTCATGTTTGGAGGCAATACCCTGCATACAAGAAAATTAACAAAGTCAGCATATCATGTAGCTTGGGATAATGCTAGTAATTGCTCATCAGAAAATGAATCATTAATTGGTAAATCCTCAAAGTCTCTTGTATACTCCAATTTCAGCTTGGAAAGATGGTTAGCCACTACATTTTTGAATCCCTTTTTATCTTTGATTTCAAGGTTAAATTCTTGCACGAGTAAAATCCATCGAATTAGCCTTGGTTTCGCTTCCTTCTTGTTTAAAAGGTACCAAATTGCAGCATGATCTATGAATACAATGACTTTTGACCCAACTAGGTAAGATCTGAATTTGTCCATTGCAAACACCACTACTAGGAATTCCTTCTTTGTGGTAGCATAGTTTATTTGTGTGTTATCGAGTTTCTTGCTAGCATAATAAATGGCATGGAGCTTTTTATCTTTTCTTTGCCTGAACACTGCTCCTACTGCAAAGTCACTCGCATCGCACATCACCTAGAATAGTAGTTCCCAATCTGGTGGCTACATTATTGGTGCTGAGATCAGGGCATCTTTGATCCTGTTAAAAGAGACAAGGCAATTTTCATCAAAATTAAAGGGAACATCTTGACTTAACAGGTTGGTAAGTGGCTTAGCTATTCTGGAAAAATCTTTAATGAATCTTTTGTAGAACCCTGCATGTCCCAAAAAGCTTTACACTCCCTTGACTGATGTTGGTGGTGGCATATTTTTAATGATCTCAATTTTTGCCTTATCAACCTCAATTCCTCTTTCTGATATCAAATGTCCTAGAACTATACCTTCCCTTACCATGAAGTGGCATTTTTTCCAATTTAGGATCAGGTTTGATTCTTCACATCTTTGCAACGCTTTAGATAAGTTAGCTAGGCAATCATCAAAAGTCGTTCCATAGACAGAAAAATTATCCATAAAAACTTCCATGATATTTTCAATATAATCAGAAAAAATAGCCATCATGCATTTTTGAAAGGTAGCAGGGGCATTACAAAGACCAAAAGGCATTCTCCTATATGCAAATGTTACATAAGGGCAAGTGAATGTGGTCTTTACTTGGTCTTCTGGGTGAATAGGAATTTAAAAGAATCCCGAATACCCATCTAGATAACAGAAGTAAGAGTGTTTTGCTAACCTCTTTAACATTTGGTCAATGAAAGGGAGAGGAAAATGGTCTTTTCTGGTGGCACTATTCAATTTCCTATAATCTATGCACATTCGCTAACCAGTGACTACCCTAGTAGGGATCAGTTTATTATTTGCATTTTGGATAACAATTGTCCCACCCTTCTTAGGAACTACATGTACTGGGCTAACCCATTTACTATCAGAAATTGGGCATATGATACCTGCATCTAATAGTTTCAAAATTTCTTTCTTGACTACTTCTTTCATGTTTGGGTTAAGTCTTCTTTAATGCTCAATAGTGGGTTTACTTTTTTCTTCCATAGGTAACCTATGCATGCAAATCAAGTGGTTAATCCCTTTTAGGTCTTCTATTTTATAACCTATGGCCTTGTTATGGGTCCTAAGTTCACTTAGCAACTTTTCCTCTTCTATCTTAGATAGGCTAGCATTTATTATAACAGGATATTTATAATTTGAGTCCATAAATGTGTACCTTAGTGAGGAGGGGAGAGGTTTCAGTTCTACCTGTTTGGTGTTTTCCTAGAGCTTGCACTTGGGCTGTTCCTTCTTCAACTTCTCCATCACGAAAGCTTGAGCTAAGGGTAGGGGTTGATGAGCTGCTAACTGTTGTGCACAGGCTGCTATTTCTGTGTTTTCATTATTTGCTGTGTGACTATGCATAATGCATACTTCAAGAGGATCTTTAGGATGTATCTTATGAAATTCCTCTTCAACTTATTTATCAATTATGTCAACCTTAAGGCATTTGTCAGGTTCAAATTCGTGATTCATTGTGTTGAACAAGTTGAATTCCACTTCTTCTTCTCCTACCTTGAGGGTTAGTCTCCCATTTTTTACGTCTATGATTGCCCCGACGGTTGCCAAGAATGGTTTTCCCAAGATGATAAGGATCTAAACATCTTCTTCCATCTCAAGGACAACAAAGTCTACTGGAATGAAGAATTTGCCCACTTTGATGGGGATGTTCTCAAGTATGCCTACAGGATATTTAATAGATCAATCAGCCAATTGCAGTGAAATTGTCATGGGCTTCAATTCTCCGATCTCTAGCTTTTTGCATATTTATAGAGGCATTAAACTCACACTTGTCCCAAGATTGCAGAGGGAATTATCTATTTTCTTGTTGCTAATAAGGCATGGTATGGAGAAGCCTCCTGGATCTTTCAATTTTGGAGGCAGTTTGTTTTGTAGTATGGCACTGGATTCTTCTGTTAGAGCAACTGTCTCGTAGTCTTCCAATTTTCTTTTCTTTGACAGAATTTCCTTATGAAATTTGGCATAGGATGGCATCTGAGAGAGTGCTTCAGTGAAGGGAATGTTGATATAAAGTTTCTATAAAACTTCTAAAAATTTCCCAAATTGCTTGTCCAATTTAGTGAAGGGAATGTTGATTCTATTGATTGGACCATGAGAAATTTGGGTGGTTCCTCCATCCAGGGTTGTAAGTGTTCAAATATGGATTATTGGGCTACCTCTGGTTGAAGTTTCCCCCATTATTCACATAGTTCATCTATTCTGTGGGAGGTTCATTGAAGCTGTTATATTCTAAACTCATGTATCCTCCTCTATAGCTGTCCTCATGTTGACTGTTTGTACCAACTACGTTGGCTTGCATTCTATTGAGTCTCTTTGTGAGCTGATCAAATTGAGCATTTATCATGCTTAGGGCATCCACTTCCAGGACCCCTGCTGTTCTCCTTGCATTTCCTCTTTCATTTGACCGCTTATAATTATGGTATGCCACCCTCTCTAGAAGTTCAAGTGCTTGTGTCATTGTTTTCTCCATTAGGTCACCTTCTACAGCCGAATCTACTGTCCTCCTTGTAGAGGGTAGTAACCCATTATAGAAATTTTGCACTAGTAGCCAATCCTCTATGCCATGGTGTGGACATTCCCTCTGCAGGTCCTTATATCTTTCCCATGCATCATAGAGTGATTCACCTTCCTTTTGTCTAAAGGTGTTGAGCTCAAGCCTCAATTTTGCAGTCTTTCCAGGTGGGAAATACCTTGTTAGAAAAGCTTGTGAGAGGATTTGCCAAGTGGTGAACGTTCCGGCTGGTTGAGAAAGTAACCACTTCCTTGCACTGTCTAGAAGGGAGAATGGGAATGCTCTGAGTCTTATGGCTTGATTAGAAACTCCATTCATCTTGAATGTGTCAAATAGGGCAAGAAAGCACTGGAGGTGATAGTGTGGATCTTCTGTTGGTGAACCTCTGAAATGGGTTTGTTGAATCATTTGAAGCCATGCTGGTTTTAACTCAAAGTTGTTGGCTTCCACCGTGGGTCTTGTGACACTGGGCTGAAATCCTTGGACAGATGGAGCTCCATAGTCTCTCAAGAATCTTGGCCTATTATTATTATCGGCCATGGTTGGAATTTCATGGTCTTCTTGATCGTGCTCTTGATGTTTCCTTTCCTTTCTAATGGCTCTCAGAGTTCTATCTGCCTCTGGATCACAGTCCAAGATTTCTTCTTCTGGCCTTTTTCTAGTCATATACTAGGTCAGGTACCTGAGAGAAAAAGAGAAGAAATAAAACAAATCAAATAATAAATATAGTTATCTAAATCTGCTAAATTGTCTATCGCTCGATATTACTAAAGCCAAAATTCCCCGGCAATGGTGCCAAAAACTTATTTCGCTGGTTTTACATGCCCGCAAATGCACGAATCGCTAACAAGTAATAAAGTGATGAGTAACAAGGAATTTGATTTGTAAGTATCAATCTACATAGTAATTTTGACTATTTAGGCTATCGAATACTGAGAGAATGAAGGTTGTTTATTTTAAACACTAGAATGGTAAACTTAAAATGAAACAATCTATTTTGAAACAATTCTGGAATTAAGATTTCATACTTGAATCTTACTATGGGTGTTATCTTGCTTAATTATTAGATTGAGAATCGTTTGCTTTGATGGAAATTAGTCCTAAGGTATCCTAAGTCCTCTCTCAAGGCACCTAGGGTGTATTTTAATTAATTTAAACCCAACTTTCGTGGTGATCAAATTAATTAAAACCCTTTAAGGTCTTTGACCAATTTTGAAATTCCACAAAGGTATCAGCTTATGTCTAGGTCAGAATTTCTAGGCTCAAAATCTTGATTTTCTAACATTAATCTTCACCTTTCAGTCCTTCAATTAATATCTATAATCAATACTAAGTGGATACCAACACATAGCATGTATTAAGATCACAAGAAATTAAATCTAGGAACAAATCTCAAATTCAATAAATAAAACTTAATGTTTATCCACAATAATGATTACAAGCATTACTCTCCCAACTCCAGAATATGAAAACTACTCACTCATGGTGAGTACAGCAAACATCATGATAAAAAAAAGTAAAGACAGTAAAAAGAAATCATCTAAAAGAAATAAAATAATAAAAATCCATTTAAGGAGATGGAATGAAAGAACTGAAGAGGGTTGCAGCTTTGATCTTGTGGAATTTCGACTTGAAAACTCCTCTTGATACTGATATTCTTCTCCTCAAGACGGTTGGTGAGAGTGCAGAGGCGAGTCCTTTCTCAAACTCCTAAAAGTGTTGTTAAAGGATTTCTCCCCCTCTTTGATTTTTTTTTTTTTGCTTCTATTTATAATGGCTGTTCTAGGGTTAGGTCCTTTTGAGTCCAAAAAGCTTTAGGAGTTTGATTTGAATCGTAAACAAGAGCGGGAATTCGAGTTAGAAAACTAGCTGCTGCATGGTACACGGCCCATGTGTCACTACACGGCCCCGGGCCGTGTAAATTACTGGAGCAGAATTGCGGAGTCTTGCATTAGCACAGAGACTTATATGGGTTTGCGTTGGCTACATAGGCCTGGTTACATGTGCCGTGTACTTTTGTTCTCAGAAAATTCTTCAAGCTTGTGCCTAACAGAGACTTGCACGAGTCTCTACAGATTACACGGGTCCAATTACATGACCCGTGTACTTTTGTTTCTCCATTGGCTCTCTGGCTTTCATCTGGCAGAAAGTTACACGGGTCTATAGTTTTGCTTACACAACCCGTGTACTTTGTATCAGCAGCACTTCTCAGTCTTTTGACCTCTCTAAGCTTCCCTTTGTACTCCTATGCTCTGGGGCTTCACTCAAATACCTGAAATGATGCAGAAAACATTGAATTAGGGGCTTGACCATAGAATTTACAAAAACTAATGAAATCAACTACTATGCATGAGATTACTTACCTGAATGCTATGAGATAGTATACAAATGTGCTTAAAAAACATCTATACAATTGAAGTGTATCATTGAAAAAGGTCAATAATTCGGTCAGGGTAACTTGGGGTGGTGGAAATTATGTAAAGACTTGGTGGAGGCAGAACATGGTGGTTGGACATTGGGTTGGTACTGGTGTTTGGTTAGTTTTTTGGGTCAGCTATCTTTTTGGCATCAATTAGGTCTTGGATCTCATGCTTAAGCCGAAAGCATTAGTAGTTGTCATGGCCATGGCTTTAGTGGAATTTGGCAATATTGGTTGATATCATAGCTAGGTCAGAGTCGATTTGGTGTGGTTTGGGTGCTAGGGGCCACAGAAGGCTTTGAACTTTGAGACACTCGAAAACTTTGGACAAGGTTTAGTTGAATTGGGAAAATCTCTGTAACACCCCTATTTGCATAGCCTGGTATATTTTACTGTTCCGGTGACCGGTGTCAGTCTGGATAATTAATGGAATTAAAACCTCATTTAAGACACCTAGATAAGCCCTGAACGTAAATAATTAGTAATTGCCAAATAGTTAAGTATAAAGAAGAAAAATAAAACACAAAAAGTTAAATGAGCCGGGAGTCACAGCGATGGGTGACCTTCTCGGGAATGACTGCAAGGTCAGTCTAAACTCAAATTTCGAACCGTAAAATGTGACAATGTGGTCCTTAGGACCATTACGAACATAGTGGAAAAGAGAAAATCATGAAAAAAAAAATGTTAAGTAGGTCAAATAATTAGGTCAGGGATCCGGAAGAAATATCAAATAACTTGCAAACCGGACCGAATCGACGAGGGGCAATTTGATCAATTCACCCCTAGAGCTGACACCTGACCTAACTGTCCAATAAAATTGGAGAAAAGAAAATTTCGGAATCAAGAATTAAATTAAAGAACTAATGGAAAATTAAATGAAAAAGAAATGAAAAATTCAAAAATCAAAAAGTTTATGACATCATGCATGACATAAGCTTGATGTAATAAACCTAATATTTAAAAATTGAAATTTTAGAGATAATTATGTATTAATAAGTTAAAAATTCAAAAGAAAAAAAAAAGAATTGTCTTCCTCTTCTCCAAAAAAAAACGTCCTCTCTCTCTCTCTTGCTTTCTCCCTCAACCACCATTGACAACCAAAGCCTCAAGCTTCCAAATACTTGATTTCCACCATAAATCTTAGTAAAAAGCCTAGAAACCTTCTAAGTGCCATTGGAAGAGAAGATTTGTAGTGGAAGAAAGAGGAAAGAAGTGGAGTTTAAGAAGTTAGAAAAGCTCTAATTGAGGTAAGTGATTGAATTTGAAAATTTTAGTTTAATTGTTGTGTATGTAGCTCACTTAACTTAGAAATTATGTAAAATCAAACAAAAACAATTATTGAGAGACCAAATATGAAATTCATCCAGCTAGGGTTAGGGTTTGATATGAATGAGTTTGAAGTGTTTGAATGGTTATTTGAGGTGCATTAGGTGTAGAGATCATGAATGTGCACTTTGAATGCATTAAATTGAACTTTATATGTAGTTAGGGTTTGAGCATTTTGAAGAAATTGGAGAAAAATTTAAGAATTAGCCAAATAATGTAGTTAACCTTATTTGAGTTGAGTAATGGTCAATTGTGACCATTTGTGGTGTGTATGAATTGTTGGAATAAAGTTCCAATTCGGATTGGTGAAGGTCAATCTACAGGCAGCTTGACCTATGTCCATTTCAGAGACCGAAACTAAAAATTTACCAACCCAATTGGTATGAGGCCAATTGGAATGAAACTAGACACAAAATAGCACATTTTTCATTTAGGAATCATGCCCAGAAAGTGACCATAACTTAGTAAACAATTATGCCAAATCCGAAATTGAGCAAACTGACCTATACAAAAATGACCAAATGACCAGTAGTTACGTAAATAACCATAACTTGGCCTAGGAAGGTCCAAATGACCTGAATTTTATATCGATAGAAAGTTGAGACATAGCCCTACAACTTTCATGAAGAAAACAAATCCAAAATTTGACAATAACCTATATGAAAAACCACCTGTAATCAACCTATTAAAACTGCCAAAATCCAGAATTTGCCCAGAATTCTGGGTAACACCAAATCCAGCCAGCCATGTTTAAATGGCTATAACTTAGGCTACAAAACTCCAAATGGAGTGATTCAAAAAGGGAAATAAATTTAAGACAATAACGAACAACTTTTATGCAGAAAACTTAGCCAAATTACCACAGCAATATGACCAATGGAATAATGCAAAACTGAAAATTTGAAATTTGTGCCTAAGAGACTTGAAGTTTGAGAAAACAACCAAAACCAACAAATTAGGTAACCAAAATGGGGTATGTGGGTGAAATTAGAATTCCCATACCTATTAAGCATTAGAAAGTCAACAAATTGACTTGAATAGTATCATGAATAGTAACCTCGAAATACAAATTTTAAAGAACGTCAAGTTTAGCATATTAAAGCTAGGTATAAGTAGATTTGAATTCATTTTTGGATTTATGATAAATTATGATACTGAAACACTGTGAAATTGCGTGTTTCAGTCGAAAAGAATACCGAGAAAGAACCCGAGGCATCGAGTCAAGGCCAAGAGACAACTCGTATAAGGTTTGTGCATAACATAGAAATTTCTGTAAATTTTCTTCTACAAATTATTTTGAATGAATTGTGATATTAAATTGTGAATTAATTGTATTGAAATGTTTATTATGCTTTTGACTTAAATTATTGAAAGTTTACTTGTATGTGTTTGAAATGGCAATAAATGTTTAGTAAATTGCTAAGACAGTTTTGAAACCACAGTGTCATGACCGTATATTTGAATGTCTCACTAGCATGACTAGTGGGAGAAATTAGTTTCGAATTTTGATTCCTTCTCTGGCTGAAGTGTTGAGGTGTGTGCCAGTAGAAGAAGAAATTGAATGGGTACCCATATATTTGAGCTAGCTAGCCTTGTGATTTCTCATAAGCCTCTGGCTATTGAGATGAATATGTTTCGAATGGCATGATATAACTGTGTGTTTTTATGAAATTCGTTTTGAGACTTCCTAAATGAGATTGTTTAGACTAAAAATTTTATAAATCATGTTTTGTATATGTTTTTCATGTTCAGTTCAATATTTGAATAAATGTGATTTTAATTATGCATAAATATTATTTTAGTATGTTATGCACCACTGAGTCATAGTACTCAGCAATGGTTATTATTGCAGTCGCAGATATAGAGACTAGAGGAGCAGTAGAGTGAGCTGCTGAGAATTTGGAGCCACATCCCTAAAGTTTTGTCGGGTATACTTTATACCCTACTTGTAATGTTTATATTTGTGTATGTAACCGTATGTACATGTATAAATTGACTTTAAGCAGTTGTATAGAGTTTGTAATAATAATATTTTGGATTTGTTAATGTAAAGTTTGGTTGATGAATCTAAATTATTTTAACTTTAATGAAATATGGATGAAATTATTTAGTATTATTTTTTATGATATTTGAATTGAAAATTATGTTGGAATTTTGGAGTTTGGGAAAAATTGATGTTGAGTTTATTGTGGTAGTGATGGATTTTGATGAAAAGAATTATAGGAAGTGTTTTTACAGGTTTTTGAAAAACTGTTTTTCACAAATATAGACAGTACTCTACCGAAATTTTTCTAAAATTTGCATAAAAATAAAAGTGGACAAAAAAATTTTAACTAGCTTTTAAACTTCTATTAAATGTAAGAAAATGCTCACCACTTCCAAAAAGTAAGAAAATGGTTTTAAAATCCCTTGTAGGGTACTTAATGAGTTATCGGTAGGTGAAGTTCGATAGTTCATTAGGTATTTTACGGGATTATGTTATGCCTTACAGAGGGGTAAGGTGTGACAATCTCCTTAGCGTGCGAGACACAATCTGAACCTTAATAACCTTATTTTCTCTTCCAGCTCAAACATCTTGGTTTTTAAGTTTTCATTAAGCATTTTCATAAGCATGGCATAGTGTCTCCCATCTTAACTGCTGCAGGTGAAATCCTTATGAGTCTTTTCCCTTCCCCAACCTAACCAACCTGATTAGAAGTCTCTTTAGTGTGTTTTGGTGCTATGTTTGCTACAAAAATAGGGTTTAAAGGTTAACCAGGCATGTTATGTATGCAAATGCAATGCATGAATGCTAGTATAAATGTACAATTTTACCTTTACCTTTGAAACCAAAATTTACTAAAATCAAAACAAACTAAAAAACTAAAATCAAACTAAAACCTTTTACTGTAGTTAAATTTTTGCCCCTTCTTCCTCTAACTCTCACATATGGGGTAGGGCAAAAATCTATCTTAGGCTTTTGTACATTAGACATAACAATAGAGGGTGATCTAAGATGATCCTCTCCTCACAAACAATGGGTTTATATCCTTCATGTTTAACCATAAGTAGGCATCCTCTTGCCTAACACGAGTTTTGAAATGGACCTAGCCCTATACATGCATTGGGTTTATGCTTAGGCTTAAGTTCATTTTAACTACCACTAAGACTTACAGTTTGGACAATGTACTGGGGCTGAAATCTATGGCTCATGGGTTTGATTAGGTAGGAGAAAGGGTCATCCATGTGAGAGCTTATTCATTAAGCACAACGACCAGAGTTATGGCTCTTTTATATACCCGAAGGTACGGGCATGGGGTGCTAGCATTCACCAATTTGCCATAACTCGAGTGGAACTATGCCTCCTCAGTTAGTACTAGTAAGGCTAGAAGGATAAGCATGATCAGTGTGATAGTGTAGTGCAATGCAGAGAAGTTTAATTAAAGAATAATATTAGACTAGTAGAAACACATTGGAGTAACTATCCATATCCCTAGTGGAGTTGCCAAAAACTATGGGCTTTTATTTATTTAATTAAAATCCCCCATTGGGCCTTAGGGGGTGTTTGGTTTACCTTTTGGGTGCAGCTGATAGTTGATGGACACCCAAACGGGTAAATTGTGGTGTTTGGTAAGTTTAAAAATAGTGATGGGCAAGCGATATGATACCCATCGACTCTATTTTTAGAGATGTTTCTCATCAGCTGATAGCTGATCTGATTTTATTTTTTATTTTCACCATATTATCCTTTTTTATTTAACTTAAAAATTAATATTATTAATATTTTTATTTTTTTATTTGTAATTTTAATATTTTGATTAACGTATTTCAACTTTGTTAAAATATTTTTTATTAATAACATAAAATATAAAATATTTATTTATATCAAAAAATTTAAAATTAATTATAAATTTTTCTATTAATAATAATAATTATTTTATTATTTTATCTATATTTTTAAAATTATTTAATTATCTTAAAAAATAATTATTTTCTTATTTCAATAATAAAATAAATGATATAATATAAAAGATTAATAATTATATATTTAATTTAATAATAAAATAAATAATATAATGTAATAAATTTATAATTTTATATTTATTTAAATAATAAAATAAATTATATGATATATACCCTTATTAGTCATTTCACATATTAACAGCAACAGCTAAATATAATTTTACCAAACACTTAATATAAAACAGCTATCATCAGCTATCAGTTATCAGCTATTAGCTAACAGTAACAGCTATCAGCTAACAGCTATCAATTGTATTCAACAGTTAATCCAAACAGGCCTTTATTGGGCTTAGAAAGCCCAATTAGGACCAGTTAGGTTTTTAATAAAACAAATTCTTAAAATTAAATTTAAGCAAAAAAAAATATTCATTTAAAGTTAATTAAATATATTTTACTCTTCAAAATTATTTTCTTCAAGAAACATGCCATACATATGATTATCCATTTTTAATGCCTGTAAATATATCTTATAGTTATATAAATTTTTCATCATCTGGTTCCTCACAGCCTCAATGCACTTGCCCACAAGGTCACATAAATAAGGGTTTATAAGTATCCAAACAAGGAAGGTGATCTCTTTAAATAAGGCAAGTGGACCAAAACCAATAAGTAAACCCTAAGGAAGACTTTAAGACCCTTACAGGGGGAAATGAGCCATGTAATAGAATGGGACTTTAATTTTAAAATTTATGGGCTTATAACTCTTTTCTCCTCCCTCAATTATTTTGGTTGTAGGTTTATTAAAGGGTTGTAATCTTTTCTCCTCCCCCCTTTTTATTTTGTATGGTTTATTTACTTGCTTTCAATCACTATATAGCATGTAAATTATTGATGCATATTAGAAACATGGGATGCATGCTTAAGGGTTGCTCTTATCTTTAATTGTCTTCAATATGTGAAAATTAACCCAAGGCATGAAATAAAATGGAAACGCGTTTAATAGGGCAATAAGGTAAACATGGTAACAAACTAAACATAAAAGCTAAGCATGGTATTGGGCTACAATATGTGCATGTAATGGTTGCACAACATTTAATTGAACAAATTGTGCATATTTAAATTAGACTTGCATGTTATGATCAAGAACTTTAATAAAGAAATAATAAGATAGGTTATAACAAACACAAGTAGGTGGTTAGCCCTTATTCTAAGGTAAGTCCAGATGAAGCAACCTTCCTTCTTTTGTACCTACTATCCTGAACCTAGGTCGTTTGGCTTATGGTAACAGAAGGGTGGTGGACCTTTGGGAGGGGTAGAGTCTTCATGCACATTCCTTCTAAAGTACTTGGTCCCAGTTATCATCTAGGTGCTGATTATAATCCCCCACCTCTCCAGATGTTTATATCTAAACTCTGTTGTAGTATTTTAGGAAGAAGGAGCTAAACTAATTAGAAAATAACCTGCTGCCCACACTTTTTCTCTCTTTCTCTTCCTCTTTTTCTTTCTTTCTCTCTTTTTCTTTTCTTTCTTCTTCTTACCTCTTCCCCGCTTCTTCTCTCCTTTTTATTCTTCCTTCCTACATTTTTCTAATCTCTATTAGAGACAAGAGAAATCTAGCCCATGTGCTAAAATTGAGTGATGGGGAAGTAGCAAAGTGTCAACCAATTTACAATTTGGAACTTAAACTCTTAAAAATTAAGTTTTCACCCCAAACTAAAAAAGTGTTACTTTTAAGTCCACAAATTATGCTTTCCACCCATATATTTTTTGAATTAAAAAAATTTCAAATGAAAACATTTCTAAATAAAAATTTTACTAGAGATATTATATAAATATTATATTCTTAAATATCAAATAAATTTATTCAAATATTATATGAAACTATTACATTTCATTAATTTACAAACTTAATCATCTTTTAATAATAATAATAATAATAATAATAATAATAATAATAATAATAATAATAATAATAAGTTTGCAAAACAAAAAATTCGAGGTTACAACCATTGTCACTTGTATCGATTTTGTAGCCATTTACATACCGTGCAGTTTAAAGTTGAGCCTTATAGCATATATTCATGCATAATATAGATAGATAAATCATTTGGAACAATTCTATGGTCATTCTTATATCTAGTGAAAGGCTATCTAAAACTTGTAAATACATAAGCATAAGGCTCAAAATAAGACAAATGAAAGTCTTATTATTGTCATTATCATTTCAAATGCTAGATAGCAAATGTATATCTTCTGAAGTTTGGTTTGGTGAATTTACCAAGGATAGCCGCATTTATGTTTGCAAAGGGTACATTTATGTTAATCAACCATAACAAACTCATCCATTAGAGATCATATTATAATGAAGAAACTTGGGTACAAGTGACAAAAGATCATTAATTGGTCATGGAAAAGGGATTTGACTATGATATAATGCAAGGTGATGCAAGGAATTATGAATATTTGGTGTACATCATGCATTATATGACACCAATAAGATAGTGGTTAATCTTATATTCCTAATTAAATGCTAATTTGACCTAATAAGGATTTTTTTTTAATTTTTTATAAATTTGATGGTCTCTTTTGTTTTATCCATGCAAGTCATTTGTAAAACAACTAATAAAGGGCATATCCTAATGCCTTCTCACATATACAAAATATTATAATGATTGAAAATTATATGTCTATAGCCTATCACCAAGTATAAATGGTATGCAAACAAAATTTAAAATAATTGATAATATTAGTTTACAACTCAATTGACGCAGCGTGTAACAAGGAAAAGGATCAACACATAATTAAACTCTTGTAAACAAATAAGATCTAATCTAAGATCTTAAAATAAACAAGATTCAATCTAGAATCTAAGGATAAAATAAAGCAAACATAGCTTTATAAAGAAGAAAACTTTATTGAATAAATCTAAAAACTTGTACATAACGAAAATACAATAGGTATTTATAGTGTTCTAAATCCTAATCTAGGTAAATGAATTAAAGAGTCCTAATCTAAATAGAAAATCTATTTAAAAACATAAATTAAATAAAAATAATATTTAGAATCCTAAATAAACTAGAAAATATAAATAAAACTTATCTAAGAAATTAAAGAATCTATCTAAAACTAGAAGTCCTTGTGAAAATAAGAAAACAAAAGTCTTCGCATTTGGTTTGGATTTGTGCACTGCATCATTCACCAATACTTTCGACAAAATTCGGCATCAAATTTTAAAGTATTGAAGAATTAAAAACTTCATTGAAAGATCACATCGTTTCTCTTTCTTGAATGATATCAATAAAGTTAACTTTAATAAAATTAAATTGAAGAACTTCACATTGTCCTTTGCATCCATTGGAACATCAGGATAAATAAAATCTACCAAGACAATAGGAATTAAAGGGTTAGATAAATTTTTAACCTCCATCGATTCCTCCATGGTTGGCTACTCTTTAAGTTTCATTGACATCTCCAACTCTTCTTGCTCTTCCTTATGAATTTTAACTTCTTCCTTTAGAATAAATGGTTTAAGAAATTCTAGCTCAAACTCATCATCATTCACTATAGCAAAAGGCAATACAACCAAAGTTTTGGATTCTTCAATTTCAAATCCTTCAGGTTTAGAATCTTTAACTTCAAGTTATTTTTCTGATGTAAGTTGATCTCTTTGTTCTTGCTTCAAATCTTTAATACCCTTTGATGTCTCAATAAGATTTGCTTCCACCTTCACATTCTTTATTTCTATTGAAGTACACAATTCTTTAACACCACTTCTCCTACATTCATCATTAGTAACAAGTGTTCTTTTAGAATTAAAGAGAACATAATCATAATTTACTCTATCGTGGTTAACTCCTCTGGCATGATTCAATTTATCATTTACTTCTGAACATTATGAACTCCCAATAAGCAGCATATCTCCTGAAATTGTTGGTTTATTTCCATATTTAATTGCTTTTATAGTGTTTGTCTGCACTTTGATTGCTCGACAAATAGCGTGCAACCCTTGAACATCATTATAAAGATAATTGCTGCCACTACCACTAGTATTGGCCATCTTAATGAGAGTGAAATCCTTACTCTTGTCACACCTTACTCCTCGTAAGATGTAATATGTTCTCGTAGTACACCTAATGAATTACCGTACTTCACCTACCGGTAACCCATTAAATATACTACAAGGGATTTTAAAACAATTTTCATTCATTTTGGAATTGGTGGGTAATTTTTTTTTCCTTTTCAAATATTAAAAACCTTCATTTAGAGTCCAAACACAAATCAAATTTTTGGATATTTAAAATCTCCGCAATTTTTACAAAAATTTTGGCAGAGTGCCTTCTGTATTTTGAGAAAAGAGTTCTTCAAAACCTGAAAATAGAAACACTCCCAATATATTTCTCAATCACAACTCCATTTGCAACCCCCAAACTTCAAATCAACAGCAATAGCAACACTTCAATTCAAAATCCAAATTTCAAATCAGGAATTAATATCTCAAAACATTTCATAACTCATGCACATTGCATTTTAAATCATTAATTTACAATCATAAGTTAATTTGCAGATGTAAAATCTCAAAAATAATATTATTACAATTTTATCTATACAACTGTTCAAATTACAGAGATACATATGCATACTATCATATTTACATCAAACTAAACTACCAGGGTATAGACAAATACCCGCACAAAAATTCTTCAATTGTGCTCCTCTCTAACTGCAGTAGCTCGCTGTGCTACTATGTCTTTTTCTCTATCTGCGATAGCAAGTTAAAGCTATCGCTGAGTATATAAATACTCAGTGGTGCACAATAAAGCATAAAATGCATAATATAAAACATTTATGAACAAATCATCATTCAAAAATCTCATAATCGCATTTCACAACTTTTTTCTCAAATCACATTTATAACAAATCATAATTTTCAAAGCTTAATATAGCACAACTTAATCAAACAATTTAATAAACATAGTGTTGCCAAACAATAACACAACTTAGACCATGACACAAAATTTCTGAACATGTCGTGTGTACATCACGACAAGGCAAACTCACCCCACTAATCGAAATCAATGACGGATGTGGCTAGCTAGCTAATGAGTACCCATCTAAACTCATCCCTCATACTGGGAAACCAGAGAGGGAGGAAAGTGATCAAATATCAAACTCACCCTGCAAGTGGAGGAGGAACATATTAATATTGTCATGCCAAGTGTGAATTAAAAACAATTTAAATCAAGTTATTCAAATATTTTATACAATTCACAAATCATATTTCATTCTAAACTTTTCATTTACAAAGTAGGCAACACACTATTTTTCAAATAATATTTTCAAAGCCATAACAATCAAAATTATTCACAACATTTATTTCAAGAATTGTTAAGAAGAAACAAAGAATTTTAATTTTGTTGTGCACAAACCTTAAGCGAGTCGCCTCTTGGCCTTGACTCGATTCCTCGGGTTCTTTCCCGGTGTTCTTTTCCACTGAATCATAACTTAGCAAAATTCCAAAAATAAATTTTAATTCACTTTTATCTAGCTCTAATGTGCTAAACTCGACGTTCTTTAAATTTTGTGTTTCGAGGTTACTATTCACTACACTATTCAAGTCAATTTGTTGACTTTTTAAGGCTTAATAAGTATGGGAATTCCAACTTCACCCACATACTACATTTTGGTCACTAAATTTGTTAGTTTTGGTTGTTTACTCAAATTCTAAGTCTTTTAGACAAATTTGCAAATTTTCAGTTTTGGTGTCTTAAGTTGTACTATTCCATTGGTCATTTTACTGTTAGAATCTGGCAAAACTTTCTTCATAGAAAATGTTCCCTATTGTCTTAAGTTTATTCTCATTTTTGAATCACTCCAATTGGAGTTTTTTAGCTTAAGTTATAGCCATTTGAACCATAGCTGCCGGATTAGACTTAACCCAGATTTCTGGGCAATTTTTGGTTCTAGCAGTTTTAGGCCACCAACTTTGGGTGGCCAAATAACTAGGTTAATGGCATAATTTGAGTTTGTGTTCTTCATGAAAGTTTTAGGTCTATATCTCAAATGTCCACTGGTAAAATTTCAGGTCATTTAGACATGCCTAGCTCAAGTTATGGCCAAATGAACAAACACTGTTCATTTGGTCAATTTGTACAGGTCAGACTGAGAATTTCTGGATTTGGTCAATTTGTTCACTAGGTTTTGGTCACTTTTTGGGCATGCTTCCTAAATGAAAATTGTGTCATTTTGTGTCTATTTTCATTCCCAATTTTTCTTATACCAATTGGACTTGTAAATTTTCAGTTTTGGTCCCTAAAAGGGACCTTGGTCCTACTGCCTCCAGCATGACCACATGGAATCCGAATTTAACCTCAACTCCAACACCTCCAACTCACTTCATTTGGTTAAAAATAACCATTTCTCACCTCAAACTAGGTCAACCACATCATTTCACCATTTCTCCACATTTTGTCTCCCAAACCCTAGGTGTCCAAAACCCTAACTCATTAAATTGTTGCATTTAACAAAATCTAAGCATCTCAATCTCACTACCACATTCATACAAGCTTGCCTAACATATTAAATTCAATCAAAACAAAAACATATGCATAGTAACCCTAGCTAGCTAAATTTTCAGTTTGGTCCTTCAACAATTGATTTCATTTCATTTCTTTAACTTATAAGTTACTTTAAGCTACAAACACAACTAATAATCAAAAATTTTCAAATTAGAGTTCTCACCTCCACTTGGATTTGAATTCTCCAATTTCCTTCTTCTTTTCTTCTTTCTTTTTCTGTCAAGTCCTCTATCAAGGTTTAATGTTGGAGGTTTAACTTTCTATGGTGGAATTGTGGGTTTGATCAAGCTCAAAATGAGCTTTAATGGAGGTTTTGGTGAGAGAGAGGGAGAGTGAGAGTGAGGCGGCAACTTAGGGAAAGAAGAAGAAGACTTTTATTTTTTTTTATTTTTTTTTTATGTCTTAGGAAGACCATAAATCAATTTAATTAAATTTATTAATTATAATATTTATGGCATCATGCATGATGTCATGCATGATGTCATCTCCCTTCACTTTTTCATTTTCTTTATTTATTTATTTATTTATTTTTCTATTAATTCTTTAATTTAATTCCCGACTTCGAAATTTTCTTTTCTCCAATTTTATTTGACAGTTAGGTCAAAAGTCAGCTCTCGGGATCAATTGACCAAATTGCCCCTCGCCGGTTCAATCCAGTTTGCAAATAATTCAAAATTTCCTCTGGATCCCTGACCTAATTATTTGACCGGCTTAACAATTCTTTTTTGTGATTTTCTCTTTTCCATTGTGTTCACAATAGTCCTAAGGACCGCGGCGTTACATTTTACGATTCGAAATTTGAGTTTAAATCGACTTCACAGTCATTCTCGAGAAGGTCACCCATCGCTATGACTCTCGGCTTGTTTAACTTCTTATGTTCTGTTTTTCTTATTTATACTTAAATAATTGGCAATTACTAATTATTTATGTTTATAGCTTATCTAGTTATCTTAAGTGTGGTTCTAATTCTCTTAATTGTCCAGACCGACACCGGTCACTGGAACAGTATAATTTACCAGACTATGCAAAAAGGGATGTTACAACTCTGATACCACCTGATGTAGTGTGTAAAACAAATAAGGATTGACACATGATCAAACTCTTAAAAATAAACAAAATCTAATCCAATAACTTAGAATAAACAAGATTTAACCTAAAATCTAAGGATAAAATAAAGCAAACATAGTTTTATGAAGAAGAAAACTTCATTGAATAAATATGAAAAAAATGGACATAATGAAAATACAATGGGTATTTATAGAGTTCTAAATTATACTCTAGGTAGGAATGAATTAAAAAGTCCTAATCTAAATAGAAAATATATTTAAAGACCTAAATTAAATAGAAGTAATATTTTAGAGTCCTAAATAAACTATGAAATATAAATAAAACTTATTTAAGAAAATAAAGAATCCATTTAAAATTAGAAGTTCTTGTGAAAATAGGAAAATAAAAGTCTTCGAGTTTGGTATGGATTTACGCACTGCATTATCAACTAATGGGGTATCCTTATTAAAGTAAAGGTAAAGTTTAGTTGTAATATGTTTGTCTGAAATGTGATACTATAAGATTATTAACCATATTGGTAATACATGGATTGTTAATATAATAAATCCTTAGATTTGTCATCGCTGGTATATCTTAAAGTATATTATAGGTGGCAGAGGTAAGATTAAATGAAAATTATACATCTACGCTAACATATACTATATGGTAGAATGATGAACATATCATACTCTCTATGTTAAATTTATAGGGAATGGTAGTGCATAGTCTAATTAATATATGAACAGCCTTCCAACTTGGCGTGTTTATATATTAACATATAATATTCCATTTTGTCCTTAAGCAAAATTTAACCATTTATGGTTTACATCTCCATGGTAGTTACATGACTATGTTGGCTAATGTAATGAAATCATGATTTACACATGAGGTGTAAGTTCATCTCAAGACAGTAACTATAACATTCACCTTTTTTTGATATCGATGTTTCCATCATCGATGGAATATTCTAGCGGAATTCAAGGTTCCCTAGGTACGAGAATGGTGGTGGAAAGTGTATGTATATGTATAAATAAATGTACGTGTGATGTGTTTAAAAATGTGTTTAAGAATGAAAATGTTTAAAATGGTTTTGGACCAAAGAAAAGTTTTTAAGTGTGTTTTAGGTTGAAGGACAGACTTTCGACAGCCGAAGTTCTTTTTACTATTCAAATGCTCATTTCGATAGAAAGGACTTTGGCAGCCAAAAGCTAAGCTTTCGATAGTTAAAAGTCCTTTCGACAACAGAGGTATAAATAGCCCATTTCAATCAAATTTAAAAAGAAAAGTAAGTTTCTCCTTTCTCTCAACTTTCTTTGCATACAAAAGGAATTTTCCCCTTCAATTCTTTTACTTTGATCTTTTAAGAAGTTAGAAGCCTTGGTTTGGTTAGAGAGTTCAAGAATTCAAAGGATCTTGAAGATTTCCTCTAATCTCGCTACCTAGTTCCACAGGAGAAAGGTGATTTTCTTCCTCTTTCCAATTGAATTTCTTGCATGTTTTGGTATGAAATTATGACTAGGAGAGTAGGGTTGACTTGCATGTGATTTTTACATGGTTTTAAGTTTTTGATTTTGGGGAAAAGAGCCGCATGTTGAAGTTTTGGATGAATTATGATTTTCTTTGTTGTGTTTTGGTATTTGATGTGAGATAAGGTGTTGTTCTTGCTTTCTGTCAAGTCTAAAGTGTTTATTGACCTAGATTAGTTAGTTTCCTTAGTTATACCCAAGGATTTCCCAATTATGTGATAATGGAAGATTGTTTGAACCTTGAATCCTAGCTCTAATGGTTGCATGTAAGCTTTGAGCATGAATTCAAGTTGTTTACGAACTTAGGAATGTGCTTATATGTTAGGATTGTGTTTTGGAGCTTTTTGGTATGTTTTGGAGACTTTAGGAGAGAAGTTTTGCTAGTTTTTTACTTGGGAATTCTAGAAATTCTCAGGTTCAACTACTAAAAATGATTAATTTAGTAGCCGAAGCATGTAGATTTTTTAAAAAAATCTAGAGAAATTCTAGGTTTTGCATCCGAAAGTCCAAGCCTTCGGTAGCCGCAGTGGCTACTGCCCGAAATGGGCACTTGATGTCTAAGGGTTTGGCAGTTAAAGTCCAAAGCTCCACTAGCCAAACTTTGTTTTGCCAACTTTATTTCTCCTTTGATTCCAAGTTTCCAAAACATGATTTATAGTTTCTAAGGGCGAAGAATAAGATGTTTGATATGAGTGTAGAGTTTTAGAGTTTCAAATAATTCATTAGGTTCCGATGTTTATAGGATCAAACTTTAGAGAATCGAAAAGCTAAGGATCTGAGGCTAGCTACTGTTTATGTTAGTTGGTTGATAGGCTACAAGAGGTGAGTAACTCTAACCTTAATAAATGTTAATTCTTTAAATGTAATTAATGATCATCGACATACATCATTTCATTGTTTATTAAGGTATGTATCTAAAGCATGAATAAATTGCATATTTGCATAATTTTTATTGATGCATGATAAAATTTTAATGACCGACTGGTTCTCCCTATGTTGTATATATATTATGTTTATGATTTAATCATGCATGATCCGTGATGGTAAGACCAGGTGAGGCCTCATAAGCGCCTAGCACACTACTTTTAAGTGAAAGTCCTAAGGAGCCTCTGTATGAGCTAGGCGCATCGAATATAATAAGCAAAAGTCTTAAGAAGCCTTTGTATGAGCTGGGCATATTAGATTTGGGGAATCACTGGTGATAAGTCCATCTTATGTGAAATGTTTATAATGTGAAAACTCATTTGGATGATGCATTACATATGTATGAAATGAATGTTATAATTAATTGATGTTGGTTAGTTTACTCACTAAACTTGTGTAAGCTCACCCCTTTTCCTTAACCCCAAGTGCAAGAGTGCAGGAGTAAAAGAGTCCTTTAGAGTTTGAGTAGCAGGAGTAGTTGTGGAGTGTTTATATGCATGTTATATGTTTAGTGGACATGTAATATATAAAGGAATAGTTACTGTACTGGTATTCAAGATTTTGAAAGATGTTTTATCTTAAGTATAAGTGACGTAATTATATATGTTTAAAATCTAAGCTAATTCCTCATGTGAGTATGTATGTACGTATAAAGTAATTACACTTTAGTGATTCTATGTATGTAAAGGTTTAAATTTTGAGCCAATTCTATGTTAATTTGTGAAGTAATTGTTTGGAATATGCTTGGATTATGAGATACAGGGATATGCTCATATTTAATAGGTTTTTAGGCTTGCTACGAGTTCCAGCAGCTTTAAGCTGATCTGATCCCTAGTATTGATTACGGCCCTTAGGGTGGATCATTACAGAGTTGGTATCAGAGCTCTAGGTTAGATGAGTGGACCTAGATGCTAATAAAGGGATAGGATAGGCATGAAAAGGAAGTATGCTCACCCAGCATGGTTGAGGAAATACATGTCCAATAGGGTTGAGTCCCTGTTTGTTACATGCTTTATGTTATATGTATACTACATTTCGTGTTATGTTTGATGATGTGTTATATGTTTATGTGACTCTACATGAACTTTATGTGTCCTCAATACTTCTTATTTGCTTTCAGAAAATGTGAGGTTCAAGACGGTCTGCTAGATTGACAGGTGCCTCACCTGAGAATGAGGGTATTAGAGCATTACCTGCTAACCCTATTGCTAGGGAGAGAGAAAGTAGAAGTGGAAGGGGACAATCTTCAAGAGACCCTAGGAGGTCTTTTAAGGTTAGCAGGGAAACCTCCAATGCACCTAGAATATCAGTAGAAGCATGAAAGGGTTCTCACGGTCTTTCATAATAGCATGAGAATCCTAAGTCTTCGGGCATGGGAAGAGTGGGAGAAGATAGCTTTGATGAGATAGGAGATGATTCAAAATTTGTCTCCTTACCTCAACAAGGGCCGAATTATGGGTTTGGATATGGCTATCCATAGTAGGGAAGTTTTGGAAATCCTAGGTTTACAGGCTAACCCCAATTTCCCTTTTTCATGTCCTACCCACCTTATGTCCTACAATTTAGCCCGTATCTCATCTATCCGCCCCAATAATACCCCCATATCTCTTCAGCCACCATGAGAACTTAAAACCCCATGAAGAGAGTTGCAAGAGAACAAGCACTACAACCACCTCCAGTAGCCCTAACAGTTTTGACATGAGATATTAGGACAAGTAATAGAGGTAAGGCAAAGATGAAGGATTACTTGAATCTAGATGCACCTAAATACAAGAAGTGAGATGATCCTTTCAAGTATGTTAAGGAAATCAAAATGATAGCAAATGAGTTAGGTGCCAATGACAGTAAGGCCATTCAGATGGCCGATTTTACATTGAAATATAAGAAGGCAAAAGAGTGGTACAAGGCTTATATTACTGATAAAGTCAATAACATGATCTGGTCTTAGCTTGTGGTGGAATTTATCAATTGGGCCTTCCTAGAAAGCTCTAGGGATTTGAAAGTGGTGGAGTTTGAGCAATTCAGACAGACACCTAGCATGAGTGTAGATGAGTATATAGAAAAGTTTGTGGATCTTCTATAGTATGTGGGGCAAAAGTATGATATTGATTAAAAGAAGGCTAAGAGGTACACCCAAAGGCTGCACTCTAGATACTCTTCCTTGATTTTGGCTATTGAAACCCACAACTTCCATTTAATAATAGATGTAACAAGGAAGATGGAAGCTAGGGCTATTATTGAAGGGGGTCTAGATCTGAAAGGTACCAAGGTTGAGCAGTCTACCATTCCAAAGGCTATAAATGCTAGGAGGTTCAACCACATGACAAAGGTTATTTCTATATTTAGGGCTAAGAAGAAAAAGGGAGGGATGTTTGGCAAAAAACAAAAAAAAAGAATAAGTTCTGGAATAGAATCAAGTCAGGCCTCAGGATGGGAAGCAGATCTAGCTCAAGTTTGGATACTTCTGGTTGTGTAAGATATGGGAAACCTCATCGAAGACCATGTAGGTTTAGAATCTCTAAGTGTTATAGATATGGTCAAGAGGGACACATATCGAGGGAGTGTCTCAATATGGAAAGGGTGGCTTCTTAATAAGCAAAGTCAAGTAGTATGCCCCAATCGATAGCTAGATTGACTTCTGTGGGTCCTTTATCAGAAAAGGGACAAGGTAGAGGATGAGGCTTTTCATCCTCCATAATAGGTTCACAATGGAGGGGTTCAATAGCACTAGCTCGAATCTTCACCATGAGACAATAGGAAGCCAATACCTCTAACAATGTGGTGTCAGGTAATCTTTGCATATGAAGTTTCAATGTGCATGCTTTGATTGATCCTAGTGTATCACACTCTTTTGTTAACCCTGATATAGTCCTAACATTAGGATTGGTAGTCTCAAGCTTAGAATGTTTATTGCTTATTAGTGGACCCAAGTATAACCTCTTGGTAATAGGGATGATCTGTTATGCTTGTCCAGTGATGTTTGAGGATAGGTATTTTCTAGCTAACCTAGTAGTTCTTGAATTGATAAATTTTGATGTCATTCTAGGAATGGATTGGTTCTCAGCCAACTATGCTACCCTGGACTATAGAAGTAAGATAGTAGAGTTTAGAGGATAGAATGGGTCAGTTGTAGTGCTCTAAGAAGATCAAGTAGCACCTATAAAAGGGTATGATCTCAGCCATGCAAGCCAAAAAGATGCTCCAAAAGGGGTGTAGAGGGTTTATAGCACAGTTAAGGAAGTTGTAGAAAACAAAAGTGGACCAAGATCAGCTTTTGTGGTGAAATAGTTTTCAGATATTTTTCTAGAGGAGCTACCTAGGTTGCCACCTGAGAAAGAGATAGATTTTGAAATTGACCCAGTGTTTGGCACTAGACCCATGTCTATCCCTCTTTACAAAATGGCTCCTGTGGAGCTGAAGGAATTAAAGGAGTAGCTATAAGAGTTATTAGATAAGGGGTTCATCAGACCGAATACCTCTCCTTAAGGTGCTCTTATTCTATTTATAAAGAAGAAAGATGGATCCCTAAGGCTGTGCATAGACTATAGACAGTTGAATAGAGTGACCATGAAGAGTAAGTACCCTTTACCCCATATTGATGACCTATTTGATCAGCTAGCAAGAGCTAGTTATTTCTCTAAAATAGACTTACATTTCGAATATCACTAGTTGAGGATCAAGGAAATGGATATTTCGATGATGGCTTTTCAAACTAGATATGAGCATTATAAGTTTCATGTGATGCCGTTCAAGTTAACTAATTCCCCTACAACATTTATAGATCTCATGAATAGGGTATTTAGACCTTATCTGGATCACTTTGTGATTTTCTTTATTGATGACATACTAGTGTATTCCAGAAGTCCTAAAGAACATGCATAGTATCTAAGAATGGTTTTTCAGACATTGACGGAGCATTATTATATGTGAAGTTTTCTAAGTGTAAGTTTTAGCTGAAGAGCATATCCTTCCCAGGACATTTAGTACCAGAGAATGGAATTAAAGTGGACCCAAAGAAGGTTGAAGTGGTGGCAGATTGGCCAAGGCCAATTATAGTGATTGAGATCAAGAGTTTCCTAAGTCTAGCAAGCTATTATAGGAGATTTGTGCCTAATTTCTCCAAAATAGCTACTCCAATGACTAGGTTAACTCAAAAGAATAAGAAGTTTGAATGGATTGATCAATGTGAGAAGAGCTTTCAGAAGCTTAAGGAATGTTTGATTTCAGCACCAGTGCTAGCTTTGCCTTCAAGCAATAAAGATTTCACCATTTACTGTGATGCCTCCAGAGTGGGAGTGGGATGTGTTATTATGTAGAATGGCAAATTAATAGCTTATACTTTAAGGCAGTTGAAGAAGCATGAAGCTAATTATCCCACTTATGGCTTAGAAATGGTGGTCATAGTTTTTTCCCTAAAGATGTGGAGAAACTATTTATATGGGGCTAAATGTGAAATTTTCATAGACCATAAGAGTCTCCAAATCATCTTTAACTAAAAAGAGTTGAATCTTAAACAAAGGAGATGGGTAGAACTGCTTAGTGATTATGATTGTATCATCTGGGGAAGGCAAATGTTGTTGTAGATGCCCTCAGCCATAAATTATTTGGCAGTTTAGTTCATATATCCATAGAAAGGTGGCTTATCTTAAAAGAATTACACCAGATGATTAGAGAATGGTTAAAGTTGGAGTTATAAGTTAAGGGTTCCTAGATAGCTTAGATGAATGTGACACTACTATACTTAAGATAAGTCGCAGAGAGGCAGCACAAAGACCCTGAGTTAGTAAAGATAGTTAAAGCAATACAGAAAGGTGAGATCCTTAAGTTTCAATTTGATGGGGAAAGAGTGTTAAGATACAGTAGTAGGTTATATGTACCAGAAGATATCAGGCTTAAGGAGACATCATGAGAGAAGCTCATAATGCTAGGTATAGCATACATCCTAAAGCCACTAAAATCTATCAAGATTTAAAGAAGGCATATTGGTCGACTTCCATGAAGAAAGAGATTGGAAGTGCAGGTCTCCTGTGTGTTGGGAAGAAGTAGGTGAAAGAGCTTTAACAGGAATAGAATTAGTGGAGATCACCAATCAAGCTATGCCCTTAATTAGAGCAAGGTTAAAGATGGCAGACAGTAGATAGAAGAGCTATGCAGATCTCTATAGAAGAGAAGTGGTTTTTTAAGAGGGGGATATGGTGCTTCTAAAGGTATCTTCATTAAAGGGTGTTGTTCAATTTGGGAGGAGAGGAAAACTAGCTCCAAGATATATTAGACCATATAAAGTGCTGTAAACGGTAAAAAGTGTATCTTATAAGCTAGCCTTGCTGCTAAAAATTGAGAGGATTCATTTGGTGTTTCATGTTTCTATGTTACGAATGTATGTATCAGATCCGAACAAGGTTATAAGTGAACCAGACATGGAAATTTCAGAGGATCTTTTGTTAGTAGTATGCCCTAGAGCATATCATTTAGTATGTATCTTGTATATATTTTATTAATAAAAGACATTTTCACTTTTCCGTTTACATAATATATTTATGTGTAATAGAAAAGGTCCATTGATATTTTGTTAGAAATATTATTCTTAAGTTGTTAAGAATATGAGTGACAATATTTCTAGCACAAAGTATCATAAACAGGTTCACAATCGAGGATACTTCATAATAAGGACATGACTTATCCAGAAAGATTGTATTCATGTTTGTTCCCAAGTTATTTATATGAGATATAAATAAGATGGAATGGTGAGTCTCATGCCATATAACAAACATGATAGGCACTTATAAATGATAAGTAGGTGACACTGATGACACGCACATGGAGTTTACTCTTGTCAATGTTTTGTCATAAATCATATTAGTGCATATAATCTTTAGACCTGAGATAGCACGGTTATCTTGTATATAGGTAGTTTGAGTTTGATACTGCTTTCATACTTGTACTATGTATGGGTATATGGGCATGTGTTGGCTCCTGCTAGTTATATATGGAGGTAGGTGTTGATCAAGATGGAATCTGTTCCTCTAAGTAAATAGAGATAAAATCCTATGTTCATTTAATTATTCTTGATGTTTCAAGTTCTGGCAGACAGATAGATTTATTCGAAAGAGTTTACGATGAGAAAAATCTTTTAATCAAGAACTGGAATTAAAAGAGAACATAATATTCATAGCAAATGGAGTTTGACATAAACCATGACTGAGTTGGGATTTTGTAACAGAGAGATTCTAGTGCATGGTAACATATGATTATAGGTTCATTTAAGGTAAATCTTATTACTAATTGGGTGGCCATGGCATGCTATGCTAGGTGTTAACCATGGTCTATGAGGTTCATAAAATGATTTAGAGAAATCATTTATGGTAAGAAAGAGTTCTGATGATATTAAGAGTTGATATCATGTCTCATTGCCAATTAGTGATGAGCCTAGTAAGTCACACACATACACAAGTTATCACCTATTTAAATATGATTTAATTAATTAATTAAAGAGTTTAATTGATTAATTAAATAGATTTGGTTTGCAATAAAATTGCAAAGTCCCTAGCATGACTTGAAACCAAATCTAGATTATTGGATGTGTAGTATAAATTAAATTTATATTTAAAGTGCTTAAATATGAATTTAATTGATCAGAAATTAATTAATAGAGATTAATTAATTAATTTATATTTGATATAAATTAATTAGAAGAAGAAAATAATTATTTTGGGACACAGGGACATTTTGGTCATTTCACAGTGTGACACGTGGCACCATGAGATGGTGACACATGGGATTACACATAAGCTTGCCAAATGTTTTTTAATCATGTAAGATGATTAAAATCAAGATTAAATGTAGGTTTGACACTTGGCACAATGTGATTGGGTCACTTAAACCTAGAGCTAATCAAAAGGTGACATGTGGCTAGGGTTTAATGTGTTAACCTAGCTATTTAAGTGGGGTTATGAAAAGAAAACATAACCAGCAGCCTCTCCTCTCATATGTCACGCCACTTTGAGCCTCTCCAGCTATTTCTCTTCATCTCTCATCAATTCAAAGAGATTAGCCATCAATCTCTTGAATTAAGAACACTAGAAATTGTTTCTAGTGTCCTGTTTGCATCTCTAATCTCTTAAAAGGCAGAACTTGAATTTCTAATTAATAGAAAAGGCTTTAGAAGCTGTTCAAGGGCTGCCATAGGTGTTCTTGGTGTGGAAAAGCTAGAGGGACAACATCTGGTGTCTCAAGACGAATCTCAAAGCGCAGACACATCAAGAGGTTAGTGTAATCGTTCTTGATTTAATCTAGGGTTCTAAAATTAATCTGATTAATTTTAAAATCTTAAATGGCAAATACAGATCCAAAAACATATTAAAAGAGTTTTAATATGTTGTTTATCATTGAAATCAAATAGATAAAAATAAATCTTGCATGGTGCATGTGACCCTAGGTGAAAATTTTTGAATTCAATGGTATAATCTTGTGTTTTTCACGCTTCCGTTCCTTCATCTTTCTCAAACAACTAGTATGGATTGTGGATACATAGATAAGGAAGCTTAGGAATAAGGAGATACCTATTGTCAAAGTCCTTTGGAATCGCTATAACATGGAAGAATGAATGTGGGAGACCCTTGACTCCATGTTATACCAATATCCTCACCTGTTCGAGTTATGTTTTGATATGTTTGTCTATGTTATGCTTTAACTGTTCATGTTGTAATGTGTTTATTTAACATTCGAGGATGAATGTTTCTTAAGGGGGCATTTCTGTCATTGATGAAATATTCTGGTAGAATTCAAGGCTCCACAAATAGGAGAATGGTGGTGAAAAGTTTATGTATATGTATAAATAAATGTATGTGTATGTGTTTAAAAATGTATTTAAGAATGAAAATGTTTTAAATGATTTTGGACCAAAGAAAAGTTTTTAACTATGTTTTGGGCAAAAGGAACTTTAGCAGCCAAAGGATGGACTTTCAACAATCGAAGTTCTTTTTACTATTCAAATGCACATTTGGACAGAAAGGACTCCAGCACAAGTGGAAGGAGCATGATATGAAGCCAGGTGTTATATACTAGCTTCTATGATTAATGAGTTATACAAGCAGCATGAAAACATGCAAAGTGCAAATGAGATCCTTCTTCACCTACAAGAGTTGTATGGTGAACATAGTAGAAATGCTAGGAGAAAAATATCTAGATAGCTATTCCGAATGAGGATGTTAGAGGGACAGAATGTAGGAGATCATGTCCACAAGATGATTCAGCTTATAGAGCAGCTGGAACATCTTGATTTTCACATGGATTTCCAATTACAGACGGATTTGATCCTTCAGTCCCTACCAGAGTCTGTTGGGAATTTTGTGACAAATTTACATATGACTAAGCAAGAATGCACTTTGGCTGGCTTGCTTAACATGCTGGTAATTGCCCAAAAGAATATGCTGGCAATAAAGGAAAAGAGATAGTTTTGATTGCATCTTCTTCTTCAGGTAGAAAGTCCAAAAAGAAGAAGGGTAATAAGAAAAGGAAACCTCAAGTTCCTGGACCTTCCAAGAAAATAGCCAAATAGAAGGGCAAGACCGAAGCTGACAAAGGCAAAGGAAAGTGTTTTCACTGCAAAAAGGATGGGCACTAGAAAAGAAACTGCCCAGAGTATCTTGCACCTCTGAAGGACAAGAAAGATAAACCTTCAGAAGATATGTTTATATCTTGTTATTTAGATGCTGATGATGGTCGTATTTCATCTACAGCTTGGGTTTTAGATACTGGTATGAGTTCTCACATTTCTTTTGATATGCAAGAAATAGCAAGCAGTAGCAGCTTGCAGGCATGAGATGTTAGAATTCGGATTGGTAGTGGCTCAACTATTGAAGCATTAGCCATAGGGTCTAAATCTTTGTACATGTATGGACATGTTTTGTATTTAGATCATGTTTTGTATGTACCTGATGCATTTAAAAACATCATTTATGTATCTAGTTTTACTAGAAATGGTTATGAATTTCAGTTCACAAATGATATTTACAATATTTATTTTGGAAATAAATATGCTGGCTCAGGTTATATGTATGATGGACTTTACTATTTGGATAATAATGATAAATACAAATTGAATGCAAGCAATCTAAATGAATGTAATGCCATAATGAAAATCAACTCCAGTCCAAAACATCTTTGGCACTTAAGATTAGGTCATATTGCAGAAGATAGGATTATGAGGCTGGAGAAAATAGGGATTTTATCTTCATTGGGTTCTGAACCTACTCCAACTTGTGAATCCTACCTTCAAGGCAAAATAACTAGATCACCTTTTATTGTACAAGGGTTAAGAGTTGAAAATATTTTGGAACTAATACATAGTGATGTATGTGGTCCATTTAAGGAAATGGCTAGAGGAGGTTTTATTACTTTATTACCTTTACTGAAGACTAATCAAGGCTTTGGTATTTGTATTTGATGAAATACAAACATGAATCCTTTGAAAAGTTCAAAGAATTTAAATCTGAAGTAGAAAAACAAAAGGTAAAAAGTATTAAAACTCTTCAATCAGATCGTGGACGTGAATACTTAAATATTGAATTTGATGAATACTTGAGAGAGCATAGCATTATTTCCCAGCTGACTCCTCCAAGAGTGCCACAATTAAATGGTGTATCTGAAAGGAGAAACCGTACCCTATTAGATATGGTATGTAGCATGATGAGCTATACTGACATGCCAATCTCCTTTTGGGGATTTGCATTAGAATCAGCTTTGCACATTCTAACTAGGATTCCATCAAAGTCAGTCTCTTTCACACCTTATGAGATATAGCATGGAAGAAAACCAAGACTAAAGCATGTTAAGATTTGGGGTTGTCCAACTTACATTAAAAAGCTGAAGACTGATAAATTGGAAACCAAATTAGAAAAAGGTCGATTTGTTGGATATCCAAAAGAAAGTTTTGGATATTATTTTTATTTACCTACATCATAAAAGGTTGTGATAAGCAGAGATACCATATTTCTTGAACAATAGTTTATTCAAGAAGAAGGCAAAAGAAGGAAATAGAGTTAGAATTAGAGAATTCTGACCTGTAACGATCGGGCTCCAACCACTAAAGAAATTATCCGCTTTGGCCATAAGCCTCACGGTTTTGTCCCATAGGTGGAATGGAGAACTTCCCAGGAGGTCACCCATCTTAGGATTTCTCTCAAGCAAGCACGCTTAACCCTATAGTTATTCCAACTCTCTTAGGCCATTCCACCAAAAGGCACCTCTAGTGATTAGTTTCACCATTTTATATATCATTACTTTTTGAACCCAAGACCATCTTCATGCTTTGCCGATATAGGATTTGCCTAAGGGACCTTTCTCCCCCCCTTTCGGGACTCAGCGTCTTTGCTGAGGTTTGCCACACCATCGCCCAAGAGGACACGCTAGCGGCTCTGATACCAATTGTAATGATCGAGCTCCAACTGCTAGAGGAATTGTTTGCTTTGGCTATAAGCCTTATGGTTTTGTCCCATAGGTGGAATGGAAAACTTTCCAAGAGGTCACCCATCTTAGGATTTCCCTCAAGTGAGCACGCTTAATCCTAAAGTTCTTCTAACCCTCCAAGCCATTCCATCAAAAAGTACCTCTAGTAATTAGTTCCACCATTTTATATATCATTACTTTTTGAACCCAAGACTGCCGATGTGGGATTTGCCTAAAGGACCTTAGAAAAAGAAAAGAAAATTAGAATAATGACATCACCTATATGACCTAAGCATTACCTCATAAATATTTACCATTTAATTATTCTATTTGACTAAGTCAATTAAAGGGATAAAAACAAAATTAAAAAGATAAATTTTTTTCTTCTTCTTCTCCAAATTTTCGTAGCTCTCTCTATCCCATTTTTTCTCTCACCAAAAACCTCCATTAAAGCATGCTTTAAGCTTAATTTCAACCACTTAAACCTACTTTGACCCCAAATTAATCCATTAGAACTTGATAACCTCACTTGAGAAGGTGATTGAGCAAGAAAGAAAGAAGAGTTGAACTTCAAAGTTTAAGGTTAGTGGTTTGAATTGAAAAATTATTTTTTAATACTTATGATTTTAGTGTAAGTAACTTAGATCTTAACTTAAAATTAAAAGAAAATAATTGTTGGGGGACCAAACAAGAATTTTAGCTAGTCTTAGTTAGGGTTTGAAATGAATGATTTTGAGGTGTTTGAATGGTTGTTTAGGTTGAGTTGTGTATGTGAAGTATGGATATATGTTTTGAATGCATTGGATTTGAATTCTATGTAATTAGGGTTTTGAGCATTTTGAAAAATTAGAGAAAAAGTTGAAAATTGGTCAATTGATGTAGTTGACCTTATTTGAGTTGAGAAATGGTCAATTGTGACCATTTGTGGTGTATGTGAATTATTAGAACTAAGTTTCAATTCAGATTGGTTAGGGTCATTATGTAGACAGCTTGACCTAGGTCCTTTTCAAAAATGAACTAAGTATGTGAGGTCAAATGAGAATGAAACTAGACACAAAATGGCACATTTTTCATTTAGGAATCACGCCCAGAAAGTGACCATAACTTAGTAAACAATTAGGCCAAATCCATATTAGGGCACACTGAGCTATACAAAAATGACCAAATAAACAGTAGTTACGTAAATAACCATAACTTGGTCTAGGAAGGTCCAAATGACCTAAATTTTATACCGATAGAAAGCTGAGACATATCCCTACAACTTTTATTAAGAAAACAAACTCAAATTTTGATTATAACCTGTCCAAAAACTCACCTACATTCATTATACAAAAATTGCCAAAATCCAGAAAATGCCCAGAATTCTGGGTAACACCAAATCTGGCTAGCCATGTTCAAATGGCCATAACTACGGCTAAAAAAATCCAAATTGAGTGATTCAAAAAGGGAAATAAAGTTAAGACAATAAGGAACAACTTCTATGAAGAAAACTTAGCCAAATTTCAACAGCAACTTGACCAATAGAATAGTGCAAAACAGGTTTGAGGAAACAACCAAAACCAACAAATTAAATAACCAAAATGTGGTATGTGGATGAAATTGAAATTTTCATACCTATTAAGCATGAGCAAGCCAACAATTTGACTTGAATAGTGTCATGAATAGTAACCCAAAATACAAATTTTAAAGAACATCAAGTTAAGCATATTAACGCTAGATATAAATAGATTTGAATTTATTTTTGGACTTATGATAAATTATGATATTGAAACACTGTAAATTTGTGTGTTTCAGTCGAAAAGAATACTGGGAAAGAGCCCGAGGCATCAAGTCAAGGCCAAGAGGAAACTCGTATAAGGTTTGTGCACAACATAAAAAGCTCTTTAAATTTCTTTTTGCAAAGCACATGAAATGAATTGTGATTATTTATATTGCAAAATGGTGATTGACTTGCACACTATGCTTTTGATCTAAATTGTTAAAAATTTAATGATATGTGTTTTAATTGGCAGTAAATATTTAGTAAACTGTTAAGATAGTTTTGAAACTACAGTGTCATTACCATATATTTAAATGCCTCACTAGCATGACTAGTGGGAGGATTTAGTTTTGAATTTTGATTCCCTCTCTAGCTAAAGTGTTGAGGTGTGTGCTAGTAGAGGAAGAAATTGAATGGGTACCCATAGTTTGAGCTAGCTAGCCTTGTGATTACTCATAAGCCTCCGGCTATTAAGATGAATATTGTTCTGAATGGCATGCTATAACTGTGTGTTATTATGAAATTCGTTTTGAGATTTCCTAAATGAGATTGTTTGGACTAAAAATTTATAAATCATATTTTGTATATGTTTTTCATGTTTAGTACCATATTTGGATAAATGTGATTTGAATTATGAATAAAATGTTATTTTAGTATGTTGTGCACCATTGAGTCATAGTACTCGGTGATGGTTGTTATTGCTGTCGCAGATAGAGAGACTAGAGGAGCAGTAGAGTGAGCTGCTGAGGATTTTGGAGCTACATCCCTGAGCTTTTGTCGGGTATAATTTTATACCCTAATTGTAATGGTTATATTTGTGTATGTAACTATATTTACATATATAAACTGGTCTTGAGCAGTTGTATAGAGTTTGTAATAATATTATTTTGGATTTTCTAATATAAATTTTGGATTAATAAATGTAAATTGATTTTACTTTAATGAGATATGAATGAAGTTATTTAGTATTATTTTGAGGACAATGGAATTGAGAATTGTTTTGAATTATGGAGTTGGGAGAAATGATGTTAATTTGTATTGTGGTAGTAGTTAATTTGATGAAATGAACTATTGGAAGTGTCTTTACAGGTATTTGAAGAACTGTTTTTCCCAAATATAAATGGCACTCTGTCGAAATTTTTTCAAAATTTGCGTAAAAATAAAAATGGACAAAAATTTTAATTAGTTTTTAAACTTAATTAAATGTTTTTAATACCTGCTATAAAATGCTCACCATTTTCAAAAAGTAAGAAAATTGTTTTAAAATCCTTTGTAGTGTATTTAATGGGTTATCGGTAGACGAAGTCAGTAATTCATTAGGTATAATACGGGATCATGTTATGCCTTACAGAGGAGTAAGGTGTGACATGTTTTAGTGGTATCAGAGTGAATTTTTGAAGTATGTTTTGACTTGTGAATTTGTGTCTTTTCTTTAATAAGTACAACTGCTCAATGTCCTTATTTGTTACATGCAATGCATTACATCATAAATATGAACTAACAGAGGGAAATCTCCTTGTGTTATTGTTCAGGAGATATCCTAACTCCAAACTAAAATGGAAGAAGGGGATCGCTCTGTTGAGTAGTCAGTAAAGGTTGAGGCTCAAGGGGTAGCCCCAACTCTCCAAAATGTTAGTGGGTCAGTGGCACCAACCCCACAAATACCACAATTTCTGGCACAATTTGCCTAGCAGATGGCTGCTATGTTTCAACAGATGGCTAGGGGTATGCCTGCTCAAGCTGTTAGTAGTATGTCCTAGAGCATATCATTTAGTATGTATCTTGTACATGTTTTTATTAATAAAAGGCATTTCCACTTTTCCGTTTACATAAGATATTTATGTGTAATAGAAAAGGTCCATTGATATTTTGTTAGAAATTCTATTCTTAAGTTGTTAAGAATATGAGTGACAGTATTTCTAGTACAAAGTATCATAAATAGGTTCACAATCGAGGATACTTCATAATAAGGACATGACTTATCCAGAAAGATTGTATTCATGTTTGTTACCAAGTTATTTATATGAGATATAAATAAGATGGAATGGTGAGTCTCAGGCCATATAGCAAACATGATAGGCACTTATAAATGATAAGTAGGCCGAACCAGTGACACTTATGATAAGCACATGGAGTTTACTCTTGTCAATGTTTTGTCATAAATGATATCAATGCATATAATCTTTAAACCTGAGATAGCACAGTTATCTTGTATATAGGTAGTTTGAGTTTGATACTGCTTTCATACTTGTACTATGTATGGGTATATGAGCATGTATTAGCTCCTACTAGTTATATATGGAGATAGGTGTTAATCAAAATGGAATCTGTTCCTCTAAGTAAATAGAGATAAAATCCTATGTTCATTTAATTGTTTTTAATGTTTTAAGTTCCTGTCCAAGACTAATAGATTTATTCAGAAAAGAGTTTCTGATGAGAAAATCTTTTTAATCAAGAACTGGAATTAAAAGAGAACATAATATTCATAGCAAATGGAGTTTGACATAAACAATGACTCCAGCTTGAGTTGGGATTTTGTAACAGAGATATTCAAGTGCATGGTAACATATGATTATAGGTTCATTTAAGGTAAACCTTATTACTAATTGGATGGCCATGGCATGCTATGCTAGGTGTTAACCATGGTCTATGAGGTGCATAAAATGATTTAGAGAAATCATTTATGGTAAGAAAGAGTTCTGATGATATTAAGAGTTGATATCATATCTCATTGCCAATTAGTGATGAGCCTAGTAAGTCACACACATACACAAGTTATCACCTAATTAAATATGATTTAATTAATTAATTAAAGAGTTTGATTGATTAATTAAATAGGTTTGGTTTGCAATTAGATTGTAAAGTCCCTTGCATGACTTGAAACCAAATCTAGATTATTAGATGTATAGTATAAGTTAAATTTATATTTAAAGTGTTTAAATATGAATTTAATTAATAAGAAATTAATTAATATAGATTAATTTATTAATTTATATTTGATATAAATTGATTAGAAGAAAAGAAATAATTATTTTGGGTTAAGAACTCAAAATTAAGACACAGGGGTATTTTGGTCATTTCACAGGGTGACATGTGGCACCATGAGATGGTGACACATGGCATTATACATAAGCTTGTCAAATGTCTTTTAATCATGTAAGATGATTAAAATTAATATTAAATATAGGTTTGACACTTGGCACAATGTGATTGGGTCAATTAAACCTAGAACCAATCAGAGGGTGACATGTGGCAAGGGTTTAATGTGTTGACCTAGCTATATAAGTGTTGTTATGAATTAAAAATAAGACAACCAGCAGCCACTTCTCCTTGGTCACGCCATTTTGAGGCTCTCCATCTCTTCTTCTTCATCTCTCATCAATTCAAAGAGATTAGCCATCAATCTCTTGAATTAAAAATACTAGAAATTATTTCTAGTGTCCTATTTACATCTTTAATCTCTTAAAAGGCAGAACTTGATTTTCTAAATAATAGAAAAAGCTTTAGAAGCGGTTCAAGGGCTGCCATAGGTGTTCTTGGTGTGGACAAGCTAGAGGGACAACATTTGGTGTCCTGAAGACGAATCTCAAAAGCGCAAATACACTGCAGTGCATCAAGAGGTTAGTGTGTTTGTTCTTGATTTAATCTAGGGTTCTAAAATTAATCTGATTAATTTTAAAAACTTAAATGGCAAATACAGATCCAAAAACATATTAAAAGAGTTTTAATATGTTGTTTATCATTGAAATCAAATAGATAAAAATAAATCTTACATGATGCATGTGACCCCAGGTTAAAATTTTTAATTCAATAGTATAAACTTGTGTTTTTCATACTTTCGTTCATTCAATTGGTATCAGAGCCACTCTATTTGCCATTTAGATTGTTGATTATATGATTTAATTGTGTGTTTGATCATGAGATGATTTATCCATTGCTGGTTGCAATGGATATGTGGCGGCATGCTTGAAGAACACCATCAATGGTGCGCATTGTTTGACTTCATGGGTGATGCAAAGGTTTGGCTTTTTAATTTGCAATTGTTGTATGATTTAAAAGCTTATCCTATGTCTAATTAAATTTTTTAATTAGAATTTTAATCATACAATTAAATTTTGATTCAAATCAGAATTTTAAAAAATTGTTTGAATATGATTCAAATCTGAATTTTAAAAGTTGTTTGAATGTGATTCAAATCTAAATTTTTAAAGTTGTTTGAATCATATTTAAATCTGATTTTTTAAAGTCGTTTGAATAATATTCAGATCTGAATTTTTAAAAATTGTTTGAATGTGATTCAAATATGATTTTTTAAAAAATGTTTGAATATTATTCAAATCTGAATTTTTAAGGTTGTTTGAATGTGATTCAAATCTGAATTTTTAAATTTGTTTGAATGAGATTCAAATCTGAATTTTTAAATTTATTTGAATCATATTCAAATCTGGATTTTTAAGTAGAATATGAGATATTCAATTTAATTTAAGTATGTATGTTTTATTTAATTGTTAAATAGTGATATGCATGATGGATGATCATGGACTATAAAAGACCAATGTGATTGGATTTATTTCTTTTATGTTTCTTTGTGATTGTAAATTAATTAATTTATTTTAATTTATTTGGGCATGTATTATTAAGTTTGTAATAATTTTTTGTTGTAATTTCATTTATTTAAGTTCTTGTAAATCCGCCTTCGTATGCCAAGGATTACTATGTAATATTGGATTACAAGAAGTTCAAGGAGGTCAAGAGCATTAGTGGGACCGGTGGGAGGAATTCAAGATCAAGTGTTGATTATGTACTCCTTCAGCAACTCTTGTAAAATGAATGAATGAAATGCACCTAGGAATGCCCTGATTCAATTCTTGGTGGATCAGAATTGAATCCCTTAGAAAGTCCATGATCATACCATATTTACTACTTATCCATGAATGCATGAGATGTATGGGAATGTATGCAATTATATGATATATGCATGCTAAATGGATAATGTGCAAAGTGAGACCTTAATAGTAATTAGAATGACTATAAAATCTTCCAAACAAATGATTAAGTTGGAAATGCTATAATTAAAGTAATTACAACATGGGCCCTCCATTGAGGCAATTATTTTAAGAAATTTTAAATAGTTGCATAAGATGCAATTAATTTAAGAGATTTTCTTAAGAATAATTGTTAAGCATGAGATGTTGTAAATATATAAATGGTTTGGTGGCCAATATTGGATGTACTTGAGGACATTAAAATTATTTGCATAATTACTGGCTCAATGGGATCAACTTAACTAATGCAAGATAAGTCAATAATGGATGTACCTGAGATTTTGAGCATTAGGGGCTAGGTAAAGGATTGAACCTCACATGAGATGTGATGGGCAAGGAGTTTCTCACTTATAGTTTATTATAATTCCAATAACAGATGTACCTGAGGATGATCAATAGAATTATAATAATTCAATCACCCACTAGAAATCCATCCAACTAGGATTTCCGTTTTCTACTTTGGAAGTGTAGGATTCGCTAAGTTAGTGGGAGGACCAATTTGATTAAAAGACCATAATCATTTTAGTTAATTACATGATACATTTACTAATTAATCTGGTTATTTTCTGCAGTTAATTTTTTGATAATAATGAGCACAGAACAACCACCGCCGTCCAATATCCTTGCAAGCATACTTGATCGCAATAGGTTGATAGGACCTAATCTGTCTGATTGGCTAAGAAATTTGAAACTTGTCCTGAACCTTGAACATATAAGATATGTTCTAGACTCAAATGTTCCTGGTCCCTTACCTCCAGAGGCCACACAAGAGGAACATGAAACTTTGGACAAGTGAAAGGAGTATGATATGAGAGCTAAGTGTTACATGCTTGCTTCCATGAGTAATGAGTTACAGAAGCAGCATGAGAACATGCAGAGTGCGAGTGAGATCCTCATTCACCTACAAAAGTTATATGGTGAGCACAGCAGGAACACTAGGCATGAGATATCTAGGCAGCTGTTCTGCATGAGGATGTCTGAGGGACAGAATGTTGGGGATCATATCCACAAGATGATTCAGCTAATTGAGCAGTTGGAACATCTTGACTTCAACATAGATTTCTAACTACAGACGGATTTGATCCTTCAGTCCCTTCCTGAATCTTTTGGGAATTTTGTAACAAATTTCCATATGACTAAACAGAAATGCACCTTAGCTGGTTTACTCAACATTCTGGTTATTGCCCAAAAGAATATGCCGGCAATAAAGGAAAAGAGGTAGCTTTGATTGCATCTTCTTCTGCTGGAAAGTCCAATAAGAAGAAGGGCAATAAGAAAAAGAAACCTCAGATTCCTGTTCCTTTCAAGAAAATAGCTAAACAGAAAGGGAAGACTAAAGCTGATGGAGGCAAAGGAAAGTGTTTCCACTGCCAAAAGGATGGGGCACTGGAAAAGGAACTGCCCAGAGTATCTTGCTTCTCTGAAGGACAAGAAGGATAGACCTTTGGAAGGTATGTCCATATCTTGTTATTTAGATTCTGATGATACTCATAGTTCATCTACAGCTTGGGTTTTAGATACTGGTGCCAGTTCTCACAATTCTAATGATATGCAGGAACTAGCAAATAGTAGCAGCTTGCGCTCTCAAGATGTTAAAGTCTGGATTGGCGATGGCTCAACTGTTGAAGCTTTAGCCATAGGATCTAAATCTTTTTACATGTTTGGACATGTTTTGTGTTTAGATAATATTTTATATGTACCTGATGCTTTTAAGAACACCATTTCTATATCTAGTTTGATTAGAAATGACTATGAATTTCAGTTCACAGATGATGTTTGCAATATTTATTTTGGAAATAAATATGTTGGTTCGGGTTATATGAATGATGGTATTTATTATTTGGATAATAATGACAAACACAAAATGAATGCAAGTGATCTAAATGAATGCAATGCCATAGTGAAAATCAACTCAAGTTCAAAATATATTTGGCACTTAAGGTTATGTCATGTTGCAGAAGATAGGATTACAAAATTAGAGAAAATGGGGTTTCTATTCTCATTGGGCTCTGAGCCTACTCCAATTTGTGAATCTTGCCTTCAGGGCAAAATGACTAGATCACCCTTTGTTGGACAAGGGCTAAGAGCTGAAAATATTTTGGAGCTAATACATAGTGATGTATGTGGTCCATTTAAGAAAATGGCTAGAGGCTGTTTTCATTATTTCATTACCTTTACTGATGATAAATCAAGGTTTGGGTATTTGTATTTGATGAAATACAAACATGAATCCTTTGAAAAGTTCAAAGAATTTAAATCTGAAGTAGAAAATCAAACAGCAAAGAGTATTAAAGCTCTTTGATCAGATTGTGAAGGTGAATATTTGAGTACTGAATTTGATGAATACTTCAGAGAGCACGGCATTGTTTCCCAGTTGACTCCTCCAGGAAAACCATAGCTGAATGGTGTATCTAAAAGGAGAAATCATACCTTATTGGATATGGTACGTAGTATGATGAGCTATACTGATATGCCAATCTCCTTTTGGGGATTTGCATTAGAATCAGCTTTGTATATTCTGAATAGGATTCCATCAAAATTAGTTTCTTCCACACCTTATGAGATATGGCATGGAAGAAAACCAAGTCTTAAGCATGTTAAGATTTGGGGTTGTCCGGCTTATATCAAAAAGCTGAACACTGATAAATTGGAAACCAGATCAGAAAAGGGTCGATTTGTTAGATATCCAAAAGATAGTTTTGGATATTATTTTTATTTGCTTACTTCACAAAAGGTTGTGATAAGTAGAGATGCCACATTTCTTGAACAACAGTTTGTTCAAGAAGGAGGCAAAGGAAGGCAAATAGAGTTGGAATTAGAGAATTCTGACCAATCAACAGATCAGATGGATATAGATCCATCTAGTCAACCTATACCCGTTGATGAAATATCTACAGCTGTTCCTCGTAGAAAAACCAGGGTATCTCCCCCACCAATGAGATATGGTTTCCTTCATGAAGAAGAACAAGAGTTGTCTACTCATGAAGAAGTAGATCATGGAGATGATCCACTTACCTATGAAGAAGCTATATCAGATAAAGATTCTTTAAAATGGATTGATGCTATGAAATCCGAGATTAATTCCATGTATAAGAATCAAGTTTGGGATCTTGTTGACCCACCTGAAGGTATTGTACCTATAGGGAACAAATGGGTTTTCAAGTAGAAAATTGGTTTTGATGGAAAGGTAGAGACCTATAAGGCAAGGCTAGTAGCGAAAGGGTTTCGCCAAAGGTAAGGAATCGACTATGAGGAGATTTTCTCACCTATTGCTATGCTTAAATCAATTAGGATTCTATTAGCAATAACTGCATACTATGATTATGAGATTTGGCAGATGGATGTCAAAACAGCTTTTCTCAATGGATACATTGCAGAAAACATTTTCGTGGAACAACCTAGGGGTTTTGAATCCCAAGATGGTTCCAAGGTATGCAAGCTAAAGTGATCCATTTATGGGTTGAAGCAAGCTTCGAGGAGTTGGAACATCCGTTTTGATGAAGCCATTAAATCCTTTGGTTTTATCAAAAATGAGGATGAGCCATGTGTATATAAAAAGGTTAGTGACAGTGCTATCACTTTCCTTATCTTATATGTGGATGACATACTGTTAATGGGTAATGACACAAGTATGTTAACAACTGTAAAGGTATGGTTGTCAAATACATTCTCCATGAAAAACTTAGGGGAGGCAACCTATATTCTTGGGATTCGTATCTATAGAGATAGAGCGAAAAGAATAATTGGTTTATCCCAAAGTCTATACTTGGAAAAGGTGTTAAAGAGGTTTAACATGCTTGATTCTAAGAGATGATTGTTACCAGTGAGACATGGTATCCATCTTTATAAAGAAATGTCTCCAAAGACACCTGAAGAAAGAGATAAGATGGTTAGGATTCCATATACTTTGGCTATTGGAAGTTTAATGTATGCAATGTTGTCTACTAGGTCGGATATCGCATATGCTGTTAGTTTGACTAGCAGGTATCAATCCAATCCAAGTTTGGAACACTGGATAGCTGTCAAGAATATCCTTAAGTACTTGAGAAAAACTAAGGATTTATTCTAGATCTATGGAGGTAGAGACTTGCAATTGGATGGTTATACTGATTCTGATTTCCAATCAGATATTGATGATAAAAAGTCTACCTCTGGATATGTGTTCATTTGTAATGGAGGTGCAGTCAGTTGGAAGAGTTCCAAACAGAGCACGACTGCAGATTCCCGCAGAGGTCGAGTATATTCTTGCATCGAATCTGCAAAGAAAGCTGTTTGGATAAAGAAGTTCGTGACAAAACTTGCAGTAGTTCCTTCCATTGAGTCAGCAGTTCCACTACACTGTGACAATAATAGAGCAGCCATACAGGCTAAGGAACCCAGGTCTCACCAAAAATCCAAACACATAGAAAGGCGCTACCACATTATCAGAGAAATAGTTGGGCAAGGCAATGTAGCCATGCAGAAAATAGCATCAGCTGAAAATCCAGCTGATCCATTCACAAAGCCTATTTCACAAACTCAGCTAGACCAACATCTTGAGAAGATGGGTCTAAGATATTGTAATGAATGGCTCTAGTGCTAGTGGGAGATTGTTAGTAGTATGCCCTAGAGCATATCATTTAGTATGTATCTTGTACATGTTTTTATTAATAAAAGACATTTTCACTTTTCCGTTTACATAAGCTATTTATGTGTAATAGAAAAGGTCCATTGATATTTTGCTAGAAATTCTATTCTTAAGTTGTTAAGAATATGAGTGACAGTATTTCTAGTACAAAGTATCATAAATAGGTTCATAATCGAGGATACTTCATAACAAGGACATGACTTATCCAGAAAGATTGTATTCATGTTTGTTACCAAGTTATTTATATGAGATATAAATAAGATGGAATGGTGAGTCTCATGCCATATATAAAAGATGATAGGAACTTATAAATGATAAGTAGGCCGAACCAGTGACACTTATGACAAGCACATGGAGTTTACTCTTGTCAATGTTTTGTCATAAATCATATCAGTGCATATAATCTTTAGAACTGAGATAGCACAGTTATCTTGTATATAGGTAGTTTGAGTTTGATACTGCTTTCATACTTGTACTATGTATGGGTATATGGGCATAAGTTGGCTCCTACTAGTTATATATGGAGGTAGGTGTTAATCAAGATGGAATTTGTTCCTCTAAGTAAATAGAGATAAAATCCTATGTTTATTTAATTATTCTTGATGTTTTAAGTTCCTGGCCAGGACAAATAGATTTATTCTGAAAAGGGTTTCTGATGAGAAAATCTTTTTAATCAAGAACTGGAATTAAAAGAGAATATAATATTCATAGCAAATGGAGTTTGACATAAACCATGACTCCAGCTTGAGTTGGGATTTTGTAACAGAGAGATTCTAGTGCATGGTAACACATGATTATAGGTTCATTTAAGGTAAACCTTATTACTAATTGGGTGGCCATGGCATGCTATGCTAGTTGTTAACCATAGTCTATGAGGTGCATAAAATGATTTAGAGAAATTATTTATTGTAAGAAAGAGTTCTGATGATATTAAGAGTTTATATCATATCTCATTGCTAATTAGTGATGATCCTAGTAAGTCACACACATACACAAGTTATCACCTTATTAAATATGATTTAATTAATTAATTAAAGAGTTTAATTAATTAATTAAATAGGTTTGGTTTGCAATTAGATTGCAAAGTCCCTAGCATGACTTGAAACCAAATCTAGATTATTGGAAGTATAGTACAAATTAAATTTATATTTAAAGTGTTTAAATATGAATTTAATTAATGAGAAATTAATTAATAGAGATTAATTAATTAATTTATATTTGATATAAATTGTTTAGAAGAAGAGAAATAATTATTTTGGGTTAAGAACTCAAAATTAAGACACAGGGGCATTTTGGTCATTTCACAGGGTGACATGTGGCACCATGAGATGGTGACACATGGCATTACACATAAGCTTGTCAAATGTCTTTTAATCATGTAAGATGATTAAAATTAATATTAAATATAGGTTTGACACTTGGCACAATTTGATTGGGTCAATTAAACCTAGAACCAATCAGAGGGTGACATGTGGCAAGGGTTTAATGTGTTGACCTAGCTATATAAGTGTTGTTATGAATTAAAAATAAGACAACCAGCAGCCAGTCCTCCTTGGTCACGCCATTTTGAGGCTCTCCATCGCTTCTTCTTCATCTCTCATCAATTCAAAGAGATTAGCCATCAATCTCTTGAATTAAAAATACTAGAAATCGTTTCTAGTGTCCTGTTTACATCTTTAATCTCTTAAGAGGCAGAACTTGATTTTCTAAATAATAGAAAAAGCTTTAGAAGCTGTTCAAGGGCTGCATAGGTCTTCTTTGTGTGGACAAGCTAGAGGGACAACATTTGGTGTCCTGAAGACGAATCTCAAAGGCGCAAATACACTGCAGTGCATCAAGAGGTTAGTGTGTTTGTTCTTGATTTAATCTAGGGTTCTAAAATTAATCTGATTAATTTTAAAATCTTAAATGGCAAATACAGATCCAAAAACATATTGAAAGAGTTTTAATATGTTGTTTATCATTGAAATCAAATAGATAAAAATAAATCTTGCATGATGCATGTGACCCTAGGTTAAAATTTTTAATTCAATGGTATAAACTTGTGTTTTTCACGCTTCCATTCCTTCACAAGCTCCACCCCAGACTTTTGTGGTGCAACCTCAGGCTCCAATCAGATTGTATGATAAGCTGTTGAAATATGGGGCGACAGAATTTAAGGGTACAGTAGACCCTCTAGAGGTAGAGCAATGGCTAGAAAAAATGGATAGAGTATTCAAGAAATTACACTGCCCGGATGAACTGAAATTTGAGTATTCGGTATCGCTGCTGTAAGGGGATGCATATGACTGGTGGAAGACCATCCCCCACAGCTTGGCAGAACCACCAGTATTGACCTGGGACGACTTTATCAGAGAGTTCAGACAGAAATATGTCCTAGATGCATATGTGGATCAGAAATTGCAAGAATTTTTTAGTCTGAAACAAGGCAACAGATCAGTGGCAGAGTATGAGAGGGAGTTCTCTCGCTTAAACCACTATGCTGGGAGTCTCCTGTCTACCATCAGAGAAAGGTGCAAGAGGTTTGAAATCGGCCCGAAGCCTTGTCTAAGAGTGCAAGTGGTCGAATTTAAATACATCAACTTCTCTGAACTAATGTCTCAAGCACTGGAAGTAGAAAGAATTGAATTAGAAGTGATACCAATGAAAGAAAAATCTGAGAAGACTGAAAAATCAGAGAAAGACAGAGGTGGAAAATCAGTAAAGCAAAGTCCCAGTGGTACATCTGGAAAGAGGAAAAACTTTAGGGGATCTGGCAAAGGTGGAAGGTTCGGAAGGGGCAAATTTTCCAGACAGAGACCTTTTAGGTCTGGTCAGCAGTCGACCAGGGGTTCATATCCTCCTCACCCCTGTGAGACCTGTGGCAAGACGCATGGGTGAGAATGCTATTGGGCTACAGGAGCTTGCTTTAACTATGGAGGTACAGGCCATCTCGCTAAGGACTGCACTAGTGCCCGTAGATTTCGGCCAGTTCCTACTACTGCAGAGGGATCTATTCAGAGTTCTGCTGCCAGAGGTTCACAACTGGTTAGTAGAGGAAGAGGCAGAGGTAGAGGCAATGCTTCTGGCAGTCAAGGTACCATTAGCTAGTTAGCATAAAGGAGTGCTCAGGCCAGAGTTTATACTATGAGATAGAGGGAAGAAGCTGAGACTTCCGATATTGTAGCCGGTACTTTCTCTATCTTTGATCAGGATGTCTTTGTGTTGTTTGATCCGGGTTCAACCCATTCGTATGTTAGTGCTAGCATAGTCAATTCCCTTGCTGTTCCATGTGTCAAAATGGGTTTTGAGGTGCTAGTAACTAGTCCGTTAGGACAAGAGGTTCGAGTTAATAGAATGTATAGAAATTGTCCTTTGGTGATGCAAGGACATGTTTTTTTGTGAGATTTGATTGAAATGCCCTTAAGAGATTATGATATTATCTTGGGCATGGATTGGTTAGCCAAGCATCACGCCATGATTGACTGTAGACTGAAGATAGTCACTTTCGGTCTCCTTCTGTACAGTGATGTGATAATTCATGGGGAGAGGCAGTTACTACCATCAAACATCATTTCGGCTGCACTAGCCAAAAGGATGATCAGAAATGGGTGTAAAGCATACTTGGCACATGTAATAGACACCCAAGTCGGGAGTCCAACATTGAGAGACATCCCTACTTGTAGACCCTTATTTTGTGGTGAGTATATGCATTGAGGCCATGAGAAACCCGATGATAAAAATTGTATGACTGTAAGATATAATTAAAGGCATGGAACTGAATTATTAATTTCGTGGCATTATATTGAAAAAAAAAATAATAATACGCTTTTTGGGAAATTAATTTAATTTAAATAAAATTTTTTTTTGTTTAAATTTGATATGGATAGTTCTTAAATGGACCTAATTGAGTTTAATTGGGCGCTATGAGTCTAAGAAAACCTAGCTAGAAATTTTAAATAGGACCCATTTAATTTATTTTTTAAAAATTAAAATAAGAAAATATCTTTTTCTCTATCCCTCTCATTTACAAACTCTCTCTCCCCCATTGGCCGCACTCTCTTCCTCACTCCCTATTGGTGCCTTTCCCTTTCCTTCTCTTCCCATTGGTTGAAACACCTTATCCATATTTCAGTCTCACCCAAATTCTGCAATCCTAGTTATTTAAGTTATCTGAACTTTATCAGCTAGGACTCCAAATCCTATCACACCTCTCTCCCAAAATCTTATGAATAACCCACTGATAAAAAATAAAACAAGAAAAAAAGGAGGAGAAAAAAAAACAGGGAGGAGGAGGAGAAGACAAAAAAAAAAAAAAGGAAAAAAAAATTAAAGAGAGAAATAGCAAAATTCTTTTAATTCTTCTTTCTTTCTAGCGATATTTCTTAAAAGGTTAGTTCTTTTATTTTCTTTTCAAGATCTATGCCATGTAATATTTAATCCTATGTTCCTTGTTTTTAAATTATTTTATATGTTCAAATAGATTATGTAATCATGTTTAATTTGAGGGGATACACAACTCTGCACATGTTTAGTTTTCTATCTCTCATATTTTTATTATTTTTCATTATTTTTTGAATCTGTAAAAAATTTGTAAAAATTATATTCATATTCTAAACGAAATTCTATTAATTTTAGGCTCAAGAATCACTAAAAAAGCTTTAATATTTTGTAAGTTATGGCTATTTAAATTTAGGGTTCCTGTAAAATTCGATTTGCAGGATACCCGACTTGTGGAGCACATATCTCCCTTGTTTCTTAATATTTTTGTGTAAATCTAGTGTCTAAAATTAAGTTTGGAATCTTGTAAATCTTTTCCAATTAGTTTCGCATTCATATCTATTATGGTTGGTGAGTTATGAATTTTATAAAAATATAGTGCGATTCTGTTACTGGAAAAAATTACAATTTGTGTAGACCATTCGGTTAGGGTTTTGTTTGGTTTATAACTTTTATGATGTTGTATGATGTTTTGGCTATCTTTTGTAATTTTTTCATGATTTTTAGGCTTGTTTAACTATTTTTCAAAAATCAAATTTCTTGCTACTATCAATCTGTCAGAATTTGAAAATTGTATATTTATGCATGTTCTTGGATTTTCTTGGGTTCCAATTCATATTTAATCTATTTTTTCTGTGCTTTTTTAATTCAAGAGGTGTTATGAAGTGTTTGAAATATGTTAGAAGATGTGGACCCTTAGGTAGTTGTAACTAATTAGGAATCTTAACCCTTTAGGAGACTAGAGTTAGAATCCAATGTAAATTGTTATTAATATTTTCTTATTTTCTTTATTTCTTTTATCTTCTTTAGTTTCTTTATTTTTTATTACAAATAAAATTGGTAAGTAGCCCTAAGGTAAGTACCAAAGAAGGTATTTGCGTGGAGCTTACATGGAGCTAAATGGGAGTAAGCCAGGGATATCATTGCCATACTAGAAGAGAAGATCCTTTTTTAAGGGTAGCTTGCCCCAACGGCAACTACATTTACCAACAGGTAAGTAGCTCTAAACTCCTCGAATAACCATTGGCATGAAATTATAGTAATAATAGAATTTTTATTTGATAAATTAAAATTAACTTTGTTTTTAATTTAACTGACTTTTGCATGTAATTAATTTAAATAAATTCTTTGTAAATTAAAATTAATATTGTTTGTAAATTAAACTAACATTGGCATGTAAAATGAATTTAATTTAACACTTGGTATTTGTAAAATAAATTTGCATGATAGAAATCTTTATTAGGTTGTGATTGTTTGGACCTTATGTGATATTAGAATAAATTACACATGTACATAATTAACTTAGTTCAATTATCCTTAGGGTAACTTGGTAAAAATTAATTAATTAGGTCAAATAGAAATGTAGGGTTATTTGAAATTGAATTTGTTTGTAAATTAAATTCTTAATAATAAATTAATTTTAGTCATCTGGTAAATATCATTTAAATAATTAGCAACCCCACAGATAGAAATTACTTGTGCATAAAAATTGTGTGTAAACAATAACCCTTTTATGAATTACTTGCGTGTGTAGGATTAGAATTACATTTTTTAGGATAAAGTTTAAAAAAAGAATAATAAATAAGACTTCTAAAAACATTAGTAGAGGACTGGCATTCGAATTAACGAGGTTAGACCAGGCGTAAGGGGTGCCTAACACCTTCCCCTTATGTACCAACTATCCCGAACCCAAACATTGGGCTATGGTAATAACGGTTGTGGAAACTCTGCAAGGAGTAAGTTGCCATCCATGACCCTCGGAATAAATACTGAATATGTCCCGGTTATTACTCGAGTGGTGACTCCTGTCTATCTATGCCTTCATGGCATAAATCTTTAGTATTGTAGTAGTGTTATGGGAAGACGGTACTTACCAGTGGTTTAATTCTATTAGGATTGTATGAAATGCATGTCTAGGAATTGCTGGCTAAGGAGGTGGTACTTAAGTGAGACCATTGTGACTCCACCATCTTTCCTGGGTATTACCTGGTGCATTTTATATAATTCTAGTTAATGATATTTCGCCTCACGCCCCCCTCCCCCCATACAGTTTGGCAACTCCACTGGGGACTGAATGGATAGTTACTCCAACATGTTTCTATTAGTCTAATATTATTCCTCTGTTAAACTTTTTACATTGCACTACACTATCACACGGATCACCCTTACCCTTTTAGCCCCATTAGTACTAGCCAAGGAGACCATGGTTCTACTCGAGCTATGACGAATTGGTGAATACTAGCACCCCATGCCCGTACCTTCGAGTATATAAAAGAGCCATAGCTCTGGCCATTGTGCTTAATGGACAAGCTCCCCATTGAAGCCCATGAGCTATAGATTTCAACTCTAGGTACCCCATAGATTTTTGTTATGATGGATTTATAACCTTATTGTTTAAATCATAAGTTCTAATGGCAGTTGAGATAAACCTACGTCTATGCATAAACCCAATATGTGTATAGGCCCAAGTCCATTTCAAAACCCGTGTTAAGCAAGAGGATGCTTACTTATAGTTAAACTTTAAGGATATAAATCCTTTATTTGTGAGGGAAGGATTGTCCTGGATCACCCCCTGTTGGTGTGCCCAGTGTATCGTAGCCTAGGATAGAATTTTTCCTTACCTTGCACATGAGAGTTGAAGGTATAAGGTAGCAAAGATTCAGTTATTGAGATTTTTTTTTTATTATTGATTTTGATTCAGTCTTTGGTATGATTTTAGTTCAGTTTATATGGTTTGGTTTTGGTTCTATTGGTATGGTTCAGTTTTGGTTTTGTAAAAGTAAAGGCAAAAAAAAAAAAAAGAAAAAAAGAAAAAAATGGTCTATTCTTGCATTGCATTCATGTACATAGCATATTTAGGTTAACCCTTAAATCTTATTTTTTTTAGCAAACATAGCTTCAAAACACACCAAAGAAACTTCCAATCAGGTCACTTGGGTTAGGGAAGGGAAGATACTAGTAAGGATTTCACCTACACTACTTAAGATGGAAGAAACTATGGCCATGCTTGATGAAATATTAAACACCAAGATGATTGAGCTAGAAGAGAAAATTGTGGTCAACTCTAGAAAGAGGCCCCGAGGTAAGCCAATTAAGTGGCATTAAAGTTATTGAGGTTCAAATTGTGTCTCTCACCCTAATGAGATTTTTCCAATTCAGCCAACCCTTATCCTAAGTTTTGGAGCATCTCAAAGCTCAAGAGCTCCTATAGCTCTTAGCACCCAGACCACTACCAAATCCACTCCCACCTAGCTATGATATCAACCAATGTTGTCGGTTCTATCAAGCCCACAGTCATGACACCGACTAATGCTTTCAACTTAAGCATGATATCTAAGACCTAATTGATGCCAAAAGGATAATTGACTGAAAAAATCAACCAAAAAAAACCCACACTAGCCCTATACCTAACCAAAATTTTCACTTGCACTAGGTCTCTACATGATCTCCATCACCCCAAATAACCCTAATAGAATTATTGACTTTATCCAACCCATCCAAAAGCCCAATGAATCTCAGTGTATAATGATTATTGACATTTATGATAATTTTAGCTATGATGAGGGTCCTCTGGATGTCTGGACTGATTCTGATGAGGAGATCGTTACATTATAACTAGATGGTTTAGTTCCACTAGTGTCTGATTTTCAAGTTGTTGGGATCTATGAAAACTAGATGGATCTAAAAGTGGCTACTATGAAGAAAGGGATGAAGTTTTTTCCTAGCATAGGCCTAGGAGAAAGTATAGATGGCCTAGTGGCTTTTCTTGAGATGAAGGGGTAGATCACAAGGTATGGTTTGGGCTATGAGCCAACTAAAGAGGAAAAAGAGTCAAAACCTCCTAAGTTCTTGAAAGAGAGGGGCAATTACCTGGAAATATGATTAGAGGTTACTACATGTGAAAGTGCTAAAGCAGAAAATCAGAACCATTGATCTAAGGACTGCATGGAAAGCTAAGCACCTAAAGTTACACTCTTAAGTTTGAGTTTATCTTTTGTAATGCTCATAGTAGTGATACAGATGTTTCCATTTCTGATGTACTTGATGAAGATTTCGAGGCAAAAATTACTAATATGACTAGTCCTTTTGCTTACTTATTTGATGTTTATTCTAATAGGCATATGCATGGCATTCATAATAATTTAGAATCAGTTTCTATTAATACATCAAAATCGATCTCTATTAATTTGGGTACACCAAATAATCCTAAAGAGATTAAGTTAGCTAAAGATTTAACCCAAGAAGAAAGAGATAAATTTATAGCCTTGTTAACAAAGTACCAAAAAGCACATGCCTCGAGCTTAAAATTAGATGGCCGATTCCCAAGCCAAGCTAGTGTCCCCATAGGAAAAGAATGATCAAAAGTTGGCTTAGCTAGTTATCCTAATGAGGAGTAAAATTTCATGCTATGAAGGATTAATAGTAGCACATGTGGACCAAGAGGGAGAAGGAAAATGATATGAAGACATAAGGAGGTCTCTAAAAGTGAGAGAATACTCACAATAAGCCTACAAAAGAGATAGAGCAATAATTCATAGATTAGCCACTCAATTTACTTTAGTTGGGGCGCAATTCTACAAACTCTTATGTGTGATAGAAAAATAGGCTGACCAAACAATGAAAGTACATGCAGAGGAATGTGTGGTCCCCATATGAATGGAAAGGTTCTAATTGGAAAAAAAAAATGTTCGAAACATATAAGGATTGGCTTGAAAAACTCCTCTATGTTCTTTAAGGTTATCGTAGTACTACAAGGACATCCATGAGGGCAACCCCATTCTCTTTAGTGTATGGGACTAAAGTAGTGCTATCCATTAAGCAAGAGGTCAAATCCTTAAGAGTGATGCTAGAAGCTAAGATCTTAGAAAATGAGTGGGCCTAGAAGAGATATGAGGAACTAGCTTTGATTGATGAAAAGAGGATGTGAGCCTTGTATCTTATGTAGGCTTATCAGAAGAAGATAGCTAGAGCCTTTAATAAGAAGGTGAAGCCAAGAAAGATCAAAGAGGAAGACATGATTTTGAAACAAGCTCGCCTATCCCTTTTGATTTAAGAGGAAAGTTTTACCCAAGCTAGGATGGTCCATACATAGTCAACAAGATCTTGCCACAGTAAGAATATTAGACCTGGATGGGAATGAATTTCAAGAACCAGTCAATTTAGACAAGCTCAAATGGTACTTTGTGTGAGATAGGCCCGATAAGCTGAAAACCTATAAAAGGCGGTCTAGGCAAAAGTAAGGGTTAAAAAAAAAAAAAAGAAGAAGAAGAAGAAGAAGAAAAGCAAAAAAATACTAGATTGAAAACCTGCAAAAGGTGGTCGAGGCAAAAGGAGAGATGAGAGAAAATCTGGATGGAAAACTTGAAAAGGCCATTCAGCAGGTTATAAAGCTTATTTTTAACTTTGGAAGATTGAAAATTTAGTAAAACTAAATGTAAGAGGGAGTAATAGTGTATCTGAATAAATAAAAAAGTTTTATTGTATTAACTAGGAATAGATTTTATTTAATTATGACTGTGAATGTTTGTGTCTTAAGGGATACATCAAAAATTAGGTAATTGAACGGCATTGTTTTAATTTAATCTATGTCTTGTGAGCATGACAGAATAGGTGCTTGATATGAATGCCCTGGCAATTGTTCAATTTGAAAAAAAAAAAAAAAAGAGGAAAAAAAAAGCTTGCTAGGTGGAAAACCCAAAAAAGGCCGCTTAGGCAAAAGTTAGAGTAAGCTCGCTGAGATGAAAACCCAAAAGGGCATTTCAGGCAAAAGTTCGGGCATAGAGAATGGAGTTCATGGAACAGAAATGAGTTAAGGCAGAAACCATAGGGGGAGAGAAGAAAAAGAAAAATCAGAGGGAAATTGTATTATGACCTTAAGGAAGTCTTTTTTGGTAAACAGCTCTTCTTCAAAATTTTGAGGTTATAAAAAAGTTTTTGCAAAAAGAGGTCCCCAAAGGACTAAGTTTTTTTATAATCTCTAGCAAAATCAGCATGCCCATGATAGGAAGCAGCATACAAGAAGCACAAAAATCATAAAAGGAGTTTTGAGACGCAGTCATCTCAATTTTTTCAAATCATAAAATAGATATTTTTTGGTAAGTCCTTAGACCTTTTTTAAGGCGTACGACATAGTTGTGTAAGGCATAGAAGAACATGCATCAACATGTCATATGTGGGTGTGTAAGGCATAGAAGAACATACATCACCACAGTTTTAAGTGTCGAACTATGAGGGGGTTTGATTCTTCCTCAGGATAGCAAGGGGGATACGTAGGTAGTTTAGGACTGCGATCCTAAGTATGAACCCATAACATTTCATGACAGATATTTTTTAGTAAGTCCTTAGACGTTGTTTAGGGTATATGGCATAGTTGTTTAAGGCATAGAAAAACACGCATCAACATGTTACCTGTAGGTGTGTCAGGCATAAAATAACATGCATCACCACAGTTTCAAGTGTCAAACTACGAGGGGATCTGATTCTTCCTCAGGATAGTGAGGGGGATACGTAGGTAGTTTAGGACTGTGGTCCTAAATATGAACCCACAACGTTTCATGACAGATGTTTTTTGGTAAGTCCTTAGAAATTGTTTAGAGCATATGGCATAGTTGTGTAAGGCATAGAAGAACACGCATCAACATGTCACCTGTAGGTGTGTAAGGCGTAGAAGAACATGCATCACCACAGTTTCAAGTGTCAAACTATGAGTAGGTCTGATTCTTCCTCAGGATAGCGAGGGGGATACTTAGGCAGTTTAGGATTAAGATCCTAAATACAAATCCACAACATTTCAAATCACAGAGTTGCTATTATCATGAGACTGTAACTAGTCTCATGATGCAGAGTGTATCGACAGAGCAAGATGCATTCGATTTTCACATGACAATGTAACACCCCCGTTTGCATAGCCTGGTAGATTTCACTGTTCCGGTGACCGGTGTCGGTCCGGACAATTAAGGGGATTAGAACCACACTTAAGACAACTAGATAAACCATAAACACAAATAATTAGTAATGTTCAATTAGTTAAGTATAAACAAGAAAAACTGAACATAAGAAGTTAAACTAGCCGAGAGTCACAGTGATGGGTGACCTTCTCGGGAATGACTGCGAAGTCATTTTAAACTCAAATTTCGAACCGTAAAAAGTGACGCTATGGTCCTTAGGACCCTTATGAACACAGTGGAAAAGAGAAAATCACGAAAAAGAACTGTTAAGCCAGTTAAATAATTAGGTTAGGGAGCCAAAAGAAATATGGAATTAATTGCAAACCGGGATGAACCGGCAAGGGGCAATTTGGTCAATTGACCCCGAGAGCTGACTTCTGACCTAACTGTCAAATAAAAACAGAGAAAAGAAAATTTCGGAATCGAAAATTAAATTAAAGAACTAATAGAAAAATAAAAAAAAAGAGAGGAAAATGAAAAAGTAAAAAGGTGATGACATCATGCATGACCTCATGCATGATGCCATAAATAAATTAATTAATTTATTTATTAAATTAGATTTTGTGGTCTTCTATAAGCAAAATAGATAAAAAGAAAGAAAAGAAAAAAAAAACCCTTCTTCTCCCTTTGTTGCAGCCCCATTTTCTCCCAAAACCCTCCATGAGAATTCCTCCATTTAAGCTTACACTTAAGCTTTAATTCATCCACTCAACCTTAACAACTCCCCTAAAAACCTTACTAGAGCTTACTATTGCAACTTAAGAAGAAGATTGAAAGAAGAAAGGATCACAAAAGATTGAGATTTGAGGATCTAAGCAAAGGTTAGTCTCTTAACTATCAATTAGTTAATTAAGGGCATAATTAGTTGTTGAAATGAGCTTAGAAACTAATAAAATGAAATGAAAATGTGTGGATAGACCAAACTGAAATTTCGGCCTGTTGAAGGGGAGTATGATTTTGTATGGTTTGATGGATTTAAATGTGTTAGTAAACTTGCATGATAATGGTAGTAAGATGGAAATGCATAAATGTGAATAAATGCAACATTTTAGTGTGATTAGGGTTTGGAGGCCTAGGGTTTTGAGGCAAAATTTGGAAAAATGAGTAAATGGCATGTTTGACCTATTGTGAAGTGAAATAATGGTCAATTATGACCAAATGAGTTGTGTGGGAATGGTAAGAAATTAAGCCAAATTCGGAGGGTGTATGGTCATGCTGCTGGCAGCATGACCAAGTCAACTTTGAAGGACTAAAAATGAAATTTTACAAGTCCAATTGATATGGTATCAATTGGGGATGAAAATAGACATAAAATGACACAGTTTTCATAACCATGCCCAAAAAGTGACTAAAACTTAGTGAAGAAATTGACCAAAGTTGGATAAGTGCAGGCTGCCACTGCACAAACTGACCAAATGAACAGTATTTGTTCATTTGGTCATAACTCGAGCTAGGCAAGTCAAAATGACCTGAAATTTTACCAGTAATTAGATAAGATGTAGATCTAAAACTTTCATGAAGAACACCAACCCAAATTATGCCATTAACCTAATCAAATTATTGAGCAAAGTTGAGTTACTGAACCTGCAAAACTGCAGAATTGTCATTTGAACAGTAAAGTTTCAATGGCCATAACTCTCTCTAGAAAACTCCAATTTAGGTGAATCTTGAACCGATGGAAACCTAAGACATAGTAGAACATTTCGTATGAAGGAAATTAGACCAAATTATGGACTTAACTCAATCAAATGATTGAACGAAGTTGGATAAAAAATCTACCAGAACCAAAATCTGCAGCATGAACAGTGCACGTGAACAGTAACTGTATTTTGGCTATAACTTGAGCTACAAAACTCCAATTGGGGTGATTCAAAAAGGAAAATAAACTTAAGACAATGGGGAACATTTTCTATGAAGGAAGTTTTGCCAAATTCTGACAATAAAGTGACCAATGGAACAGTGCAACTTAGGACTCCAAAACTGAAATTTACCAAATTTGCCTAAAAGACTTAGGATTTGAGTAAACAACCAAAACCAACAAGTTTAGTGACCAAAATGTGGTATGTGGGTGAAGTTGGAGTTCCCATACCTATTAAGCCTTAGAAAGTCAACTATTTCACTTGAATAGTATAGTGAATAGTAACCCGAAACATAAAAATTTCGAGAACGTCGAATTTAACACGTTAGAACGAGGTAAATGTGAAGTTAAATTTATTTTGGATTTATGTTAAGTTCTAATACTGAAACATTGTAAAATTGTGTGTTTCAGTTGAAAAGAATACCGGGAAAAAACCCGAGGAACCGAGTCAAGGCCAAGAGGCGACTCGCTTGAGGTTTGTGCACAACGTATAATTTTTGTAAATTATTTGCTGCATATTGTTTTGAATAATTTGAAAAAGTGAATTGAGATATTATTTATGATGCTTTAATCGAAATTGCTGAAAGTTATTGTGTATATTTGAAATGACAATGTTTAGCAAATTGTTAAGATAAGTTTTGAAACCACAGTGTCATGACCATATATTTGAACACCTCACTAGCACGACAAGTGGGGGTAATTAGTTTAGAATTTTGATTCCTTCTTTGGAGAAGTGTTGAGGTGTGCCAGTAGAAGAGGATGTGAATGGATATCCATATATTTGAGCTAGCTAGCCTTGTGATGTGATTTCTCTTTAGCCTCTGGCTATTGAGATTCTATTTGTTTCGAATGGCATGATCTAACTGTGGTTTTATGAAATGTGTTTTGATACTTCGAAATGAACTTGGTTTGTATTAAAATTTCATAATTCATGTTTTGTGTTTAATGCTTATGTTTAGTCAAATTTTTGAATAAATGTGATTATATTCTGCATAAAGATTATTTTAGTATGTTGTGCACCACTGAGTCCTATTACTCAGCGATGGCTTCTATTGCTGTCACAGATACAGAAACTAGAGGAGCAACAGACTGAGCTGCTAAGGTGTGAAGAGCTATCAGCTTAAAGTCATCGGGTATAATTTATACCCTAATTGTAAATATTTCTTTTCATGTATGTATTGCATATAAATGTATGGACGTGCAAATGGGTCTTGAGCAGCTTGTACAAAAATTTGTATGAAGTTTGTAATAAAGTTTAGTTTGTATTTCTTTTGATGTAAATTTTGTAAGAATGTACATAAATTGTGTTGTCTCTAATGAAATATGAGTACAACTATTTTATTTAATTTAAATGAAATGTATTGCTAGTATGCTGAGGATTATTGAATTTTGAACTTGAGAAATTTATTGAAATGATTGTGAAATTGATTGAGTTTGATTGTGAAATCGAAGTAGTGGTTGAGAAAAACTTTTAGAAGTGCTTTTTACAGGTATTTGAAGAACTGGTTTCTCAAAATATAGACAGAACTCTGTTAAAATTTTTATAAAATTTGCGAAAAACTAAAATGGACCAAAAATATTAATTAGATTTACTTTTAATCATATGTTTTAAATACCTATTAGAAAATGCTCACCACTTGTCAAAAGTAAGAAAATTGTTTAAAATCCCTTGTGGGTTACTTAATGAGTTATCGGTAGGTGAAGTTCGGTAGTTCCTTAGGTATTCTACGGGATTATGTTATGCCTTACAGAGGGGTAAGGTGTGACATGTTTTAGTAGTATCAGAGCAAAATTTTGAAGTATGTTTTAACATATAAATTTTTGTCTTTCTTGTTAAGTACAACTGCTCAATGTCCATAATTGTTACATACAGTGCATTACATCATTAATATGAACTAACGGAGGGAAATCTCCTTGTGTTACTTATTCAGGAGATACCCTAATCCAGACTGTTATGGAAGAAGGGAATCGCTCAGTTGAGCAGTCTATTGAAGCTGAGGCACAAGGGGAAGCCCCAGCTTTGGAGAATGTCAGTGGGTCAGCAGCACCAGCCCCACAAATGCCGCAGTTCCCTGCACAATTCACACAGCAGATGGCTGCGATGTTTCAAAGAATGGTCGGGGTATGCTCGCCAAGCTCCACCCTGCACACTGCGGACGCAACGATCGCTTCACTATACAAGATGATAAATTACTGAAGTATGGGGCTGCAGAATTTAAGGGTACAGTGGACCCTTTAGAGGCAGAGCAATGGCTTGAAAGAATGGGCAGAGTGTTTAAGAAACTGCACTGCCCAGATGAGCTGAAGTTTGAATATTTTGTGTCGCTACTGCAAGGGGATGCGTATGATTGGTGGAAGACCATCCCCCACAGCTTGGTTGAACCACCAGTGCTGACCTGGGATGGCTTTATCAGAGAGTTCAGACAGAAATACATCCCAGATGCATATGTTGATCAGAAACTGCAAGAATTTTTGAGTTTGAAACAAGGAAATCGATCAGTGGCAGAGTATGAGAGGGAGTTCTCCCGCCTAAGTCATTATGCTGGGAGCCTCCTTACTACCAGCAAGTCAAGATGCAAGAGATTTGAGATGAGTTTGAAGTTCAGTATAAGGATGCAAGTTGTGGGATTTCGACACAGCAACTTCTCAGAGCTTATGTCTCAAGAACTTGAACTGGAGAGAATTGAATTAGAAACAACCCCAGTGAAAGAAAAATCAGAAAAAGCTGAGAAATCAGAAAAAGACAAGGGGGAAAAATCAGTTGAACAGAGTTCTGGTGCTACCTCTAGAAAGAAAAAGAAGTTTAGTGGACCCAGCAGGGGTCGAGGTGGATGATTTGGTAGAGGCAGATTTTCTGGATAGAGACCCCCTAGGTCTGGTCAATAGTCGAGCAGGGGTTCATATTCTGCCCGCCCCTGTGAGACTTGTGGCAAGGTTCATGGGGGAGAATGTTATTGGGCCACTGGAGCCTGCTTTAACTGTGGAGGCAAGGGTCATTTAGCAAGAGATTGCACTAGTGCTCCATCTTCAAGATATGGTCCAGCTCCTACTACTGCCGAGGGATCTATTCAGAGTCCCACTCCCAGAGGTTCACAGTCATTTGGTAGAGGAAGAGGCAGAGGTAGAGGCACTGCTTCAGGCAGTTAGGGCACAGTTGGTCAATCAGCACAAGGAAGTGCTTCAGCCAGAGTCTACACAATGAGATAGAGAGAAGAGGCTGAGACTTTCGATGTGGTAGCTGGTACATTCTCTATCTCTGATCAAGATGTATTTGTGTTGTTTGATCCGGGTTCAACCCATTCATATGTTAGTGCTAGCATAGTCAGTTCACTTGCTATTCCATATGTGCAAATGGGTTTTGAAGTGCTAGTAACTAGTCCGTTAGGACAAGAGGTCCGGGTCAACAGAATCTATAGAGACTGTCCTTTGGTGATCCAAGGACATGTTTTCCTGTCAAACTTGATTGAAATGCCCTTCAGAGAGTATGATATCATCTTAGGCATGAATTGGTTAGCCAGGCATCACGTCATGATTGACTGTAGACTGAAGACAGTCACTTTTGGTCTCCCTCTGTACAGTGATGTGGTAATACACGGGGAGAGGCATTTACTGCCATCAAACATCATTTCAGCTGCACTAGCCAGAAGAATGATCAGAAAGGGGTGTGAAGCATACTTGGCACATGTGATAGACACCCAAGTGGGGAGTCCAGCACTAAGGGACATCCCTACTGTATGTGATTTTCTGGATGCATTTCCTGATGAATTACCAGGATTACCTCCAGAAAGAGACGTGCAGTTTGAGATTAATGTTATGCCTGGTGTGGACCGAATCTCCATAACGCCATATAGAATGGCACCTGCAGAATTGAAAGAGTTGAAAGTGCAGTTGCAAGAATTACTTGACAAGGGCTTTATCCGCCCTAGTGTGTCACCTTGGGGAGCACCAGTATTGTTTGTTAAGAAGAAGGATGGCACTCTCCGGTTATGCATTGACTATCGGTAGTTGAATAAGGTGACAATAAAGAACAGATATCCATTACCCCGTATTGATGACTTGTTTGATCAGTTGAGGGGTGCAGCTTTGTTCTCCAAAATTGACTTGAGATCAGGTTATTATCAGTTGAAAGTACAAGAGCAGAGTATTCCTAAAACTGCCTTCAGAACCCGCTATGGCCATTATGAATTCCTAGTCATGCCATTCGGGTTAACTAATGCTCCGGCTGCTTTTATGGATCTGATGAACACTATCTTCAGACCATACCTTGACCAGTTTGTTGTGGTATTCATAGATGATATATTGGTCTATTCGAGGAATGCAGAAGAGCATGATAGACATCTGCGGATTGTACTGTAGACTTTGAGAGAGAAACAGCTATATGCCAAATTATCGAAGTGTGAATTTTGGCTGAAAGAAATATCTTTCTTGGGGCATGTAGTATCAGAAGAGGGCATCAAGGTAGATCCAAGTAAGATTGAAGCTGTCCTTAATTGGAGGCCACCCAGAAATGTCACAGAAATTCGTAGTTTTCTGGGTTTAGCTGGATACTACCGTAGATTTGTGAAGGGATTCTCCATGTTGGCATCTCCATTGACCAAGCTGCTTAGAAAAGATGTAAAATTTCAGTGGACGGATAAATGCCAACAAAGTTTTGATGAATTGAAGAAATGTTTGACTGAAGCTCCAGTCCTGACTTTACCTACTCCGGGTAAAGAATACACAGTATATAGTGATGCTTCTCACAATGGGTTAGGCTGTGTATTGATGCAAGATCGAAATGTCATTGCCTATGCATCACGCCAGCTAAAACCGCATGAGAGGAACTATCCAACACATGAATTGGAGCTTGCAGCTATTGTGTTTGCTCTTAAGATCTGGAGACACTATTTGTATGGGGAAAAGTGTTACATCTATATAGATCATAAGAGTTTGAAGTATTTGGGCACCCAGAAAGAGTTGAATTTAAGACAGAGGAGATGGTCAGAGTTGATAAAGACTATGATTGTCTGATAGACTATCAGCCAGGGAAAGCTAATGTTGTGGCTGATGCCTTAAGTCGCAAGACTATGGCAAGTCTACGGGTTACTCCTTTGTCTTTGGTACATGAGTTGAGATCATTGCATGCCAGCTTAGAGATTAATGATGATGGGCAGACAGCAGTTGCATGGCATGTACAGCCAGTGTTGATTGATCAGATTAGAATGGCTGCTCAAAATGATCAGAAGTATCAGAAGCTGTTGGAAGAAGTCAGGCAGGGCGAGAAACCAGAATTCTCAATCAGAGATGATGGTCTACTGCTACACCAGGGCAGAATATGTATTCCTAATGATGTTAAATTGAGGAAGATCATTTTGAAGGAAGCACATGAGTCTCCTTTTGCCATGCACCCTGGTGGTACAAAAATGTATAGAGGGCTAAAGGAGCATTACTGGTGGATGGGTATGAAAAGAGATGTGGCAGAGTTTATTTCTAAATGCCTAACTTATCAGCAAGTAAAGGCAGAGCATCAAGTACCCGCAGGGTTGTTACATCCACTACCAGTACCAGAGTGGAAATGGGAGAGAATAACGATGGATTTTGTGATGAGACTTCCAAGGACACAGAAGAGTCATGATGCAGTTTGGGTCATTGTTGACAGACTGACTAAATCTGCTCATTTTCTGCCTGTTCGGATGGACTACAGTTTAGAAAGATTGGCCAAGTTATACATCGATGAGATTGTGAGACTGCATGGAGTGCCAGTATCCATCGTGTCAGACAGAGATCCTAGGTTCACTTCTAGATTCTAGGGTAGTCTTTAGAGAGCCCTAGGAACTAGATTTAACTTCAGTACTGCATTCCATCCATAGACAGATGGCCAGTCTGAGAGGGTAATTCAGATCTTGGAGGACATGCTATGGGTTTGTGTGATTGAGTTTGAGGGCAGTTGGGATACACACTTGCCTTTGATTGAGTTTCTTACAACAACAGCTACCAATCAAGCATTGGGATGCCTCCATATGAAGCATTGTATGGCAGAAAATGTAGAACCCCGTTGTGTTGGGATGACGTGAGTAAAAGAAAGATGATTGGACCCGAAATTGTTCAGCAAACTGAGGAGAAGATTAGGGTGATCCGAGATCGACTTAAGACTACATCGGACCGTCAGAAGTCCTACATTGATTTGAAAAGAAGGGATATTAAGTATGCAGTGGGTGAGAAAGTATTCCTCAAGGTTTCTCCTTGGAAGAGAATTATGAGATTCGGCAAAAAGGGGAAACTGAGTCCTCGTTTCATTGGGCCATATGAGGTTCTAGAAAGAGTGGGTCCTTTGGCATATCGGTTAGCACTACCTCAAGAGTTGGAAAAAGATACATAATGTCTTCCATGTGTTTATGTTGAGGAGGTATCAATCAGACCCATCTCATGTACTACCAGTAGAGGAAATTGAAGTAAATCTAGACCTCACATATGAAGAAGAACCCATAGAGATTCTGGCTTATGAGGTGAAGCAGCTACGAAACAAGCAGATACCGTTGGCAAAAGTGCTGTGGAACCATCATTCGGGCCAGGAGGCTACTTGGGAACGAAAAGAGGACATTGGGAAACAGCACCCACAGCTATTCAGAGATTGATACCAGGTAAAATTTCGAGACGAAATTTATTTAAGGGGGGGAGAATTGTAACACCCCCGTTTGCATAGACTGGTAGATTTCACTGTTCTGGTGACCGGTGTCGGTCTAGACAATTAAGGGGATTAGAACCACACTTAAGACAACTAGATAAACCATAAACACAAATAATTAGTAATGTCAATTAGTTAAGTATAAACAAGAAAAACAGAACAGAAGAAGTTAAACTAGCCGAGAGTCACAGTGATGGGTGACCTTCTCGGGAATGACTGCGAAGTCATTTTAAACTCAAATTTCGAACCGAAAAAAGTGACGCTGCAGTCCTTAGGACCCTTATGAACACAGTGGAAAAGAGAAAATCATGAAAAAGAACTGTTAAGCCAGTCAAATAATTAGGTCAAGGAGCCGGAAGAAATATGGAATGAATTGCAAATCGGGACGAACCGGCGAGGGGCAATTTGGTCAATTGACCTCGAGAGCTGACTTCTGACCTAACCGTCAAATAAAAATGGAGAAAAGAAAATTTCGGAATCGAAAATTAAATTAAAGAACTAATAGAAAAATAAAAAAAAAGAGAAGAAAATGAAAAAGTAAAAAGGTGATAACATCATGCATGACCTCATGCATGATGCCATAAATAAATAAATTTATTTATTTATTAAATTAGATTTTGTGGTCTTCCATAAGCAAAATAGATAAAAAGAAAGAAAAGAAAAAAAAAATAAAAACCCTTCTTCTCCCTTTGTTGCCGCCCCATTTTCTCCCAAAACCCTCCATGAGAATTCCTCCATTTAAGCTTACACTTAAGCTTTAATTCCTCCACTCAACCTTAACAACTCCCCTAAAAACCTTACTAGAGCTTACTATTGAAACTTAAGAAGAAGATTGAAAGAAGAAAGGATCACAAAAGATTGAGATTTGAGGATCTAAGCAAAGGTTAGTCTCTTAATTATCAATTAGTTAATTAAGTGCATAATTAGTTGTTGAAATGAGCTTAGAAACTAATAAAATGAAATGAAAATATGTGGATAGACCAAACTGAAATTTTGGCCTGTTGAAGGGGAGTATGATTTTGTATGGTTTGATGGATTTAAATGTGTTAGTAAACTTGCATGAGAATGGTAGTAAGATGGAAATGCATAAATGTGAATAAATGCAACATTTTAGTGTGATTAGGGTTTGGAGGCCTAGGGTTTTGAGGCAAAATTTGGAAAAATGAGTAAATGGCATGTTTGACCTATTGTGAAGTGAAATAATGGTCAATTATGACCAAATGAGTTTTGTGGGAATGGTAGGAAATTAAGCCAAATTCGGAGGGTGTATGGTCATGCTGCTGGCAGCATGACCAAGTCAACTTTGAAGGACTAAAACTGAAATTTTACAAGTCCAATTGATATGGTACCAATTGGGGATGAAAATAGACATAAAATGACACAATTTTCATTTAGGAACCATGCCCAAAAAGTGACTAAAACTTAGTGAAAAAATTGACCAAAGTTGGATAAGTGCAGGCTGCCACTGCACAAACTGACCAAATGAACAGTATTTGTTCATTTGGTCATAACTCGAGCTAGGCAGGTCAAAATGACCTGAAATTTTACCAGTAATTAGATAAGATATAGATCTAAAACTTTCATGAAGAACACCAATCCAAATTATGCCATTAACCTAATCAGATTATTGAGCAAAGTTGAGTTACTGAACCTGCAAAACTGCAGAATTGTCATTTGAACAGTAAAGTTTCAATGACTATAACTCTCTCTAGAAAACTCTGATTTAGGTGAATCTTGAATCGATGGAAACCTAAGACATAGTAGAACATTTCGTATGAAGGAAATTAGACCAAATTATGGACTTAACTTGATCAAATTATTGAACGAAGTTGGATCAAAAATCTACCAGAACCAAAATCTGCAGCATGAACAGTGCACGTGAACAGTAACTATATTTTGGCTATAACTTGAGCTACAAAACTCCAATTGGGGTGATTCAAAAAGGAGAATAAACTTAAGACAATGGGGAACATTTTCTATGCAGGAAGTTTTGCCAAATTCCAACAATAAAGTGACCAATGGAATAGTGCAACTTATGACTCCAAAACTGAAATTTACCAAATTTGCCTAAAAGACTTAGGATTTGAGTAAACAACCAAAACCAACAAGTTTAGTGACCAAAATGTGGTATGTGGGTGAAGTTGGAGTTCTCATACCTATTAAGCCTTCGAAAGTCAACTATTTGACTTGAATAGTATAGTGAATAGTAACCCGAAACACAAAAATTTCGAGAACGTCGAATTTAACACGTTAGAACTAGGTAAATGTGAAGCTAAATTTATTTTGGATTTATGTTAAGTTCTAGTACTGAAACATTGTAAAATTGTGTGTTTCAGTTGAAAAGAATACTGGGAAAAAACCCGAGGAACCGAGTCAAGGCCAAGAGGCGACTCGCTTGAGGTTTGTGCACAACGTGTAATTTTTGTAAATTATTTGCTGCATATTATTTTGAATGATTTGAAAAAGTGAATTGAGATATTATTTATGATGCTTTAATCGAAATTGTTGAAAGTTGTTGTGTATATTTGAAATGACAATGTTTAGCAAATTGTTAAGATAAGTTTTGAAACCACAGTGTCATGACCATATATTTGAACACCTCACTAGCACGACTAGTGGGGGTAATTAGTTTCGAATTTTGATTCCTTCTCTGGAGAAGTGTTGAGGTGTGCCAGTAGAAGAGGATGTGAATGGATATCCATATATTTGAGCTAGCTAGCCTTGTGATGTGATTTCTCTTTAGCCTCTGGCTATTGAGATTCTATTTGTTTCAAATGGCATGATCTAACTGTGGGTTTTATGAAATGTGTTTTGATACTTCGAAATGAACTTGGTTTGCATTAAAATTTCATAATTCATGTTTTGTGTTTAATGCTTATGTTTAGTCAAATTTTTGAATAAATGTGATTATATTCTGCATAAAGATTATTTTAGTATGTTGTGCACCACTGAGTCCTAGTACTCAGCGATGGCTTCTATTGCTGTCGTAGATACAGATACTAGAGGAGCAGCAGACTGAGCTGCTGAGGTGTGAAGAGCTATCAGCTTAAAGTCATCGGGTATAATTTATACCCTAATTGTAAATATTTCCTTTCATGTATGTATTGCATATAAATGTATGGACGTGCAAATGGGTCTTGAGCAGCTTGTACAAAAATTTGTATGAAGTTTATAATAAAGTTTAGTTTGTATTTCTGTTGATGTAAATTTTATAAGAATGTACATAAATTGTATTGTCTCTAATGAAATATGAGTACAACTATTTTATTTAATTTAAATGAAATATATTGCTAGTATGCTGAGGATTATTGAATTTTGAACTTGAGAAATTTATTGAAATGATTGTGAAATTGATTGAGTTTGATTGTGAAATCGAAGTAGTAGTTGAGAAAAACTTTTAGAAGTGCTTTTTACAGGTATTTGAAGAACTGGTTTCTCAAAATACAGATAGAACTCTGTCAAAATTTTTATAAAATTTGCGGAAAACTAAAATGGACCAAAAATATTAATTAGATTTACTTTTAATCATATGTTTTAAATACCTATTAGAAAATGCTCACCACTTGTCAAAAGTAAGAAAATTGTTTAAAATCCCTTGTGGGGTACTTAATGAGTTATCGGTAGGTGAAGTTCGGTAGTTCATTAGGTATTCTACGGAATCATGTTATGCCTTACAGAGGGGTAAGGTGTGACATGACAAAGTTATCACTGTTATGAGACCGTAGCTAGTCTCATAACGCAGAGTATATCGACAGAGCAAGATGCACTCAATTTTCACGTGACACAACTATCACGGTTATGAGATCATAGCTAGTCTCACAACATAGAGTATGTCGACTAAGGAAGATGTATTTGATCCTTATAGCCAAAGTTTCATAGTTATTACAAGATTGAGTTTCACTTTGATGAAACTTGAGTAATGCTTTCGCATTGATTTCAACTTTCGCCAAAGTGGGGGGCAAACTGTAGACCCTTATTTTGTGATGAGTATGTGCATTGAGGCCGTGAGAAACCCGATGATGAAAAATTGCATGACTGTAAGATATAATTGAAGGCATGGAACTGAATTATTAATTTCGTGGTATGATCTTGAAAAAAAATATATTAATAATAATACACTTTTTGGGAAATTAATTTAATTTAAATAAAATTTTGTTTTGTTTAAATTTGATATGGATAGTTCTTAAATGGACCTAATTGAGTTTAATTAGGCGCCATGGGCCTAAGAAAGCCTAGTTAGGAATTTTAAATAGTATCCATTTAATTTATTTTTTGAAAATTAAAATAAGAAAATATCTTTTTCTCTATCCCTCTCCTATACAAACTCTCTCTCCCCCATTAGCCCCACTCTCTTCCTCACTCCCTATTGGTGCCTTCCCCTTTCCTTCTCTTCCCATTGGTTGAAACACCTCATCCATATTTCAGTCTCACCCATATCTGCAATCCTAGTTATTTAAGTTATCTGACCTTTATCACACTAGGACTCTAAACCATATCACACCTCTCTCCCAAAACCCTATGAATACCCACTAATAAAAAATAAAACAAGGAAAAAAAGGAGGAGAGAAAAAAGAACAGGGAGGAGGAGGAGAAGACAAAAAAAAAATTAAAAAAAAGGAAAAAAATTAAAGAGAGGAATAGCCAAAATTCTTTTAATTCTTCTTTCTTTCCAGCGATATTTCTTAAAAGGTTAGTTCTTTTATTTTCTTTTTAAGATCTATGCCATGTAATATTTAATTCTATGTTCCTTGTTTTTAAATTATTTTATATGTTCATATAGATCATGTAATTATGTTTAATTTGAGGGGATACACAACTCTGCATATGTTCAGTTTTCTGTCTCTCGTATTTTTATTTTTTTTGTTATATTTTGAATCTATAAAAAATTTGTAAAAATTATATTAATATTCTACACGAAATTCTATTAATTTTAGGCTCATGAATCACTAAAAAAGCTTTAATATATTGTAAGTTATGGCTATTTGAAATTAGAGTTCCTGTAAAATCCGATTTGCAGGATACCCGACTTGTAGAGCCCATAGCCCATATCTCCCTTGTTTCTTAATATTTTTGTGTAAATCTGATGTCTACAATTAAGTTTGGATTCTTGTGAATCTTTTCCAATTAGTTTCGCATTCATATCTATTATGGTTGTTGAGTTATAAATTTTATAAAAATGTAGTGTGATTCTGTTACTGAAAAAAGTTACAATTTGTGTAGACCATTCGGCCAAGGTTTTGTTTGGTTTATAAATTTTATGATGTTAGATGATGTTTTGGCTATCTTTTGTAATTTTTTCATGATTTTTAGGCTTATCTAACTATTTTTCAAAAATCAAATTTCTTGCTACTATCAATCTGTCAGAATTTGAAAATTATATATTTATGCATGTTCTTGTATTTTCTTGGGTTCCAATTGATATTTGATCTGTTTTTTTCTGTGCTTTTTTAATTCAAGAAGTGTTATGAAGTGTTTGAAATATGTTAGAAGATGTGGACTCTTAGATAGTTGTAACTAATTAGGAATCTTAACTCTTTAGGAGACTAGGGTTAGAATCCAATGTAAATTGTTATTAATATTTTCTTATTTTCTTTATTTCTTTTATCTTATTTAGTTTCTTTATTTTTTATTACAAACAAAATTGGTAAGTAGCCCTAAGGTAAGTACCAAAGACGACATTTGCGTGGAGCTTACATGGAGCTAAACGGGAGTAAGCCAGGGATATCATTGCCATACTAGAAGAGAATACTCTTTTTTAAAGGTAGTTTGCCCCAATGGCAACTACATTTACCAACAAGTAAGTAGCTCTAAACTCCTCGAATAACCATTAGCATGAAATTGTAGTAATAATAGAATTTTTATTTGGTAAATTAAAATTAACTTTGTTTTTAATTTAACAGACTTTTGCATGTAATTAATTTAAATAAATACTTTATAAATTAAAATTAATCTTGTTTATAAATTAAACTAACATTGGCATGTAAAATAAATTTAATTTAATACTTAGTAATTGTAAAATAAATTTGCATGATGGAAATCTTTATTAGGTTATGATTGTTTGGGCCTTATGTGATATTAGAATAAATTACACATGTACATAATTAACTTAGTTCAATTATCCTTAGTGTAACTTGATAAAAATTAATTAATTAGATTAAATAGAAACGTAGGGTTATTTGAAATTGAATTTGTTTGTAAATTAAATTCTCAATAATAAATTAATTTTAGTCATCTGGTAAATATCATTTAAATAATTAGCAACCCCAACAACCCTTTTGTGAATTACTTGCATGTAAACAATAACCCTTTTGTGAATTACTTGCGTGTGTAGGATTAGAATTGCATTTTTTAGGATTAAGTTTAATAAAAGAATAATAAACAAGACTTCTAGAAACATTAGTAGAGGACTGGCACTCGAATTAATGAGGTTAGACCAGGTATAAGGGGTGCCTAACACCTTCCCCTTACGTACCCACTATCCCAAACCTAGACATTGGGCTATGGTAATGACAGTTGTGGAAACTCTGCAAGAAGTCCATGACCCTCGGAAGAAACACTGAATATGTCCCGGCTATTACTCGAGTGGCGACTCATGTCTATCTATGCCTTCGTGGCATAAATCTTTAGTATTGTGGTAGTGTTATGGGAAGACGGTACTTACCAGTGGTTTGATTCTATTAGGATTGTATGAAGTGCATGTCTAGGAAATGATTTCTAAGGAGGTGGTACTTAAGTGAGACCATTGTGACTTCACCATCTTTCCTGGGTATTACCTGGTGCATTTTATATAATTCTAGTGGATGATATTTCGCCTCACGGTCCCCTCCCCCAACCCTACACTACTGTATGTGACTTTCCGGATGTGTTTCCTGATGAGTCGCCAGGATTACCTCCGGAAAGAGAAGTGTAGTTTGAAATTGATGTTATGCCTGGTGTGGATCCAATCTCAACAACACCAATGTAAACATGCATCAAATGAATCACCAAACACAGTAAAATCATCCATGAATACCTCAATGCAAGTATCAATGTAATCTGAAAATATGCTCATCATGCATCTCTGAAATGTGGCAGGTGCATTACAAAGCCCGAAGGGCATCCTTGTAAAAGCAAAAGTTCCAAAAGGGCAAATCAAGGTAGTCTTCTCTTGATCCTCTGATGCAATCACAATTTGATTATATCTAGAAAAGCCATTAAGAAAACAGAAATAAGACTTACCTGCTAACCGTTCAAGCATCTGATCAATGAATGGCAGTGGGAAGTGGTCCTTCCTTATTGTTGAATTCAGCTTCCGGTAGTCTATGCACACTCGCCATCCACTCTGAATCCTTGTTGGAACAAGTTCATTATCTTGATTTGCTACCACAGTGACTCCTGATTTTTTTGGCACTACTTGGACTGGACTTACCCATTTGCTGTCTGAAATTGGGTAAATAACTCCTACATCCAGTAGGTTTAAAATCTCCTTCTTCACAACCTCTATCATCTGTGGGTTCAATCTCCTTTGAGCTTCTCTACTTGGTTTAGCCTCATCCTCGAATAAAATTCTGTGCATGCACACTGATGGACTTATACCTTTGATGTCAGCTATTGTCCTTCCAATTACTTCCTTGTGTAGTCTCAGAACCCTAGTCAATCTGTCTTCTTCAATTTTTGTTAAATTGCTTGAGATGATAACTGGAAGTGTCTCATTGTCTCCCAAGTAAACATACTTCAAATGCTCAGGTAAAGGCTTGAGTTCAAGGACTGGTGCCTGCACAACAGAAGGTAACAATTTTGTGTGAGATACAGGTAAGTTGATATTTGGTACTCCATACCTTTTTTGAACAGGAGGTAATGACTGCATTGCCATTACTGCCTCTTGAACATCTACACTTAATGGTGGATTGGTACTGATTTCTTGAATTCCTTGACTAATCACCACTTCTAACTCATCCTCCATGCTTAACTCAAAGACATCTTGCACAATTATATCAACAACATCAATAGAAAAGACAGAATGATCATCAGCAGGATACTTCTTGGCATTACAGATATTAAATTTGACAGTCTCTCCATCAAACTCCATAGTTAAGGTACCATCATCCACATCAATTTTTGTCTTGGCAGTTTTGAGGAAAGGTCTTCCAAACAAAATCAAAGCTGAATTTGATGTGGAAACACTATCCTCCATATCCAGAATGTAAAAATCTGCAGGAAAAATCAATTCTCCAACCTGCACCAACACATCCTCAACTACTCCCAATGGGTAAGCATTAGAACGATAAGCTAACTGAATAATGACATTGGTTTCTTTCAAAGGACCCAAATTCAAAGTTTGAAAAACTAAATTTGATATAACATTAATAAATGTTCCTAAATCTGCCATTGCACGTTCAAATTTAGAATCACCTATTCTGCAGGGAATAGAAAACAAACCTGGATTCTTACACTTAGGGGGTAATTTTTGCTGAATTAATGTCGACACATTTTCCCCCACACTGATCTTCTCATTATTCCTCAACTTGCGCTTTGTTGTGCATAGTTCCTTAACGAATTTAGCATACTTGGGAACTTGTTTGATCGCATCAAGTAAAGGTATATTGATCTCTACCTTCCTGAAAGTCTCCAAAATTTCTTTCTCTTGTTCTTCTTTCTTTGTCTTGGCCAACCTGCAGGGAAATGGAGGAAGAATAGAATTATTAACCTTATTCAGTTTAGGTTCAGTATTTACCTCAACTTCAAGAATTTCAGGAACTTCAGAATCTTTTTCTCCTTGCTTCTTCTTTTTCGTTGACTCATGTGGTGTCTGATTATCAACTTCTTTCCCACTCCGTAACAGTATCACACTTGCATTTTCTCTAGGATTTATGACTATTTGTGATGGGAGCTTTCCAGAACCATGAGCTTCTAGCTTACTCACAGATGAGGCTAACTGACAAATCTGCCTCTCTATGTTTTGAATGCTATTTCTAGTCTCCTAATGAAACTATTGTGTATTGTTAGCCAAAGCCTTAACAATTTCATCAAGTGACATACCTTGATTAGAAGGAGGCGGAGGTGGGGGTGGTTGATTCACTTGTCTTTGCTGCTGGTATCGATTTTGCACCGGTTGATTCCCATAACTCAAATTGGGTTGATCTCGCCATCGTGGATTATAAGTATCGGAAAAGGGATCATACCTGTGTTGTGGCTGTCCATAATGTCCTAGTGCATTAGCATGTTGCATTGATTCATCCTCTTGTAACGCAGGACACATATCAGTAGCATGACCCGAACCTGAACAAATCCCACATACCTTAATAGTTTGCATGTTTCCTACAGTCAATTGCCGCACTAAAGAAGTTAAATCAAAAATCTGTTTCTCAAGGTTAGATGTACTTACCTCATTAACCTTCTTAGGTGTGTGATCCATTCTCATTCCAAACTATTGAGAGTTTGCTGCCATGTTAGCAATCAGCCTCCTTGCCTCTTCTGGTGTCTTATCAACTAAAGCTCCTCCACTAACAGCATCTATCATACTGTGGTCCATTGGTAGAAGTCCCTCATAGAAATACTGAATCAATAGCTGCTCACTTATTTGATGATGGGGACAGCTTGCACACAGTTTCTTAAATCATTCCCAATACTCATACAAGCTCTCTCCATTGTACTGTCGAATGCCACAAATTTCATTTCTTATGTTGGCAGCACAGGAAGTAGGAAAACACTTCTCCAGAAATATCTGCTTCATTCCATTCCATGAGTTGACAGATCCAGAAAGAAGGAAATACAACCAATCCTTAGTTGTGTCTTTTAGTGAGAAGGAAAAAGCTCGAAGCTTGATTTGATCCTCTGAAACTCCTTGAGGTTTCATGCTGGAACACACAACATGAAATTGTTTTAAATGCTTATGTGGATCCTCACCTACATGACCATGAAATTTAGGCAACAAATGGATTAGTCCAGATTTTAACTCAAAAGCAACATTTAAAGCAGGGTATTGGATACACAAAGGCTGTTGGTTTAGATCAGGCGTAGCCAACTCTTTCAAAGTCCTAGCAGCAGCCATGGTCGGATTTTCGGAACTTGACTCTGAATCCGAATATGAACTTAGCTCCTTTTGAGATTGGACTCTTTCAGATGTACTTGGAATCTACCTAGCTTGCTTAGCCAATTTTCTCAACCGTTTAGCTATTTTTTCTACTTCTGGATCAAAGATCAACTCACCGGATTGAGAAATTCTTGTCATAAACAACAAAAATCAAAATAAAAAAAAATAACCTCAAAATCCTAGAAAACAATGGAATTTGGCCTCAAGAGGGTGGGGCCAAGAAATCCTACAGATTAATTGGTCTTGATTAGAGCATCGTTTCCTTCAAAATAGGTATGGGCTGCCCTCCAAATTCAATCAAAATCCTTAATGAACAGTAACAATGAACAGTAACACCGTAATTTTTTTTTCTTTAAAAACCTAAAAAAAGCGACAAACTCACAAACAAAATTAATAATAGAATATTCTAACACAGAAAACACGAATTCCAATAAATTTTAGTCTCCGGCAACAGCGCCAAAATTCTTGGTGGGTGTCTAATCCACCAGAAATTAAATTAACTGAAATTACCAGTAATGAAATATTTTATGCAGTAAGTGGTGAATCCAGGTCGAACCCTAGAGACTGAATTATTAAATTTCATGCACTTGTGTGTAATGAAAAATGAAAGAAACAAAGATTGGGGGGATTTTGTAACACAAAATCAGAAGAACTAAGAAATTTAAGAACTAAATATGAAAATCTCAATTTAAACAAACTTCGGTCCAAGGTAATTCACATTCAATGCATTGATTTGATCATAGACAAAAGAAATACAATTATCTCTTATTGAATACTTAACGTAGATTTACCAAACAACGAGGTAAACCCCTGACTTCCCTATATTCATCAATTCGAGCCCAACACTCTTATTGACTCTAATTATTAACTAAGTTGGTATTAAGCAATCCTTATCAAATTAATAACTGCTTTAAGAAAAGGAAATAGTTAAGCCAAACAATAATTTATGAAGCATAACTCATTTGATCTACCCTAGTGTTTCCTTAGGTTATTATCGAAAACTAGGATCATAATCAATAAAACCTAATTGCTACTCATGTTCAATCTTACACAACAATTACAGATTATAAAGATGAACTAGCAATTGATCAAATCAAACAATTAACTAATAAGCCTTTTTAGCAAATCATTCAACAGATAAAAAACAATTAAATCAGAAAACAATAGATATTCAAAAAGACATAAATTAAATTAAGAACTTGGTCTCACAAATCACACATAAGAACTTGAATCCCTTAAACTGAATTAAGAACTTAGCTAATCATGTTCATGGCTTACAGAAAATTAAATAAGAAATAAAGAAGAAATCTAGAATGTAAATGGAGAACAAAAGTCTGAATTAAGATGCTCTTAGCTGCTGCCCAAAGACGTGTTATACTAGAAAAACCTAATCCCAAAGATAGGAACCCAACCAAACTAGGAAAGGTTTTGAAATTCAAGATGCAAATTTTCAGCCTGCATTAACGTTTCTATAATCAAGGCAGATTTTTAGCAACTTTTTTTCCGAATCTGCCTCTACCCTCTTCAGGAAAGTTGTAGCCCTATTTCTTAGCTTTCCAACGGGTACTGATGAACCCAAATCCGAGGTCTACAGCCCAAGTTATGGCCTAAAAATTAGGACTAGTTTAGTCAGACAGTCTAGCCTATTGTGACGACTTCATTACCCTTTTTAACAATTAAAATGGCCTCATCTCTCATCCAGCCCCTCATAAAAGTTGTAGAGGTGGCTCTTAAGGTTCAATTGGGCTTGGGCTTGCTTCATTTGGATGTCTAAAACTCCAGATATAAAATAAATACTAAAATTGGCCGTGACACATCAAGTCTGGGCTTTGCAATAGATCCATAGCTCATTTTGTCAACCTTGGAGACTGATTTGGGCTTTGGTCCCTCTTTATCATTTGAAGTGCTCTATCTTGGCTTTCAATGGATTAAACAGTAATCAATTTGGAGACTCGCAACTTTAGAAACACCTAAAAAATACAGCAGAGGTCAAATGCTGAAAATTTCTCCATTTAACACAATTATTCCACAACTATCTAAAAATATGCCTAAATGATAAATATATTTTAACCAACTGAATTAAACATAAAAACACACTAAAAACACTAAATGTGATGGGAGTGAAATTAATAAATTATGCACTTATCACACTCTCCGCTTATATATTGACTACCGGCAGTTAAATAAGGTGACAATAAAAAATAGATACCCATTGCCCCTCATTGATGACTTATTTGATCAGTTGAGGGGTGTAGCTGTGTTCTCCAAAATTGACCTGAGATCAGGTTATTATCAGCTGAAAGTGCAAGCCCTAAAACTGCCTTTAGAACCCGCTATGGCCATTATGTGTTCTTGGTCATGCCATTCGGGTTAACTAATGCTCCGGCTGCTTTTATGGATCTGATGAGCACTATCTTCATACCATACCTCGATCAGTTTGTGGTGGTATTCATTGATGATATATTGGTTTATTCTAGGAGTGCAGAGGAGCATGATAGACATCTGCGGATTGTACTATAGACTTTGAGGGAGAAACAGCTATATGCCAAATTGTCGAAGTGTGAATTTCGGCTGAAAGAAATATCCTTCTTGGGCCATGTAGTATCGGTAGAGGGCATCAAGGTAGATCCAAGTAAGATAGAAGTTGTCCTTAATTGGAGACCACCCAGAAATATCACTGAAACTCGCAGTTTTCTGGGTTTAACTGGATACTACCGCTGATTTGTGAAGGGTTTCTCCATGTTGGCATCTCCATTGACTAAGCTACTTCGAAAAGATGTGAAATTTCAGTGGACAGATAAATGCCAATAGAGTTTTGATGAGTTGAAGAGATCTTTGACTGAGGCTCCAATTTTTACTTTACCTACCCTGGGTAAAGAGGATACTGTTTACAATGACACTTCTCATAATGGGTTAGGCTGTGTACTGATGCAAAAGCAGAATGTCATTGCCTATGCATCACGTTAGCTAAAACTGCATGAGGGGAATTATTCGACATATGACTTGGAGCTAGCAGTTATAGTGTTCGCTCTGAAGATCTGGAGACATTATTTGTATGGGGAGAAGTGTTACATCTACACAGATCATAAGAGTTTAAAGTATCTGGGCACTCAGAAGGAGTTGAATTTGAGACAGAGGAGATGGTAGAGTTGATAAAAGACTATGATTGTCTGGTAGACTATCAGCCAGGGAAAGTTAATGTGGTGGCTGACGCCTTAAGTCGCAAGACTATGGCAAGTCTACAGGTTACTCTTTTATCTATGGTACATGAGTTGAGAGTATTACATGCCAGCTTAGAGATTAATGATGAGGGGCAGACAGCAGTTGCATGGCATGTACAGCCAGTGTTGATTGATCATATCAGAATGGCTGTTCAAAATGATCAGAAGTATCAGAAGCTGTTAGAAGAAGTTAGACAGGGTAAGAAGCCAGAATTCTCAGTGAGAGATGACGGCCTACTACTTTACCAGGGTAGAATGTGCGTTCCTAATGACGTTGACTTAAGACAGATCATTTTTAAGGAAGCACATGAGTCTCCTTTTGCTATGCACCCTGGTGGCACAAAAATGTATAGAGGGCTGAAAGAGCACTACTGGTGGATGGGTATGAAAAGAGATGTGGCAGAATTTATTTTTAAATGCCTAACTTGTAAGCCAGTAAAGGCAGAACATCAAGTACCAGCTGGTTTGTTACATCCACTACCATTACTGGAATGGAAATGGGAGAGAATAACTATGGATTTTGTGATGGGACTTTCGAGGACACAGAAGAGACATGATGCAGTATGGGTCATTGTTGATATACTGACCAAGTCTGCTCATTTTCTGCCTATCCGGATGGACTACAGTTTAGAAAGATTGGCCAAGTTGTACATTGATGAGATAGTAAGACTGCATAGAGTGTCAGTATCCATCGTATTAGACAGAAATCCTAGGTTCACTTCTAGATTCTGGGGTAATCTTCAGAGAGCCCTAAGAACTAGATTAAACTTCAACACGGCATTCCACCCATAGACAGATGGCCAGTCTGAGAGAGTAATTCAGATCTTGGAGGACATGCTACGGGCTTGTGTAATTGAGTTTGAGGGAATTTGGGACACACACTTGCCTTTGATTGAGTTTGCTTACAACAACAGTTACCAATTAAGCATTGGGATGCCTCCATATGAAGCTTTGTACGGCAGAAAATGTAGAACCCATTGTGTTGGGATGACATGGGTGAAAGAAATATGATTGGGCCCGAAATTGTTTAGCAGACTGAGGAGAAAATCATATTGGTTAGAGATCGACTCAAAGCTGCATCAGACCATCAGAAGTCCTATATTGACCTGAAGAGAAGGGATATTGAATATGCAGTGAGTGACAAAGTATTCCTCAAGGTTTCCCCTTGGAGGAAAATTACGAGATTTGGCAGAAAAGGGAAACTGAGTCCTCGTTTCATTGGGCCATATGAGGTTCTGGAGAGAGTGGGTCCTTTGGCATATCGTTTGGCACTACCTCCAGAGTTGGAGAAAATACATAACGTCTTCCATGTATCGATGTTGAGGAGGTATAGATCTGACCCATTTCATGTATTACCAGTGGAAGAAATTGAAGTGAATCTAGACCTCACATATAAGGAAGAACCCATAGAGATTATGGCTTATGAGGTGAAGTAGCTACGGAACAAGCAGATACCGTTAGTGAAAGTGCTGTGGAACCATCATTCAGGCCAGGAGGCTACTTGGAAACAAGAAGACATGAGGAGACAAAACCCACAGCTGTTCAGAGACTGATTACCAGGTAAAATTTTAAGACGAAATTTATTTTAAGGGGGGGACAATTGTAACACCCCTATTTGCATAGCCTGGTATATTTCACTGTTCCGGTGACCAGTGTCGGTTCGGATAATTAAGAGAATTAGAACCACATCTAAGATGTAACACCCTAGGTAAATCCCACATCGGCGAAACACGGGAGAGATGTTGGGTTTATAAGTTGGTAGTTCGTAACCCCTAGTGACGCGTTTTAAAATCGTGAGGGCTTTGGCTTAGAGCGAACAATATCACTAGTGGGCCGGGCCGTTACATTTGTGGTATCAAAGCCGCTCCGCGTGTAACCTTGAGCAATAGTGGGGCAAACCTTAGTGAGGATGCTGAGTCCCATAAGGGGGGTGGATTGTAACACCCTAGGCAAATCCCACATCGGCAAAACACGGGAGAGATGTTGGGTTTATAAGTTGGTGGTTCGTAAACCCTAGTGACGCGTTTTAAAACCGTGAGGGCTTCGGCTCAGAGCGGATAATATCACTAGTGGGCCGGGCCGTTACATAAGACACCTAGATAAGCCTTGAATGCAAATAATTAGTAATTGCCAAATAGTTAAGTATAAATAAGAAAAATAGAACACAAGAAGTTAAATGAGCCGGGAGTCACAGCGATTGGTGATCTTCTCGGGAAATGACAGCGAGGTCAGTCTAAACTCAAATTTCAAACCGAAAAATGTGGCGTTGCGGTCCTTAGGACTATTGTGAACACAGTGGGAAAGAGAAAATCACGAAAAAGAGTTGTTAAGCAGGTCAAATAATTAGATAAGAGATCCGAAAGAAATATGAAATAACTTGCAAACCAGATTGAACCATGGAGGGGCAATTTGGTCAATTCACCCCTAGAGCTGACTCCTGACCTAACTGTCTAATAAAATCGGAGAAAAGAAAATTTCAAAATTTGGAATTAAATTAAGAAGCTATGGAAAAATAAAGGAAAAAGAAAAAGAAAAGAAAATTATAATAATGACATCACTTACATGACCTAAGCATTACCTCATAAATAATTACTATTTAATTATTCTATTTGACTAGGTCAATAAAAGGGATAAAAACAAAATTAAAAAGATAAATTTTTTTCTTCTTCTTCTCCAAATTTTCGTAGCTCTCTCTATCCCATTTTTCTCTCACCAAAAACCTCCATTAAAGCATACTTTAAGCTTAATTTCAACCACTTAAACCTACTTTGACCCCAAATTAATCCATTAGAACTTGATAACCTCACTTGAGAAGGTGATTGAGCAAGAAAGAAAGAAGAAACAAGGATGGAAATTGAAGAGTTGAACTTCAAAGTTTAAGGTTAGTGGTTTGAATTGAAAATTTATTGTTTAATACTTATGTTTTTAGTGTAAGTAACTTAGATCTCAACTTAAAATTAAAAGAAAACAATTGTTGGGGGACCAAACAAGAATTTTGGCCAGCCTTAGTTAGGGCTTGAAATGAATGATTTTGAGGTGTTTGAATGATTGTTTTGGTTGAGTTGTGTATATGAAGTATGGATATAAGTTTTGAATGCATTGGATTTGAATTCTATGTAATTGGGGTTTTGAGCATTTTGAAAATTTGGATAAAAAGTTGAGAATTGGTCAATTGATGTAGTTGACCTTATTTGAGTTGATAAATGGTCAATTGTGACCATTTGTGGTGTGTGTGAATTGTTAGAACTAAGTTTCAATTCGGATTGGTTAGGGTTATTTTGCAAACAGCTTGACCTAAGTCACTTTCAGGGATCAAAACTAAAAATTTATCAACCCAATTGATGTAAAGCCAATTGGGAATGAAACTAGACACAAAATGGCACATTTTTTCACTTAGGAATCATGCCCAGAAAGTGACCATAACTTAGTGAACAATTAGGCCGAATCCGGATTAGGGCACACTGACCTATACAAAAATGACCAAATGAACAGTAGTTACGTAAATGACCATAACTTAGTCTAGGAAGGTCCAAATGACCTGAATGTTATACCGATAGAAAGCTGAGACATAGCCCTACAACTTTCACGAAGAAAACAAACCCAAATTTTGATCAAAATTTCACCTAAGAGACTTAAAATTTGAGGAAACAACCAAAACCAACAAATTAGATAATCAAAATGTGGTATGTGGGTGAAATTGAAATTTTCATACCTATTAAGCATGAGAAAGTAAACAATTTGACTTGAATAGTATCGTGGATAGTAACCCGAAATACAAATTTTAATGAACGTCAGGTTAAGCATATTAAAGCTAGATATAAATAGATTAGAATTTATTTTTGGACTTATGATAAATTATGATACTGAAACACTGTAAAATTGTGTGTTTCAGTCGAAAAGAATACCAGGAAAGAACCCGAGGCATCAAGTCAAGGCCAAGAGGCGACTCGCATAAGGTTTGTGCACAACATAAAATGCCCTTTAAATTTATTTTTTCAAAGTACATGAAATGAATTGTGATTATTTATATTGCAAAATGGTGATGGAATTGCACACTATGCTTTTGATCTAAATTGTTGGAAATTTAATGATATGTGTTTTAATTAGCAATAAATGTTTAGTAAATTGTTAAGATAGTTTTGAAACCACAGTGTCATGACCATATATTTGAATGCCTCACTAGCATGGCTAGTGGGAGGAATTAGTTTTGAATTTTGATTCCCTCTCTGGCTGAAGTGTTGAGGTATGTGCCAGTAGAGGAAGAAATTGAATGGGTACCCAAAGTTTGAGCTAGCTAGCCTTGTGATTACTTATAAGCCTCTAGCTATTGAGATGAATATTGTTCTGAATGGCATGATATAACTGTGTGTTTTTATGAAATTCATTTTGAGATTTTCTAAATGAGATTGTTTGGACTAAAAATTTATAAATCATGTTTTATATCTGTTTTTCATGTTCAATACCATATTTGGATAAATGTGATTTGAATTATGCATAAAATGTTATTTTAGTATGTTGTGCACCATTGAGTCATAGTACTCAGCGATTGCTGTTATTCTTGTCGCAGATAGAGAGATTAGAGGAGCAGCAGAGTGAGCTGCTAAAGATTTTGGAGCTACATCCCTGAGCTTTTGTCGGGTATAATTTTATACCCTAATTTTAATGGTTATATTTGTGTATGTAACTGTATGTACATATATAAATTGGTCTCGAGCAGTTGTATAGAGTTTTTAATAATATTATTTTGGATTTTCTAATGTAAATTTTTGGTTGATGAATGTAAATTGATTTTACTTTAATGAGATATGAGTGAAGTTATTTAGTATTATTTTGAAGACAATGGAATTGAGAATTGTTTTGAATTATGGAGTTGGGAGAAATGATGTTGATTTGTGTTGTGGTAGTAGTTGATTTGATGAAATGAACTAGTGAAAGTGTCTTTACAGATATTTGAAGAACTATTTTTCCCAAATATAGATAGCACTCTGTCGAAATTTTTCGAAAATTTGCTTAAAAATAAAAATGGAAAAAAATTTTAACTAGTTTTTAAACTTAATTAAATATTTCTAATACCTGCTATAAAATGCTCACCACTTTCAGAAAGTAAAAAAATTGTTTTTAAAAACCTTTGTAGTGTATTTAATGGGTTATCGATAAATGGAATCGGTAATTCATTAGGTATACTACGGGATCATGTTATATGCCTTATAGAGGGGTAAGGTGTGACATGACCAACCAACAAATAAGATGGATATAGATCCATCTAGTTAACCTATGCCTATTGATGATACATCTATAATAATTCCTAGCAGATCAACCAGAATATCTCACCCACCAAAGAGATATGGTTTTCTTTGTGAAAATGAACAAGACTTGCTTGCTCATGAAGAAACAAATCATGGTGATGATCCTTTAATCAATGAAGAAGCTATATTAGATATAGACTCTTCTAAAAGGATTGAAGCTATGAAATCTAAAATGGATTCCATGTATAAGAACCAAGTTTGGGATCTTGTAAATCCAACTGAAGGTATTCACCTATAGGTAATAAATGGGTCATTAAGAGGAAAATCGGTTCTGATGGAAAGGTAGAGACCTATAAAGCAAGGCTAGTTACGAAAGGATTTTCCCAAAGGCAAGGAAAGGACTAGGAGGAGACTTTTTCGCCTGTTGCTATGCTAATAATGTATATAATTGGCATATATTTTATTGGTTTTACTTGATATTTTGGGAAAATATTGAAATTAATATGTTGAAATTTATTTGATTTCGTGTTTCTTTGGCTAGGTGATAGTGAATGATTGCAAAAGTGGAGATTTTGGATGCTTTTCATGAATATTTGAACTGTTGGCTAGAATTTCAGATGTTATGGGCCAATTTCCAGAATTTGTCCATCGAGCCGTGCCCACGACTTAGGTTGCACGGATACAAAGCAAAGGCAAAGTCAATTGCATGACTGAAGATTTTATTTTGATTGGCTTCAACCCCAATTTTGGGAGGATTGTATTTTAAATAGGGCTCTTGATTAGGGAAATTAGGAAGAATAAGTTTTATGCCTACTTTTTCTCTCTTTTCCAAAGTTAGTTAGAATTCTCCCTTTATTAGGACTTCTTATGTTTTATATAAGGAAAAAAATGCAGGTTTTAGGAGAGCGAAAAATTACAAAATTCCTTTTATTTCTCTTTTACTCATTTTTAAGCCATGTGTGGCTAATTCTTCTTTGATCTAGTAAAGGTTAATTGAAGTCAAGGTTCATTCAAGTTGTGAGATCTAACCTTAATTCTTTTCTTTAAATTCTGCAATACTTATATATTATTTTCTACAATACTTATATATTCTTTGTATCCTTGTTTATTATTTTGTTGATTGCGCAATAAGAGCTCATTGTACAATTGATAGGATATTAATTCGCTAATTGAATATCTAAATTCGTAATTGTTTAGATATTTTGATAATAAGTGGTAGGTAACATGATTTGATTATACTCATATTTTCAAATTGTGTTATAGGAATATATAATCTAATATGAACAATCACGCTTGTTGATCTTGTTGATTAGGGTTGGGTCTTTCTAGTTCTTTATGCTATTAGCAAATTGAATCCTAGGCGCATGTTAGGATTGTTCATTAATAAGGGATTAATCATAGGCGCATGACCAATTAATCTAAAATTAAGGAAAGATTAGGTTATTAGAAGCATTTTCAATAACTATAATCGATCTATTACAGTGTTTTAAGATTATTCTTAGTGTAGATGATCAACTTCTGAACTTGACTGAGATTAGCTTCGCTAGATGATTGCGCCAATTGATTTTTTTTCTCATTATTGATCTATAATTATTTAATTTAATTTAGCCATATTCTGTAAAAATTCCCCCATTTCAATTTTATCTATATTTACTTGGCTTTCAGAGAATTGGTAAAATATCAGTCCCTGTGGATTTGACTCTACTCATCCTAACTACAATTTATTTGAGTTTTAGAGAGTAGGAATTATTTTTGGTGGATTCAGCACCCATCAAATTTTAGCGCCATTGCCAGGGATTGATTTTAATTGATTTTATTCTCTGATGACCAGATCTTATCATATAGGTGAACTCCAGTATGATACCAAGATAGAGAAAATAGCTAAGAGGTTGAGAAAAGAAGCGAAATTAAGAAAACAAGCATCTTCATCTACAATTTCAGCTGCCAGAGAAGAAACAGTCCCTGAACCATCCTATTCTTCTAGCGAATCTGATCAAGGAGAAGAGATGGCACATGAAAATCGAACCTTAAGAGAACTAGCAGCCCCTTCTATCAACTAGCAAGGCTAATGCATAACTTACCCAAATTTAGATGCTCCATTTGAGTTGAAATCGGGCTTAATCCACTTGCTGCCTACTTTTCGTGGATTGGAGAATGAAGACCCTCACAAAAATCTTAAGGAATTTCACATAGTTTGTTCAACTATGAAGCCACAAGGGGTGATAGAAGAGCAAATTAAACTGAGGGCCTTTCCATTTTCTCTAGCTGATGTAGCCAAAGAATGGCTATTTTATCTACCTCCTGGTACTATTACTCAATGGACAGGTATGGTTAGCATTTTCCTTGATAAGTTTTTCCCTGCTTCTCGAGCTGCTAGACTAAGAAGAGACATTTGCGGTATTAAGCAATGGGATACGGAAACCCTCCATGAATATTGGGAGAGGTTCAAGAGATTGTGTGCAAGCTGTCCTAAACATGGAATTTCAGACCAATCCCCCATACAATATTTTTTTGAGGAATTGCTACCTATGGAGAGGAGGATGATGGATTCCGCAAGTGGAGGAGACATTATCCACAAAACACCCTAAGCTGCATGTGATTTAATTTCCACCATGGCTGTAAATTCCCAATAATTTGGGTCTCACCAAGAATCCTCAATAAGGGTTAATGAGGTAAATGTGTCTTCCCTTGAGAGTAAATTAAATCAACTAACCTCTTTGGTTCAAAATTTAGTTGTAGGGAGTGCACAACAAGTCAAGGTGTGTGGGATCTGCGTTTATGCAGGTCATACCACAGATATGTGCCCCACTTTGCAAGAAGATGCCCTTAAACAAGTAAATGCCATTGGAAATTTTCCTGGCCCACCACAAAGGAAGTATGACCCATATTCAAATACATACAATCCTGGGTGGAGAGATCACCCTAATTTTAACTATGGGTCTAGAGCACCAAATTTTCAACATTTCCAGCATAGACCACTAACCCCACCTCAGCAAAATTCTTCAAAATCAGGTATGTCTCTTGAGGTACAACTAACACTCAACAATTTCAAAAGGAGACAAGGACAAGCATACAAAATTTAGAAAATCAAGTTAGCCAATTGGCGACGTCCTTAAGCAAGCTAGAATCTCAAGGAAAATTGCCTTCTCAGACCATGGTAAATCCAAAACAAAATGCAAGCGCAATTACCTTAAGAAGTGGAAAAGAGCTGGAATCTGTTGCTGGAAAAAAATGTGGGCACAGCTTAACATCGAAGACAGAAACAGAGGTGGTAATTGCAAAACAAACAGATCAACCTGAGAAATTTGCACTTGTGAAGCCCAAAATTCTAGAGTCCAGACCCCCTTTTCCTGAAAGACTAGCCAAATCAAAGAAGGAAAAGGAGGAGAGAGAAATTCTTGACACATTTCAAAAGGTCGAGGTAAATATACCCTTGCTCGATGCTATTAAGCAAATACCTAGGTATGCAAAGTTTCTCAAAGAGTTATGCACTAATAAAAAGAAGTTAACTGGGTATGAAAAAGTAAGTGTGGGGGAAAATGTGTCTGTTGTCCTTCAAAACAAATTATCCCCCAAATGTAAAGACTAAGGTACGTTTGCTATTTCTTACACTATTAGGAGTGTGGGAATAAAAAGGGTTATGTGTGACTTGGGAGTTTCAATTAATGTGATGCCATTGTCAATTTACTCTTTTTTAAATGCTGGGCCACTAAAAGAAACTGGAGTAGTAATCTTGCTGATAGATCAATAGTTTACCCCAAGGGTGTATTAGAGGATGTGTTAGTTCAGGTTAATGGTCTGATTTTCCCCACTGATTTCCTTGTTTTAGATATGGAGGATGATAAATCCTCAAACTCATCTGATATTTTGCTAGGAAGACCTTTCCTTAGTACCGCCAGAACAAAAAATGATGTTCATGATGGCACAATAACTATGGAATTTGATGGTGAGGTGATTAAATTTAATGTTTATGATGCTATGAAATATCCTAATGATATATCTTATGTTTCCAGCATTGATGTTATTGAACCATTCACCCAAAAGACATTTGAGTTAAGTAAGGACGACAAGTTGATGGTTGCACTTTGTAACAATTTAAACCTGGATAGCATCGGTAAGGTGGCAAGAAAATTTTTAATTGATGGTGAATTGCAAGGAGTGGTGTATGAAATAGAGGTACTTAAGCCTAAGGTAAGCTCTAGTCCTTCTATAGATTTATTTACATCTCACACCACTCTTTTACCTTCTATTTTTGCAGCCCCCTAAATTGGACTTAAAGCCACTGCCCAGCCACTTGAAGTATGTGTTTTTAGGTGAAAGCGATACACTCCCAGTGATAAAATCAAACAAACTTAACAAGGAAGAAGAAGAGAAGTTAATTGAGGTGTCAAAAGAATATAAAGGGGTAATAGGATGGACAATTGCATATATCAAAGGAATAAGTCCATCTACATGCATACATAGGATCCTGTTGGAAGAAAACAGCAAGCCTAGTAGAGAAGCTCAAATGCGTTTAAATTTGCCTATGATAGAAGTTGTGAAGAAAGAAATTGTTAAGCTATTAGACGCCGGAATGATTTATCCAATTTCAGATAGCAAATGGGTAAGCCCAGTCCAGGTAGTACCCAAAAAAATAGGTATCACTGTGATTGAGAACCCTGATGGTGAGTTGGTGCCTACCTGAGTTCAAAACGGTTGGCGGGTTTGTATAGATTATAGAAAATTAAGTGCATCAACTAGAAAAGATCATTTTCCTCTTGCATTCATAGATTAAATGCTTGAACGATTAGCTGGTAGAACTCATTATTGTTGTCTTGATGGATATTCAGGTTTTTACCAAATTCCAATCACACCTGAAGATCAAGAGAAAACAACTTTCACTTGTCCATTTGGAATTTTTGCCTATCGAAGGATGTCATTTGGGCTTTGCACGCCCCAGCTACTTTCCAAAGGTGTATGGTTAGTATTTTTTCTGATTATATTGAGAATATCATAGAGATTTTTATGGATGATTTTACCGTCTATGGTAATTCTTTTGATGAATGCCTAGCTAACCTTACAAAAGTTTTAAAAAGGTGTTTGGAATCTAATCTTGTGTTAAATTATGAAAAATATCACTTTATGGTTGATCAAGGATTAATTTTGGGACATATTGTGTCTGCCAAAGGAATTGAGGTTGATAAAGCAAAAATAGATGTTATGAAGTCCTTGCCTTACCTCATGAGTGTGCTAGAAGTTCGTTCTTTTCTTGGACATGTAGGTTTTTATAGGCATTTCATCAAGGATTTTTCAAAGATTACTCAACCATTATGCCAATTTTTGCAAAAAGATGTCCCGTTTGAGTTCAATAATGCATGCAAGGTAGCCTTTGATACTCTTAAGGAGATGCTAATTTCTGCACCAATTATCCAACCACCAAATTGGAATTATCCTTTTGAGATTATGTGTGATGTGAGCAATCAAGCCATGGGTGCGGTTCTAGGATAGCGGATTAAGAAGTGCCCACTTGTCATATACTATGCTTCAAGGACACTAGATAGTGCTCAGTGCAATTTCTCCACAACGGAAAAAGAACTTTTAGCTATTGTATTTGCTTTAGAAAAATTTTGTTCTTATTTATTGGGTACCAAAGTGATTGCTTATTCTGATCATGCAGCATTAAAGTTCTTACTCAAGAAAAAGGAGGCGAAACTGAGGCTGATACGGTGGACTCTCTTATTACAAGAATTCAATTTAGAGATAAGAGATAAAAAGGGGTCTGAAAATCTAGTTGCATACCATCTTAGCCGCCTACCTATTGCTAAAGAAGCCCAACCTTTGCAAGATGATTTTCCTGATGAGTATTTATTTTCAGTGCATAGTATAGCTCCCTGGTATGTTGACATTATAAACTACCTAGTGGCTGGTACCTTTCCTAATGAGTTAATTAGGTCTGAAAAAGATAAGATAAAAAGAGATGCTAAATATTATGTATGGGATGATCCTTATTTGTGGAAATATTGCTCAGACTAGATTATTAGGTGATGTATTTCTGAAGTAGAGGTTGAATCAATTGTGCAATTTTGTCATTCTTATGCATGTGGAGGTCATTTTGGACCTAAGAGAATAGCACGTAAAGTGTTAGAGTATGGACTATATTGGCCTTCCTTATTTCATTATGCTTATATGTTCTGTAAGTCCTGTGCTAATTTTTAAAGAACTGGTAATTTAGGATAAAGAGATCAAATGCCACTCACTCCTATACTTGTTTGTGAAATATTCGATGTGTGGGGTATTGATTTTATGGGTCCTTTTCCATCTTCATTTGGTCATACTTATATCCTTCTTGTAGTGGATTATGTTTCTAAGTGGGTGGAAGTTAAGGCTACCTGAACTAACGATGCTAAGACTATTGCAGATTTTGTCAAGTCTAATATCTTTGCTAGGTTCGGAGTGCCAAGGGTGATTATAAGTGATAGAGGGACTCACTTTTGCAATCGCATCATGGAAGCACTCTTTACCAAATATAACGTGACTCATCGTACCTCCACTGCCTATCTCCATAGATGAGTGGACAAGCTGAGATATCAAACAGGGAAATCAAGTCCATACTTTAAAAGACAATTAATCCAAATAGGAAGGTCTAGAGTTTACGGTTGGATGATGCACTTTGGGCTTATCGAACAGCTTACAAGACTCCCATAGGCATGTCTCCATATCGTCTTGTTTTTGGCAAGCCCTGCCATCTTCTTGTGGAATTAGAACACCGCACTTATTGGGCTATTAGGCAATGCAATATGAAGATGGATGAGGCTAGGGAACATAGGAAATTGCAACTACAAGAGCTGGAAGAGCTCCGAAATGATGCATATGAGAGTTCTAGAATTTACAAGGAGAAGAAAAAGACTTTTCATGATTAAATGATTTCCAGAAAGCAATTTTCAATTGGACAAAAAGTTTTGCTTTATCATTCCCATTTAAAATTATTTCCTGGAAAATTATGATCAAAATGGATCGACCCTTTTTTTTGTTACTTATGTCTTTGCTCATGGTGTAGTGGAGATATAGAGGCTAGGGACAAACAAGGTTTTTAAGGTGAATGGACATCGGCTCAAGCCATTTTATGAAGGATTTCAAGCTCAGAGGAAGGATGAAATAATCTTGGATAGGGTTAATGAGGGGAAATGAAAATACAGGTTGTCTAGCCTAGGATGTTAACCAAGGGCACTTCTGGGAGGTAACCCAAGTTTTAGGCATGCCCACGCCTTAAGTTTTCCTTTATTATTTTGATTTTAATTTTTCTTATTATTTAAATTACTATCATCTTCCCCAATGTTTACACTAATCTTCTGTTCTTTATTTTTAGGCAGGAGCTGGACAATTGCTCTGGTTTATTTTTCTTTTTGTCAAGGTTAGGGTGGCAAGTCTACACATGTCCATTCATGGTAAATAAATAAATAAATAAATAAATCTTTCAAAATATACTTCTTAATTATTTTTACCATGTGCCCAACCCCACCCTATATTTACCTTCCAAATAAAAGTCAAAAAGTAGAATTACTTTATACCTTTTACTATCCCTCCATCTTCCCCCATTCTCCATCACCGTCACCATATCTCCACTGCCAACCTCACCACCATGCCCCTCAAATGCGTCCCCCGCCGTTACCCATATCTCCATCGCCATCGCAACCTAGCACCATCTGACTCTAACGAAGCTCCAACACAAGACAAGTCAGTAGTGTCAGCCTCCTTTCCTCCCGGAGCTGCTCAACCACCTCAAACACACCACCAATTCGACAGATCCAGAGATCACATTACCAACTCTAGATGATGGACCCTCAAATCTGATGTTATCGTAAACCACCGAGAAATGATCTACCCTGTTTCCATCATATTTGATGCCAGCTATGCTGCATTGCACTTCACCTCTATGCACCAGATCTCGTGAACCAGCAAGTCAATCAGCATCGGTGGGTTTCACACCAAGGTCCAAATCCACCACCATAAGCAAAAAAAAGGCAGCTTCTTCACCTCCACCATCCCAAACAAAGCACCAACCTTCCTCACCTCCAGAAAATGACACGGAGCAGCCTTCTGATGCCTCTGACAAAGATGAGGCAGCCCCAAGGTGAAAGAATCAATCTCAGCTCAATAAAAAGAGGCACTCAATTCCACCAACAGGAATTCAAGGTACCCTGCAATTCGAAGACGAAGCCCATCAGACAAGGTATAATACGCTTCAGCGGTTACCCATGGTACCTTATAAGTATATTCCCCTTGATACTTTGCGTAGCTTAAGAATTGAGGCTGATGTGATGAGAGTGTGTAGACCCTTATTTTGTGATAAGTATGTGCATTGAGGCCATGGGAAACCCGATGATGAAAAATTATATGACTGTAAGATGTAATTGGAGGCATGGAGCTGAATTATTAATTATGTGGCATGATCTTGAAAAAAATAAAAATAATAATAAAGTTTTGGGGAAATTAATTTAATTAAATTTAAATAAAATTTTATTTTATTTAAATTTCATATGGGTAGTTCTTAAATGAATCTAACTAAGTTTAATTGGGCTTCATATGCCTAGTTAGGAATTTTAAATGGGACCCATTTAATTATTTTCTAAAAATTAAAATAACAAAATATCTCTCTCCTCCTTGGCCCCACTCTCTTCCTCACTCCCTATTGGTGTCACCCCCTTTCCCTCTCTTTCTATTGGTTGAAACACCTCACCCATATTCCAGTCTCATCCAAATTCATCAATCCTAGTCATTTAAGTTACCTGAACTTTATCACACTAGGACTCCAAACCCTACCACACCTCTTCCTCACTCCCTATTGGTGCCTTCCATTTTTTCCTTTCTTCCTATTGGTTGAAACACCTCATCCATATCTCAGTCTCACCCAAATTTTGCAATCATAGTTGTTTAAGTTACCTAAACTTTATCACCCTAAAACTCCAAACCCTATCACACCTCTTTCCCAAAACCCTATAAATACCCCACTGATAAAAAAATAAAGAAAGGAGGTAGGAAAAAGAGAAAAAAAAAAAAGAAAAAAGGGATGATGGGAGGAAAGAGGAAGAGAAAATTCAGAGCTATAGGAAATTTAGAGATATTCAAGACTCTTTGAGTTCTTCCTTATTTTTTCTTTTCTTCAAGAAGATTTTCATACAAGATTTCTGGAAGGTCAGTTTTTATTGTTTTCTTTTCAAGATCTATGACACACAATATTTTAATTCTATGCTCCTTGTCTTCAATTTATTTTATATGTTCATATTGATCATGTAATCATGTTTAATTTGAGGGGATACACAACTCTGCACATGTTTAGTTTCTGTCTCTCGTATTTTTATTATTTTTCTTTAATTTTTTGAATCTGTAAAAAATTTGTAAAAATTATATTCATATTCTATACGAAATTTCATTAATTTTAGGCTCAAGAATCACTAAAAAAGCTTTAATATTTTGTAAGTTATGGCTGTTTGAAGTTAGGGTTCTTGTAAAATCTTATTTGCAGGATATCTGACTTGTAGAGCCCATATCTCCCTTGTTCCTTAATATTTTTGTGCAAATATAGTATCTAAAATTAACTTCATAATCTTATGAATCTTTTCCAATTGGCTTTGCATTATTAACTATTGTGGTTAATGAGTTATGAATTTTACAAAAAAATAGTATGATTCTGTCACTTAGAAAAGTTACGATTTATGTAGACCATTCGGCTAGGGTTTTGTTTGATTTATAAATTTTATGATCTTTCATGATATGTAGGCTGTCTTCTGTAATTTTTTTATGATTTTTAGGCATGTATAACTATTTTTAAAAAATCAGATTTCTTGCTACCATTAATCTGCCAGAATTTAGAAATTGTATATTTATTCATGTTCTTGTATTTTCTTAGGTTTTAATTGATATTTGATCTATTTTTCTATGTTCTTTTAATTCAAGAAGTGTTATGAAGTGTTTGGATCATGTTAGAAGACTTAGACTATTAGGTAGTTGTAACTAATTAGGAGTCTTAACCCTTTAGGAGACTAGAGTTAGAATCCAATGTAAATTGTTATTAATATTTTCTTTATTTCTTTTATTTTCTTTAGTTTCTTTATTTTTTATTACAAACAAAATTGGTAAGTAGCCCTAAGGTAAGTACCGAAGAGGGCATTTGCGTGGAGCTTATATGGAGCTAAACGGGAGTAAGCCAGGGATATCATTGCTATACTAGAAGAGAAGACCCTTTTTTAAGGGTAGCTTGCCCCAATGGCAACTGCATTTACCAACAGGTAAGTAGCTCTAAACTTCTCGAATAACCATTGGCATGAAATTGTAGTAATAATAGAACTTTTATTTGGTAAATTAAAATTAACTTTATTTTTAATTTAATTGACTTTTGCATGTAATTAATTTAAATAAATACTTTGTAAATTAAAATTAATCTTGTTTGTAAATTAAACTAATATTGGCATGTAAATAAATTTAATTTAATACTTGGTAATTGTAAAATAAATTTACATGTTAGAAATCTTTATTAGGTTGTGATTGTTTGGGCCTTATGTGATATTATAATAAATTACACATGTATATAATTAACTTAGTTTAATTATCCTTAGGGTAACTTGGTGAAAATTAATTAATTATGTTAAATAGAAACGTAGGGTTATTTGAAATTGAATTTGTTTGTAAATTAAATTCTCAATAATAAATTAATTTTAGTCATTTGGTAAATATCATTTAAATAATTAGCAACCCCATAGATAGGAATTACTTGTGCATGAAAATTGTGTGTAAACAATAATCCTTTTGTGAATTACTTGCGTGTGTAGGATTAGAATTACATTTTTAGGATAAAGTTTAATAAAGGAATAATAAACAAGACTTCTAGAAACATTAGTAGAGGACTGGCACTCGAATTAACGAGGTTAGACCAGGCGTAATGGGTGCCTAACACCTTCCCCTTATGTACCCACTATCCCGAACCTAGACATTGGGCTATGGTAATGACGGTTGTGGAAACTCTGCAAGGAGTAAGTTGCCATCCATGACCCTCGGAAGAAACACTGAATATGTCCCGGTTATTACCGGTGGCGACTCTGTCTATCTATGCCTTCGTGGCATAAATCCTTAGTACCGTGGTAGTGTTATGGGAAGACGGTACTTACCAGTGGTTTGATTCTATTAGGATTGTATGAAGTGCATGTCTAGGAAATGCTGTCTAAGGAGGTGGTACTTAAGTGAGACTATTGTGACTCCACCATCTTTCCTGTGCATTACCTGGTGCATTTTATATAATTTTAATGGATGATATTTCGCCTCACGCCCCCTCCTACAGTTTGGCGACTCCACTGGGGACTAAATGGATAGTTACTCCAACATGTTTCTATTAGTCTAATATTATTCCTTTGTTAAACTTTTTGCATTGCACTACACTATCACACGGATCACCCTTACCCTTTTAGCCTCGTTAGTACTAGCCAAGGAGACCATGGTTCTACTCGAGCTATGACGAATTGGTGAATGCTAGCACCCCATGCCCGTACCTTCGAGTATATAAAAGAGCCACAGCTCTGGCCGTTGTGCTTAATGGACAAGCTCTCGCATGGGTGACTCTTTTCCTACCCAATAAAGCCCATGAGCCATAGATTTCAACCCTAGGTACCTCGTAGATTTTTGTTGTGCTGGATTCGTATCCTTACTATTCAAACCATAAGTTCTAGTGGTAGTTGAGATGAACCTAGGCCTATACATAAACCCAATGTGTGTATAGGCCTAAGTCCATTTTAAACCCATGTTAAGCAAGAGGATGCTTACTTATGGTTAAACTTTAAGGATACAAATCATTTGTTTATAAAGGAAAGGTCGTCCTGGACCACCTCTTGTTGGTGTGTCTAGTGTACCATAGCCTAGGATAGAATTTTTTTCCTTACCCTACACGTGAGAGTTTAAGGTATAAGGGGGCGAAGATTCAGTTTTGGAGACATTCTTTTCAGTTTATAATTTAGTCTTTGGTCCGATTTTAGTTCGGTTTATACAGTTCGATTTTGGTTCAGTTTTGGTCGTATTAGTACGGTTCGGTTTTGGTTTTATAAAGGCAAAGGTAAAAATGAAAGTGCATATTCATGCATTCATGCATTGCATTCATACATAGCATAAGATGTTAAAACCTTGTATTTTTTTTTCTCTTGTAGTAAACATAGCTTTAGAACACATCAGGAAGACTTCTAATCAGGTCACTTGGGTTAGGGAAGGGAAGAGACTAATAAGGATTTTACCTGCACTACTTAAGATGGAAGAAACTATGGCCGTGCTTGATGAAATATTGAATGCTAAGATGTTTATGCTAGAAGAGACAATTGTGATCAACTTTAGAAAGAGGCCCCAAGGTAGGCCAATTAAGTGACATTAAAGTTATTGAGGTTCAAAGTGTGTCTCACACCCCAAGGAGATTTTTTCCAATTCAGCCAACCCTTATCTAAAGTTTTGGAGCGTCTCAAAGTTCAAGACCTCCTGTGGCTCTTAGCACCCAGACCACTACCAAATCTACTCCCACCTAGCTACGATATCAACCAATGTTGCCGGTTCTACCAAGCCCACAGTCATGACATCGACTGATGCTTTCAACTTAAGCATGATATCTAAGACCTAATTGATGCCAAAAGGATAATTGACCCAGAAAATCAACCCAAATACCCCATGCCTAGCCAAAATTTCTACCTACACTAAGTCTCTACATGATCTCCATCACCCCAAATAACCCTAACAGAATTATTGACTTTATCCAACCCATCCAAAAGCCCAATGAACTTATCCAACCCATCCAAAAGCCTAGTGAACCTATCCAACCCATCCAAAAGCCCAATGAAATTCAGTCTATAATGGTTGTTGACATTTGTGATAATTCTAGCTATGATGAGGGTCCTTTAGATGTCTGGACTGATTCTGATGAGGAGATAGTTACAACTAGATGGTTCAGTTCCACTAGTGTCTGATTTTCAAGTTGTTGGGATCTATGAAAACTAGATGGATCTAAAAGTGGCTACTATGAAGAAAAGAATGAAGTTTTTTCTTAGCATAGGCCTAGGAGAAAGTATAAATGGTCTGGTGACTTTCTTGAGATGAAGGGGTAGATCATAAGTCATGGTTTGGGCTATGATCCAACAGAAGAGGAAGAAGAGCCAAAGCCTCCTAAGTTCTTGAAAGAGGGGGCAATTACCTTGACATATGATTAGGGGTTACTACATGTGAAAGACCTAAAGCAGAAAATCAGCACCATTGATATAAGGATTGCATGGAAAGCCAAACACCTAAAGCTACACCCCTAAGTTTGAGTTTGTCTTTTGTAATGCTCACACTAGTGATACTGTTGTTTCCAATTCTGATGTACTTGATAAAGATTTTGAGGCAAAGATCAATAACATGACCAGTCCTTTTGCTTACTTGTTTGATGTTTATTCTAATAGGCGTATGCATAGCATTCATAATCATTTAGAATCAATTTCTATTAATGCATCAAAATAGATCTCTATTAATTTGGGTACACTAAATAATCCTAAAGACATTAAGTTAGCTGAAGATTTAACCCAAGAAGAAAGAGATAAATTTATAGCCTTGTTAACAAAGTACCAAGAAGCAAATACCTTGAGCTTAGAATCAGATGGCCGATTCCAAAGCCACGCTGGTGTCCTCATAGGAAAAGAGTGATCAAAAGTTGACTTAGCTAGTTATCCTAATGAGGAGTAAAATTTCATGCTATGAAGGATTAATAGTAACACATGTGGACCTAGAGGGAGAAGGAAAATGACATGAAGACATAAGGAGGTCTCTGGAAGTGAGAAAATACTCACAATAAGCCAATAAAAAAGATAGAGCAACAATTCATAGATTAGTCGCTCAACTTACTTGAGCTGGGGGGCAATTCTACAAACTTTTATGTGTGATAGAAAAATAGGCTAAGCAAATAATGAAAGAAATACATGCAGAAATGTGTGGTCCCCATATGAATGGAAAGGTTCTAGTTGAAAAAAAAAATGTTCAAAACATATAAGGATTGGCCTAAAAAACTCCTTTATGTTCTTTAAGGTTATCATAGTACTACAAAGACATCCACGAGGGCAACCCCATTCTCTTTAGTGTATGGGACTAAAGTAGTGTTATCCATTAAGCAAGAGGTCAAATCCTTAAGAGTGATGCTAGAAGCTAAGATCCTAGAAAATGAGTGGGCCTAGAAGAGATATGAAGAACTAGCTTTGATTGATGAAAAGAGGATGTGAGCCTTGTATCATATTGTGAAAACCCATATATATTTATTATTTATTATTTATTATTATTTTATCTTAATTAGCTAACAATAATTTAATATATTTATAATATATATATATATATATTTTATTAGATGGTCTGCTTATTTATTTTTAGATATATATATTATTTTTGAAATTAAATATATATCTGCAATCTGAACAACCCAGTTCAATAATAACTCTATTTCTATTCTACACCTAATAGAACTCTTGAAATATATATATATACCCTAATCATCTTTTCTGCTAAACTTTGCTCTCAAAACCTGTTTGTCACCTCCTTTTCCTACCAAATACTCTCAACAGGTACTTTCATAATCTTTTAATTATTGTTATACGTATATATATAAAATAATCTGATGTGCGCAGATAATTCTTAAATTTTTATTTCTCAATTTATCACCTTTGATTATGTTTTCAAAATAAAAATTCTCGTTCTTTGATCAATAATGAGTGAATTTGATTTTATTCTCTCCTTACAACTACTCTATAAATTTATTTTCTTCTCTTTGACTATTGGTACTGAATTGGTTTAATCATAATTAATGTGAGACAATAACTTTAAATATATATATATATATATATATATATAACATTGGCTTATATGCGTGCGTCCTGCATCCCTGCGTCCCTGTTCATTCCTGTGCGTGTATATATATATATATATATATATATATATATATATATAACATTGGCTTATATGCGTGCGTATGCGTGCGTCGTGCATCCCTGCGTCCCTGTTCATTCCTGTGCGTGTATATATATATATATATATATATATATATATATATATATATATATATATATATATATTAAAATCATTTTATTTTATTGTTATTTGATATTTCTCTTTAATACTTTGGGTGTGTAGGATATTCAAATATTCAATCAGTCAATTGAAATTGTCTCTCTTCTATTGAAAATAACTATTGTCTTGGAGGTTCCAGGTGAGTGGTGATTATAGTACATGGCACCGTTTTTGTCCCTTTTAAAATTTCTTAGCATTAAGTTTGTTATTAAATGAAATTTTAAATCAATATTTTAATAATGATTTTATATGTGATTTTCTAGAGTTTTATTTTATTATTGAATTTTATTTCGATTTTGATTAAATAATTGATTTTGTCAACTATCTCTGCATTAGACCCACTAGGATTCCGGGAACAGGCCTTTAATGTATTTATATTGATTGATATTTGACTATAAAATTTACCGATGTGTTACTGAATTGATTTGAGATTGATTTGATTTTATTGAATCGATTTGAGATTGATTTGATTTTATTGACTCTCTGAAACTATTGAAATACACTATTGGAATTGCACTATCAGTTATTATTTGCTATCTGAAATTTTTTATTGATTTTGATTGATTTGTACAAATTGATTTTCAGTTTTGAATTGGTACAAGTGCCCAGTATCTGTTTCTATTATCTGGCCCCGCCGTGTGGACTATCACGGTATTAGGTTGCATTGTCGAGTCATGCATCATTGCAGTTTATGGTTTGCATTAGTATCATATGCATTGATATCTGTGAAGGAGGAGGAAGGTATCTGATATCTGGTAGCGCGCTTACCATCTGGCCTTTGGTGATGTGGGGTATCATCACCCTGGTGCACTGTACCATAAAATTTTTATTGAATGAATTTCTTTTATATATATGTTTTATGAAGTTATTTTATTAATAATTTTGACAGCATGAGCATGATTTTATTGAATAGAAAATTTATATGTTTTATGAAGTTATTTTATTAATGATTTTGACAGCATGAGCATGATTTTATTGAATAAAAAATTTATTGTGAAATTAATCAAGCGTCTGCCTGTTCCTATTCCGTTGTGTGCTATAATTATCATTCACTGAGCATCTAGCTCAAACCACGTTTTCTCATCATTATTTGTTTCAGATCGTAGAGAATTCGGTGATCCAATATTCAGTCCATTTTCTGGAGAGAGACAAATTTGATTCGTTCTCATGGTATGCCCGAATTCATACTTTCTCGGGCTAATAATTAGTTTAGTTTATTGAACAGTTTAAGTTTTTATTTGAAATCTGTAGAGACTCCGCAGTTTACCTATGGGATATTTATGATGTTTATTCAGCATTTTGTTTATTTAGATTTTGTCTATTTTTGGGATTAGTAAGTGACAATATATATTTATTCAAGATACTCTGATAAGGCTTGCATGATTTAAGAATACTTAAATTATGCGCCGGTCACGATTCAAAATTTTGGGTCGTGACAAAGTTGGTATCAGAGCTCGGTTGAGGTCTAGTAAACTTGCGGAGCATAGGATCCTTAACATCTTTTCAGTTTATCATTGCTTTAGATGTCTGCGTCCTTCGTACCTTCTCACCTATCTTAATTTGGCTCACATTTTCAAATTTAATGCTTGTTTATTAAAATGAATAGGTGCCTGGGTCTGTTAGACGTAAGAGGAGAACTAGGGCCAAGGGTCTTAATGGTGCAAACCTTGATCCAACAGGGGAGGTACCACCTCAAACTATTAATCAGACATCTGAACAGACGTCTATGGCTAAGACTAGGGCATAACCATTCCTTTGTTTCTCCATACTTTTCCATGATATTTAGTACACCACCTACTTTGTTAGAGTATCCTTTATCTATATCAACACCTATGAGGAACGCAATAGACACTGATATGGTGTATAGGGGATTATAGTTCACATTGGAGATAGGGAATTAGCTGCAGATCTTGTTTCTTTGGATATGTTTGAGTTTGATGTGATTTTAGGCATGGATTAGTTAGCCACTTCTCACGTTTCATTGGATTGTCATAATAAAGTTGTACTCTTTAAAATTCCTGGGGAGGCAGAATTTCAATTTTAGGGAGATCGCAGTATGGCCTCTAGTAATCTTATCTCTGTAGTGAGTGCTAGACGATTATTGCGAAAGAGGTGTAAAGGGTATCTAGCTTATGTTAGAGATGTTCAGGTAGAAGGTGCAGGTTTGGAGAATGTTGCAGTGGTTAAAGAGTTTCCTGATGTGTTTCCAGAAGATTTATCAAGTTTACCCCCGGAGCGAGAGGTAGAGTTTCGTATAGACTTAGTTCCTGGAATTGAGCCCATATCTATGCCACCTTATCGTATGGCACCCGCAGAACTTAAGGAGTTGAAGGAGCAACTACAAGACCTACTAGATAAGGGGTTTATTCGCCCTAGTGTTTCTCCATGGGGTGCTCCTGTGTTATTTGTACGGAAGAAGGATGGGTCTTTGAGAATGTGCATTGATTATAGGCAATTGAATAAGGTAACTGTGCGTAATAAGTATCCTCTTCCACGCATAGATGACCTGTTAGACCAACTTCAAGGTGCAAAGTATTTTTCCAAGATTGATCTTCGATCTGGGTATCATCAATTGAGGGTCAAGAAAGAAGACATACTCAAGATAGCCTTTAGGACTAGGTATGGACACTATGAATTTCTTGTAATGTCTTTTGGTCTTACCAATGCTCTGGCCGCTTTTATGGATCTCATGAACAGAGTTGTCAAGCCTTTCTTAGATCAATTTGTTATAGTGTTCATCGATGATATTCTAGTGTACTCAAAGAGTAAGGAGGAGCATGAGCAGCATTTGAGAATTGTCCTTCAGACCTTACGAGAACACAAGCTATATGCCAAGTTCTCAAAATGTGAGTTTTGGTTAGATAGTGTGGCTTTCCTAGGCCATATAGTATCTAAGGATGGGGTGTGCGTTGATAAGAAGAAAGATGAGGCAGTGCTTCGTTGGCCTAGACCCACAACTGTGTCAGAGATTCGTAGTTTCTTGGGTTTAGCAGGGTATTATAGACGGTTTGTTCAAGACTTCTCTCGTATTGCAGCACCTTTAACTAAGTTGACACAGAAGAATGTGAAATTTCAGTGGTCTGAGGCTTGTGGAAAAAAGTTTTCAGGAGCTTAAGACTCGTTTAACTACAGCACCAGTGGTAGCCCTTCCATCCGGATCAGGGGGTTATGTAGTATATTGTGATGCTTCTAGGATTGGTTTAGGATGTGTTTTGATGCAGCATGGACGGGTTATTGCATATGCTTCTCGTCAGTTGAAAAGACACGAGCATAATTATCCAACTCATGATTTGGAAATGGCTGCAGTAAAATTTTGCTTTAAAAATCTGGAGGCACTATCTGTATGGTGAGACTTGTGAAATCTTCACTGACGACAAAAGTCTCAAATACAACTTTGACCAACGTGATCTTAATCTTAGGCAAAGAAGATGGGTAGAATTGCTGAAGGATTATGATTGCACCATACAGTATCATCCTGGAAAAGCTAATGTAGTGGCTGATGCTCTAAGCAGGAAGTCTTCTGGTAGTTTAGCCCATATATCTACCAAGATGAGGCCTCTGATTGGTGAATTACATGAGTTGCTAGATCAGGGAGTAGAGTTTAAAATCATAGCTGGATCATTCTTAGCACATTTTCGAGTCAGGCCTATCTTGATTAATCGAATTAAGGCTGCTCAGAAGAGGGATTCTCAGCTGTGTGTGATTATAGATAGTATTCATCAAGGCCAAGCTCAAGGGTTAATGTTGAATGATGATGGAGTTCTTAGTTATGGCACTAGACTTTGTGTCCCCAATGTTGATGAGTTGAGAAGAGAAATCATAGAGGAGGCACACCATTCTGCTTACACGGTACACCTAGGTTCAACTAAGATGTACCGTGATTTAAGGGAGCATTATTGGTGGGGTGGCATGAAGAGGGATGTTGCAGACTTTGTTGCTAAATGTTTGACTTGTCAGCAGGTTAAGGCAGAACATCAGAGACCATCTGGGTTACTTCAGCCATTGCCAATTCCCGAGTGGAAGTGGGAGCATATTGCCATGGACTTTGTTGTGGGTTTACCTAGTACACGAGGTGGTTACAATGCAATCTGGGTGATAGTGGACAGATTGACAAAATCTGCTCATTTCCTTCCGGTGAAGACTACATATGACTTTGCTAAACTTTCACAGTTGTATATAAACAAGATTGTTAGTCTTCATGGAGTTCCAGTTTCCATTGTCTCTGATCGTGGTACTCAGTTTACTTCTCGATTTTGGAAGAAATTCCAAGAAGCTTTAGGAACACGAGTAGACTTTAGTACTGCTTTTCACCCTCAGACGGATGGACAGTCAGAAAGGACCATACAGACATTAGAGGACATGCTTCGTGCATGCGTTATGGATTTTGGTGGCTGTTGGGATCATCATTTGCCTTTAGTGGAGTTTGCTTATAATAACAGTTATCAGGCAAGTATAGAGATGGCTCCATATGAGGCATTATATGGTCGAAAGTGTAGGTCACCGGTTTGTTGGGATGAAGTTGGAGAAAGAAGGCTTACTAGACCAGAGTTGATACAATTAACTTCAGAGAAGGTTCGACTAATTCGTGATCGACTTTTGACTGCTCAAAGTCGACAGAGAAGTTATGCTGACCCTAAGCGTAAAGATGTAGAATTTATGATTGGTGATCATGTATTTCTGAGAGTTTCCCCTATGAAAGGAATCATGAGGTTTGGGAAGAAAGGGAAGCTTAGCCCTCGTTTTGTTGGTCCATTTGAAATTTTGGAGAGAATTGGAGCAGTTGCTTACCGTTTAGCCCTTCCACCTGGTTTTGCACATGTACATCCAGTTTTTCATATTTCTATGCTTAGGAAGTATGTACCAGATCCATCTCATGTTTTACAACCTCAAACCATGCAAATTAGGGATGATATGTCATATGAGGAACAACCAGTAAAGATTTTATATCGACAAATTAGGAAACTTCGGTCCAAGGAAGTGGCTTTGATCAAAGTCTTGTGGCATAATCACTCAAGTAGTAAGGCCACATGGGAGGTAGAATTTGAAATGCGAGCCAAATATCCTCACTTATTTGATTCTTCAGGTTAGAATTTTGTCTATTCAAATTCGAGGACCGAATTTTCTTTAAGGGGGAAAGTATGTGAAAACCCATATATATTTATTATTTATTATTTATTATTATTTTATCTTAATTAGCTAACAATAATTTAATATATTTATAAAATATATATATATATATATATATATATATATATATATATATTATTAGATGGTCTGCTTATTTATTTTTAGATATATGTATTATTTTTGAAATTAAATATATATCTGCAATCTGAACAACCCAGTTCAATAATAACTCTATTTCTATTCTACACCTAATAGAACTCTTGAAATATATATATACCCTAATCATCTTTTCTGCTAAACTTTGCTCTTAAAACCTGTTTGTCACCTCCTTTTCCTACCAAATACTCTCAACAAGTACCTTCATAATCTTTTAATTATTATTATACGTATATATATAAAATAATCTGATGTGCGCAGATAATTCTTTAATTTTTATTTCTCAATTTATCACCTTTGATTATGTTTTCAAAATAAAAATTCTCGTTCTTTGATCAATAATGAGTGAATTTGATTTTATTCTCTCCTTACAACTACTCTATAAATTTATTTTCTTCTCTTTGACTATTGGTACTGAATTGGTTTAATCATAATTAATGTGAGACAATAACTTTAAAAAAAAAAAAATATATATATATATATATATATATATATATATATATATATATATATATATATACACGCGCGCAGGAATGAACAGGGACGCAGGGCGCACGCTTCACATATATATACACACACACACACACACGCAGGAATGAACAGGGACGCAGGGCGCACGCTTCACGCATTTATTCTCTCCTTACAACTACTCTATAAATTTATTTTCTTCTCTTTGACTATTGGTACTGAATTGGTTTAATCATAATTAATGTGAGACAATAACTTTAAATATATATATATACACGTGCAGGAATGAACAGGGACGCAGGGCGCACGCTTCACATATATATATATATGTGAAGCGCGCCTGCGTCCCTGTGCATTCCTGTGCGTGTATATATATATATATATATATATATATATATATATATATATATATATATATATATATATATATATATATATATATATATATATATAGTTGGCTTCTATGCGTGATAGCGTGCAAGTCCCTGTTCATTCTCACAGGTGTATATATATATATATATATATATATACACACGCGCAGGAATGAACAGGGACGCAGGGATGCAGGATGCACGCATATATATATATATATATAAAACGTTGGCTTATATGCGTGCATCCTGCATCCCTGCGTCCCTGTTCATTCCTGTGCATGTATATATATATATATATATATATATATATATATATATATTAAAATCATTTTATTTTATTGTTATTTGATATTTCTCTTTAATACTTTGGGTGTGTAGGATATTCAAATATTCAATCAGTCAATTGAAATTGTCTCTCTTCTATTGAAAATAACTATTGTCTTGGAGGTTCCAGGTGAGTGGTGATTATAGTACATGGCACCGTTTTTGTCCCTTTTAAAATTTCTTAGCATTAAGTTTGTTATTAAATGAAATTTTAAATCAATATTTTAATAATGATTTTATATGTGATTTTCTAGAGTTTTATTTTATTATTGAATTTTATTTCGATTTTGATTAAATAATTGATTTTGTCAACTATCTCTGCATTAGACCCACTAGGATTCCGGGAACAGGCCTTTAATGTATTAATATTGATTGATATTTGACTATAAAATTTACCGATGTGTTACTGAATTTATTTGAGATTGATTTGATTTTATTGAATCGATTTGAGATTGATTTGATTTTATTGACTCTCTGAAACTATTGAAATACACTATTGGAATTGCACTATCAGTTATTATTTGCTATCTGAAATTTTTTATTGATTTTGATTGATTTGTACAAATTGATTTTCTGTTTTGAATTGGTACAAGTGCCCAGTATCTGTTTCTGTTATCTGGCCCCGCCGTGTGGACTATCACGGTATTAGGTTGCATTGTCGAGTCATGCATCATTGTAGTTTATGGTTTGCATTAGTATCATATGCATTGATATCTGTGAAGGAGGAGGAAGGTATCGATATCCGTAGCGCTACCATCTGGCCTTTGGTGATGTGGGGTATCATCACCCTGGTGCACTGTACCATAAAATTTTTATTGAATGAATTTCTTTTATATATATGTTTTATGAAGTTATTTTATTAATGATTTTGACAGCATGAGCATGATTTTATTGAATAGAAAATTTATATGTTTTATGAAGTTATTTTATTAATGATTTTGACAGCATGAGCATGATTTTATTGAATAAAAAATTTATTGTGAAATTAATCAAGCGTCTGCCTGTTCCTATTCCGTTGTGTGCTATAATTATCATTCACTGAACATCTAGCTCAAACCACGTTTTTTCTGTCTGTTATTTGTTTCAAATCGGTAGAATTCTGCAGCTGATCCAATATTCAGTCCATTTTCTGGAGAGAGACAAATTTGATTCGTTCTCATGGTATGCTCGAATTCATACTTTCTCGGGCTAATAATTAGTTTAGTTTATTGAACAGTTTAAGTTTTTATTTGAAATCTATAGAGACTCCGCAGTTTACCTATGGGATATTTATGATGTTTATTCAGCATTTTGTTTATTTGGATTTTGTCTATTTTTGGGATTAGTAAGTGACAATATATATTCATTCAAGATATTCTGATAAGGCTTGCATGATTTAAGAATACTTAAATTATGCGCCGGTCACGATTCAAAATTTTGGGTCGTGACACATATGCAGGCTTATCAGAGGAAGATAGCTAGAGCCTTTAATAAGAAGGTGAACCCAAGAAAGATCAAAGAGGGATACATGGTTTTGAAACAAGCTCGGCCCATCCTTTTTTGATTTAAGAGGAAAGTTTATCCAAGCTAGGATGGTCCATACATAGTCAACAAGATCTTACCAAAGTAAGAATATTAGACCTGGATGGAAATGAATTTCAAGAACCAGTCAATTTAGACAGGCCCAAATGGTATTTTGTGTGAAATAGGCCCGCTAGGCTGAAAAACTGCAAAAGGAGGTCTAAGCAAAAGTGAGGGTCAAAGAAAAAAGAACGAAAGAAAGAAAAAAGAAAATGAAAAGAAAAGAAAAGAAAAAATGCTAGATTGAAAACCTACAAAAGGCATTCTAGATAAAAGGAGAGATGAGAGAAGATTTGGATGGAAAACCTGAAAAGGCCATTCAGCAGGTTATAAAGCTTATTTCTAACTTTGGAAGGTTAGAAATTTAGCAAAACTAAATGTAAGAGGGAGTAATGGTGTACCTGAATAAATAAAGAAGTTTTTATTGTATTAACTAGGAATGGATTTTATTTAACTATGATCGCGAATGTTTGTGTCTTAAGAGATACATCAAATGATTAAGTAATTAAACTGCATTGTTTTGATTTAATCTATGTATTGTGAGCATGACAGAATAGGTGCTTGATATGAATGCCCTAGTGATTGTCTAATTTTTTTTTTTAAAAAAAAAGAGAAAAAGAAAAAGAAAAAGAAAAGAAAAAAAGAGAGCTCGCTAAGTGGAAAACCTGAAAGGGCTGCTTAAGCAAAAGTTAGAGCATGCCCGCTGAAATGAAAACTCGAAAGGACATTTCAGGCAAAAGTTAGGGCACAAAGAATAGAGTTCATGGAAGAGAAATGAGTCAAGGCAGAAACCATGGGGGGAGAGAAGAAAAAGAAAAATCAAAGGGCAATTGTATTGTGACCTTAAGGAAGTCTTTTTGGTGAATAATTTTCCTCAAAAATTTTAAGGCTAAAAGAAAGTTTTTGCAAAAAGAAGTCCCTCAGAGGACTAAGTTTTTTTTAGAATCTCTAGCAAAATCAGCATGCCCATGATAGGAAGCAGCATACAAGAAGCACAAAAATCACGAAAAGAGTTTTGAGGTCCAGTCATCTAAATTTTTTTTCAAATCATGAAATAGATATTTTTTGGTAAGTCCTTAGACGTTGTTTAGGGCGCATGACATAGTTGTGTAAGGCATAGAAGAACTTGCATCAACATGTCACCTGTAGGTGCGTAAGGCATAGCATAACATGCATCACCATAGTTTCAATTGTCGAACTACGAGGGGGTCTGATTCTTCCTTAGGATAGCGAGGGGGATACGTAGGTAGTTTAGGACTACGGTCCTAAATACAAATCCACAACATTTCAAATCACACAGTTGCCATTGTCATGAGACCGTAGCTAGTTTCATAACATAGAGTGTATCGACAGAGCAAAATGCACTCAATTTTCACATGGCACAGCTATCACTGTTATGAGACCGTAGCTAGTCTCATGACGCAGAGTGTATCGACAAAGCGAGATACACTTATTTTTTCACATGACACAGTTATTACTGTTATGAGAACATGTAGGAACGGAAGCGTGAAAAACACAAGTTTATACTATTGAATTCAAAAATTTTCACCTAGGGTCACATGCATCATGCAAGATTTATTTTTTATCTATTTGATTTCAATGATAAACAACATATTAAAAATCTTTTAATATGTTTTTGGATCTGTATTTGCCATTTAAGATTTTAAAATTAATCAGATTAATTTTAGAACCCTAGATTAAATCAAGAACGATTACACTAACCTCTTGATGCACTGCAGCGTGTCTGCGCCTTTGAGATTCATCTTCAGGACACCAGATGTTGTCCCTCTAGCTTGTCCACACCAAGAACACCTATGGCAGCCCTTTAAGAGCTTCTAAAGCTTTTTCTATTAATTAGAAAATCAAGTTCTGCCTTTTAAGAGGTTAAAGATGTAAACAGGACACTAGAAACAATTTCTAGTGTTCTTAATTCAAGAGATTGATGGCTAATCTCTTTGAATTGATGAGAGATGAAGAAGAATAGAGGGAGGGCTGCAAAATGGCGTGACAAAGGAGTGTGGCTGCTGGTTGTTTTTTCTTTTCATAACCACACTTAAATAGCTAGGTTAACACATTAAACCCTTGCCACATGTCACCCTTTGATTAGCTCTAGGTTTAAGTGACCCAATCATATTGTGCCAAGTGTCAAACCTATATTTAATCTTGATTTTAATCATCTTACATGATTAAAAAACATTTGGCAAGCTTATGTGTAATCCCATGTGTCACCATCTCATGGTGCCACGTGTCGCACTGTGAAATGACCAAAATGCCCCTGTGTCTTAATTTTGAGTTCTTAACCCAAAATAATTATTTTTCTTCTTCTAATTAATTTATATCAAATATAAATTAATTAATTAATCTCTATTAATTAATTTCTCATTAATTAAATTCATATTTAAACACTTTAAATATAAATTTAATTTATAGTACACATCCAATTATCTAGATTTGGTTTCAAGTCATGCTAGGGACTTTGCAATTCAATTGCAAACCAAACCTATTTAATTAATCAATTAAACTCTTTAATTAATTAATTAAATCATATTTAAATAGGTGATAACTTGTGTATGTGTGTGACTTACTAGGCTCATCACTAATTGGCAATGAGACATGATATCAACTATTAATATCATCAGAACTCTTTCTTACCATAAATGATTTCTCTAAATCATTTTATGAACGTCATAGACCATGGTTAACACCTAGCATAGCATGCCATGGCCACCCAATTAGTAATAAGGTTTACCTTAAATGAACCTATAATCATATGTTACCATGCACTAGAATCTCTCTGTTACAAAATCCCAACTCAAGCTGGAGTCATGGTTTATGTCAAACTCCATTTGTTATGAATATTATGTTCTCTTTTAATTTCAGTTCTTGATTAAAAAGATTTTCTCATCAGAAACTCTTTTCTGAATAAATCTATATGTCCTGGCCAGGAACTTGAAACATCAAGAACAATTAAATGAACATATGATTTTATCTCTATTTACTTAGAGGAACAGATTCCATCTTGATCAACACCTACCTCCATATATAACTAGTAGGAGCCAACACATGCCCATATACCCATACACAGTACAAGTATGAAAGCAGTATCAAACTCAAACTACCTATATACAAGATAACTGTGCTATCTCAGGTCTAAAGATTATATGCACTAATATGATTTATGACAAAAGATTAACAAGAGTAAACTCCATGTGCTTGTCATAAGTGTCACTGGTTCGGCCTACTTATCATTTATAAGTGCCTATCATATTTGTTATATGGCATGAGACTCACCATTCCATCTTATTTATATCTCATATAAATAACTTGGGAACAAATATGAATACAATCTTTCTGGATAAGTCATGTCCTTATTATGAAGTATCCTCGATTGTGAACCTATTTATGATACTTTGTACTAGAAATATTGTCACTCATATTCTTAACAACTTAAGAATAATATTTCTAACAAAATATCAATGGACCTTTTCTATTACACATAAATATATTATGTAAACAGAAAAGTGGAAATGCCTTTTATTAATAAAATATGTACAAGATACATACTAAATGATATGCTCTAGGGTATACTACTAACAGAACATAGCTAGTCTCATAACATAGAGTATGTCGACCGAGCAAGATATACTTGATTCTCATAGCCAATGTTTCATAGTTATTAGAAATTTGAGTTTCACTTTGACGAAACTTGAGCAATGCTTTCGCATTGATTTCAACTTTCGCCAAAGTGGGGGGCAAACTGTAGACCCTTATTTTATGATGAATATGTGCATTGAGGCCGTGGGAAACTCGATGATGAAAAATTATATGACTGTAAGATGTAATTGGAGGCATGGAGCTGAATTATTAATTCTGTGGCATGATCTTGAAAAAAATAAAAATAATAATAAAGTTTTGGGGAAATTAATTTAATTAAATTTAAATAAAATTTTATTTTGTTTAAATTTAATATGGGTAGTTCTTAAATGAATCTAACTAAGTTTAATTGGGCTCCATGGGCCTAAGAAAGCCTAGTTAGAAATTTTAAATGGGACCCATTTAATTATTTTCTAAAAATTAAAATAACAAAATATCTCTCTCCTCTTTGGCTCCACTCACTTCCTGACTCCCTATTGGTGTCACCCCCTTTCCCTCTCTTTTTATTGGTTGAAACACCTCACTCATATTCCAGTCTCATCCAAATTCATCAATCCTAGTCATTTAAGTTACCTGAACTTTATCACACTAGGACTCCAAACCCTACCACACCTCTTCCTCACTCCCTATTGGTGCCTTCCATTTTTTCCTTTCTTCCTATTGGTTGAAGCACCTCATCCATATCTCAGTCTCACCCAAATTTTGCAATCCTAGTTGTTTAAGTTATCTACACTTTATCACCCTAAGACTCCAAACCCTATCACACCTCTTTCCCAAAACCCTATAAATACCCCACTGATAAAAAAATAAAGAAAGGAGGTAGAAAAAAGAAAAAAAAAAAAAGGGATGATGGGAGGAAAGAGGAAGAGAAAATTCAGAGCTATAGGAAATTTAGAGATATTCAAGACTCTTTGAGTTCTTCCTTATTTTTTCTTTTCTTCAAGAAGATTTTCATACAAGATTTCTGGAAGGTCAGTTTTTATTGTTTTCTTTTCAAGATCTATGACACATAATATTTTAATTCTATGCTCCTTATCTTCAATTTATTTTATATGTTCATATTGATCATGTAATCATGTTTAATTTGAGGGGATATACAACTCTGCACATGTTTAGTTTCTGTCTCTCGTATTTTTATTATTTTTCTTTATTTTCTGAATCTGTAAAAAATTTGTAAAAATTATATTCATATTCTACACGAAATTCCATTAATTTCAGGCTCAAGAATCACTAAAAAAGCTTTAATATTTTGTAAGTTATGGCTATTTGAAGTTAGGGTTCCTGTAAAATCTGATTTGCAGGATATCCAACTTGTGGAGCCCATATCTCCCTTGTTCCTTAATATTTTTGTGCAAATCTAGTGTCTAAAATTAACGTCAGAATCTTATGAATCTTTTCCAATTGGCTTTGCATTCATATCTGTTGTGGTTAATGAGTTATGAATTTTACAAAAAAATAGTACGATTCTGTCACTTAGAAAAGTTACGATTTATGTAGACCATTCGGTTTGGGTTTTGTTTGATTTATAAATTTTATGATCTTTTCTGATATGTAGGCTATCTTCTGTAATTTTTTTATGATTTTTAGGCATGTATAACTATTTGTAAAAAATCGGATTTCTTGCTACCGTTAATCTGCCAGAATTTAGAAATTGTATATTTATGCATGTTCTTGTATTTTCTTAGGTTTTAATTGATATTTGATCTATTTTTCTGTGTTCTTTTAATTCAAGAAGTGTTATGAAGTGTTTGGATCATGTTAGAAGACTTAGACTATTAGGTAGTTGTAACTAATTAGGAGTCTTAACCCTTTATGAGACTAGAGTTAGAATCCAATGTAAATTGTTATTAATATTTTATTTATTTATTTTATTTTCTTTAATTTATTTATTTTTTTATTACAAACAAAATTGGTAAGTAGCCCTAAGGTAAGTACCAAAGAGGGCATTTGCGTGGAGCTTATATGGAGCTAAACGGGAGTAAGCCAGGGATATCATTGCCATACTAGAAGAGAAGACCCTTTTCTAAGGGTAGCTTGCCCCAATGGCAATTGCATTTACCAACAGGTAAGTAGCTCTAAACTTCTCGAATAACCATTGGCATGAAATTGTAGTAATAATAGAACTTTTATTTGGTAAATTAAAATTAACTTTATTTTTAATTTAACTGACTTTTGTATGTAATTAATTTAATAAATACTTTGTAAATTAAAATTAATCTTGTTTGTAAATTAAACTAACATTGGCATGTAAATAAATTTAATTTAATACTTGGTAATTGTAAAATAAATTTGCATGTTAGAAATCTTTATTAAGTTGTGATTGTTTGGGCCTTATGTGATATTAGAATAAATTACACATGTACATAATTAACTTAGTTTAATTATCCTTATGGTAACTTGGTGAAAATTAATTAATTATGTTAAATAGAAATGTAGGGTTATTTGAAATTGAATTTGTTTGTAAATTAAATTCTCAATAATAAATTAATTTTAGTTATCTGGTAAATATCATTTAAATAATTAGCAACCCCATAGATAGGAATTACTTGTGCATGAAAATTGTGTATAAACAACAATCCTTTTGTGAATTACTTGAGTGTGTAGGATTAGAATTGCATTTTTAGGATAAAGTTTAATAAAGGAATAATAAACAAGACTTCTAGAAACATTAGTAGAGGACTGGCACTCGAATTAACGAGGTTAGACCTGGCATAAGGGGTGCCTAACACCTTCCCCTTACGTACCCACTATCCCAAACCTTGACATTGGGCTATGGTAATAACGGTTGTGGAAACTCTGGAAGGAGTAAGTCGCCATCCATGACCCTTGGAAGAAACACTGAATATGTCCCGGTTATTACCAGGGTGGCGACTCCTGTCTATCTATGCCTTCGTGGCATAAATCCTTAGTACCGTGGTAGTGTTATGGGAAGACTCAGATTACCAAAGTGGTTTGATTCTATTAGGATTGTATGAAGTGCATGTCTAGGAAATGCTGTCTAAGGAGGTGGTACTTAAGTGAGACCATTGTGACTCCACCATTTTTCCTGGGCATTACCTGGTGCATTTTATATAATTTTAATGGATGATATTTCGCCTCACGCCCCCTCCTACAGAGTTTTTGCTAAAATTGGTTGGTTGAGCTATATGAGTATTAATTGTTCTACCTATGTGGAGTTAGTTCAAGAATTTTATGCTACTTTTACATTTACAAAACCTGAAATTTTTTATTCACTTACACCAGATTTGATAACTTTCATATTGTTGGGCAAAGCTTTTTCTTTGTCCATCCTTGAATTTAATGTTGCCTTAGGTTTTGTGGATGAGGTTTCCTTTAGTCATGATGCGTATTCTACCCCTTTATGTGATTACCTTCATGATTTTGTGTCGATAGAGGCTTATAGAGAGCTGATTGGGAATCCCACTGCCACTTTTGACCCCAGCCGAGCTAAAGCTAATTCAGGGAAGTTGCAGTCCTCTTTTCTTTCCTTTTTGTGCTTTAATTCTTTTTCACATTGGGGACAATGCGGGAATTAGGTGTGGGGGAGGTTTGGATATACATATACATATATATATATATATATATATATATATATATATATATATATATATAAGAGAAAGAATTATTTTTCATGGGATTTGTTTAAATATTTAGACTCTAATGTTGGATTCTGATAAGGGTTTTGGGATTTTATTTTTTTCCTACTCTTTTGGTACTACCTTTTTGATGACTTTTAGTTCTTTTTGGAAGAGTTTATCATGAATGCTTGTTTTTTTGCTTGTCTTTGACCATAACTTTTGTCTAATTAAATCATTAACTTCTAACTTGAAGTTACCCAATTTTTCTTGTCTTGAATTGATGAGATATGCTAGATCATGCAATAAATTTGATGTGATCGGATTTATTCTCCATTTTTCATGGAATGGATGGTTGATTTTGATTGTACTTTTCATCATAAAGTATGAGGCTTGAATTAATAAGTGAAATGTGTTAAATTTGCTTGATTTAAATTGATGTCATATGCATAAGGAATATTTGTTTAAACTCATTTAGTCACTAAATTGTTCAATGTGTGAATATATATAATGAGAATTGAGGTTGCTACATTAAAAAAAAAAAAAAAAAAGAGTTTTGTTTCGCTATTTTGACTTAGTTGAGTAACCAGGGGTCTTCATGCACCCCATGTTAACACTCAGGCCAAAAATTAAGTAGAATATGAGCAGTGCTAGTAGCCACCTAGGGTTGTGTTGAACTGGGTAACCGGGGGTAGCCACCATAAACTGGTCTATCTTTGTGTCAAAAGGTCTATGACACTCTGAGCAAGTCTAAAAGTTTTGAATAACTTAAAAGCACTTCAATTTCGTATCGCTGGGTAAAATTGTGCGAAATTTGTGACTTGACAGGTTAGCGGATGATTCTTTATGCATTGACTTAAGCTATTTTGGAACTAAATTGTGTGGATATTTTGAAAATGCTTAAGCCTTGTGTTTTATACTGATAAGAACTCTTAAAATCGATTATTTATTATATAAGAATTGAGAATTACTAATTATGTTATGTTTATTGTGTCTTTTAGTGTTTTGCATCAAGAATGGATGAGGAGACCTAAGTGACTGGATGTTAGTTGTTATTGATTGATAGATTTGGGTTATGCTTGAGGACAAGCATTCGATTAGTGTAGAGGAATTTGATAATGTGCATAATTGGTATATATTTTATTGGGTTTGCTTGATTTTTTGGGAAAATATTGAAATTAATATGTTGAAATTTATTTGATTTCGTGTTTCTTTGGCTAGGTGATGATGAATGATTGCAAAAGTGAGATTTTGGATGCTTTTCGTGAATATTTGAACTGTTGGCTAGAATTTCGGATGTTAAGGGCTAATTTCCAGAATTTGTCCATTGAGCCATGCCCACGGCTTAGGTTGTGCAGATACAAAGCAGAGGCAGAGTCAATTGCATGACTGAAGATTTTATTTTAATTGAGTTCAAGCCTAATTTTGGGAGGATTGTATTTTAAATAGGACTTTTGATTGGGGAAATTAGGAAGAATAAGTTTTATGCTTACTTTTTCTCTCTTTTCCAAAGTTAGTTAGAATTCTCCCTTTATTAGGACTTCTTATATTTTATATAAGGAAAAAAATGCAGGTTTTAGGAGAGCGAAAAATTACAGAATTCCTTTTATTTCTCTTTTGCTCATTTTTAAACCATGTGTGGCTAATTCTTCTTTGATCTAATAAAGGTTAATTAAAGTCAAGGTTCATTCAAGTTGTGAGATCTAACCTTAATTCTTTTCTGTAAATTCTACAGTACTTATATATTCTTTGTATCCTTGTTTATTATTTTGTTGATTGCGCAATAAGAGCTCATTGTATAATTGATAGGATATTAATTTGCCAATTGAATATCTAAATCCGTAATTGTCTAGATATTTTGATAATAAGTGGCAGGTAACATGATTTGATTATACTCAGATTTTTAGATTGTGTTATAGGAATATATAATCTAATATGAACAATCACGCTTGTTGATCTTGTTGATTAAGGTTGGGTCTTTCTAGTTCTTTATGCTATTAGCAGATTGAATCCTAGGCGCACGTCAGGATTGTTCATTAATAAGGGATTAATCATAGGTGCATGACCGACTAATCTAAAATTAAGGAAAGATTAGGTTATTAGAAGCGTTTTCAATAACTATAACTCATCTATTGCAGTGTTTTAAGATTATTATTAGTGTCGATGATCAACTTTTGAACTTGACTGAGATTACCTTTGCTAGATGATTGTGCTAATTGATTTTTTTTTTCTCATTATTGATCTGCAATTATTTAATTTAATTTAGCCATATTCTGCAAAAATTCCCCCATTTTAATTTTATTTGTATTTACTTGGCTTTCAAAGAATTGGCAAAATATCAGTCCCTATGGATTCGACTCTACTCATCCTAATTGCAATTTATTTGAGTTTTAGAGAGTAGGAATTATTTTTGGTGGATTCGGCACCCATTATATGCTTAAATCCATTAGAATTTTATTAGCAATAGCTGCATACTATTATTATGAAATTTGGCAAATGGATGTCAAAACTGCTTTTCTCAATGGAAATATTGAGGAAAACATTTTGATGGAACAACCTAGAGGTTTTGAGTCCCAAAATCGTTCCAAGGTGTGCAAGCTAAAACGATCCATTTATGGGTTAAAACAAGCTTCGAGGAGTTGGAAAATCCATTTTGATGAAGCCATTAAATCTTTTGGTTTTGTTAAAAATGAGGATTCATGTGTTTATAAGAAGGTTAGTGTGAGTGCTATCACTTTCCTTGTCTTATATGTAGATGACAATATTATTAATACGCAATGACGTAAGTATGTTAATAACTGTTAAGGTATGGTTGTCAAATACATTTTCCATAAAAGACTAAGGGGAAGCAACCTATATTCTTGGAATTCGCATCTATAAAGATAAAGCGAAAAGAATAATTGGTTTATCCCAAAGTCTATATTCGAAAAAAGTGTTAAAAAGGTTTAACATACTTGATTCCAAAACAAGATTGTTACCAGTAAGACATGGTATCCATCTTTCTAAGAAGATGTCTACTAAGACACTTGAAGAAAGAGAGAAAATGGTCAGGATTCCATATGCTTCGACTATTGGAAGTTTAATATATGCAATATTGTGTACTAGGCCAGATATCGCATATGCTATTAGTTTGACTAGCAGGTTTCAATCCAATCCAGGTTTGGAACACTGGATAGTTATCAAGAATATCCTTAAGTACTTGAGAAGAACTAAGGATTTATTCTTGATCTATGGAGGTGGCGACCTATAATTGGATGGTTACACTGATTTTGATTTTCAATTAGATATCGATGATAGAAAGTCTATCTCTAGTTTTGTGTTCATTTGTAATAGAGGTGCAGTTAGTTGGAAGAGTTCCAAACAGAGTACAACTACAAACTCCACTACAGAGGTCGAGTATATTGCTGCATCAGATGCTGCAGAAGAGGCTGTTTGGACAAAGAAGTTCATGATAGAACTTGCAGTAGTTCCTTCCATTGAGTCAGCAGTTCCTCTCTACTGTGATAACAATGGAATGGTAATTTAGGCTAAGGAACCCCGATCTTACCAGAAATCCAAACACATAAAAAGGCACTACCACACTATCAGAGAGATGGTTGAACGAGGCGATGTAACCATGCAGAAAATAGCATCAGTTAAAAATCTAGCTGATCCATTCACGAAGGCTATGTTACAAACTCAGTTAGACCGACATCTTGAGAAAATTGGTCTAAGATACTGTAATGAATGGCTTTAGTGCTAGTGAGAGATTGTTAGTGGTATGCCCTAGAGCATATCATTTTGTATGTATCTTGTACATATTTTTATTAATAAAAGGCAATTACACTTTTTTGTTTACATAATCTATTTATGTTTAATTGAAAAGGTCCATTGATATTTTGTTAGAAATTCTATTCTTAAGTTATTAAGAATATGAGTGACAGTATTTTTAGCACAAAGTATCATAAATTAGTTCACAATCGAGGATACTTCACAAAGGATATGACTTATCCAGAAAGATTGTAATCATATTTGTTTCCAAAGTATTAATATGAGATGTTAATGTGTTGGAGTGGTGAGTCTCATGCCACATAACAAATATAATAGGCACTTATATATGATAAGTAGGCCGAACCAGTGGCGCTTATGACAAGCTTATGGAGTTGACTTTTGTCAATGCATTGTCATTAAAAATCATATAGGTGTATATAATCCCTTGACCTGAGATAACACAGTTATCTTGTATATAGATGGTTTGAGTTTGATACTACTTTTATACTCATACTGTGTATGGGTATATGGGCATGTGTTGTCTCCTACTAGTTATATATGGAGATAGGTGTTAGTCAAGATGGGATCCGTTACCCTAAGTAAATAGGGATAAGATCCTATGTTCATTTAATTGTTCTTGATAATTCAAGTTCCTGGCCAGGACAAATAGACTTACCCAGAAATGAGTTTCTGATAAGAAAGTCTGATTAATAAAAAACTAGAATTAAAAGAGAACATAAGATTCATAGCAAATGGAGTTTGACATTAACCATGACTTCAGTTTGAATTGACATTTTATAACGGAGAGATCTTAGTGCATGTTAATGTATGATTAAAGGTTCATGTTTAAGGTATTCCTTATTGCTAATTAGGTGGCCATGGCATACTATGTAATGGCCCGGCCCACTAGTGATATTGTCCGCTCTGGGCCGAAGCCCTCACGGTTTTAAAACGCGTCAATAGGGGTTACGAACTGTCAACTTATGAACCCAGCATCTCTCCCGTGTTTTGTCGATGTGAGATTTGCCTAGGGTGTTACAATCCACCCCCCTTATCAGACTCAGCGTCCTCGCTGAGGTTTGCCCCACCATCGTTCAAGGTTGCACGCGGAGCGGCTCTGATACCACAAATGTAATGGCCCGGCCCACTAGTGATATTGTCCGCTCTGGGCCGAAGCCCTCACGGTTTTAAAACGTGTCAATAGGGGTTACGAACTATCAACTTATGAACCCAGCATCTCTCCCGTGTTTTGTCGATGTGGGATTTGCCTAGGGTGTTACATACTATGCTAGGTGTCAACCATAGTCTATGAAATGCCTAAAATGATTTAGGGAAATCATTCACGGTAAGAAAGAGTTCTAATGATATTAATAGTTAATATCATTTTCTCATTGCCAACTAGTAATGAACCTAGTAAGTCATACATCTGCACAAGTTAATCACCAAGTAAATTATAATTTAATTGATTAATTAAAGAGTTTAATTAATGGATTAAATAGGTTTGGTATGCAATAAGATTACAAAGTCCCTAGCATGACTTGAAACCAAATATGGGATATTGGATGTATGATATAAATGAAAAGGTGGAATTAATTAATGGAGATTAATTAATTAATTAATTAATATGTGATATAAATTAATTTAAGGGAGAAATTATAATTTTGGATTGAGAACTCAAAATTGTAGATAAGGGGCAAAATAGTAATTTTACAAGGTGACACGTGGCACCATGAGATGGTGACACGTGGAACTCATTAAAGTGTGCTATTTGTTTTCCATGTGATGAAGGATGTAACTTGATGATTTAGTCTTAGCTTGACACTTGGCTTAATGAGATTAAGACAACTTAATAGCAAGATTAAATAGGAGCTTGACAAGTGGCATTGCATTTAATTTTTTTTGTTTAATGTATATAAATGAAGAAAGAAGAAGAAGATTCAATCTTCTTCCTTTCTTCTTATTGGACGACAACTCTCCTTCTCTCTCTTTTTCCATTTTCTTCCATTAACAAGTGAGAGAAAGCTTTGTTTCTCTTTGAATAAAAATACTAGGAATTGTTTCTAGTGCAATATACATCCATAGAATCTCACCTAAAGCAAAAACCCCAAAAATCAAGTGGTTGGCAAGCAAGTCAAGGGGAGGTTTGGGGTTGCCAAAGGTGCATTGGTGGTGGACAAGCTAGAAGGGCAACATTTGGAGCCCTAGGAGCACCCAAAGGGATTAAGAAGGGTTGATTCTACACCTTAGTGGTTAGAGAACTTTAATCCATCTTTTAATTAGGATTTAATGTGATTAAATGCTAAACCTTAATCTTTAATGGCAAATGAAACTTTAATGCATGCTAAAATTTATTTAGGCATACCTATGGGCATAAGAAGTTGGCTAGATTCATAAATCATTTGACATGAATGCATGAAACCCTAGTGAAATTTGGAATTCCAATCTTCTTATGGCACTAAATCCATGTTTCCTTGCTTTCATCTGGTATTAGAGCCACTATATTTGCCATTAGAATTGAATTAAGACTTAATTGTGTGATTGGATGAGTTTTGGGTGCATTTAAATGACATTTGGATGGAGAAAACCCAAGGAAAATGTAATTGTCGAAAAGAACACGGCGCCGTGTTTTACAACTCGGTGATCACAGCCCGGGCGTGTAGTGGTACACGACCCATGCTTCCTCGAGCCATGGCCTGTGTTTCTTTCTACCTAACAGCAATTCAAAACATGGCCTATGTAAAAATGCACTCAGGGGCATGTTTTCTTCTGGCAGCAACATGAATATTTACATGGCCCGTGTAATTTCATGCCAGGGCCGTGTTATCTTCTGTTAAGGGTGTGTTTTGGCTAAAATTTTGGGTTTTTATGCAATTATTGTGTAATTTGTGACCCAAAATCAAGCCTAAACCTAATTAAATGGTTTAATTAGGATTTCTAATCACACAAATAAATTTAGAAAATTGTTTTCATAAAAATTAAGTTTAGGAAGGGTTCCTAAATTTAAGATTAATTTAAACATATATATTTATGTTTAATTTTTAAATGTCAATATGTATAATGGATGATAATGGAAAATAAAAGACCAATGTGATTAGATTTATTTATTTATTTTTATTCTTCTTTGGGATGTAATAATTAATTTTATTTTGGTGGCATGTATCATAAATATTGTGATAACTTAGGACGTATTTTCATTTATTTAAGGACTTTAAAGTCCAAATTCTTGTAAATTCAACTTGGTATACCAAGGGTTACAATGTAATTGGATTGCAAGAAGGACAAGGAGGTCAAGAGCATTGGCGGGGACTAGTGGGAGGAGATCAAGATCAAGATGTTAGTTATGTACTCCTTTAGCAACTCTTGTAAAATGAATGAATGAAATACACCTAGGAATGCCCTAATTCAATTCTTGGTGGCTCAGAATTGAATCCCTTAGAAAGTCGATGATCATGCCATATTGTTTGATTATCCATGTATGCATGAGATGTGTATGAATGTATGCAAATATGTGATATATGCTTGCCAAATTGGATAATGTGCAAAGTAAGACCATAATAGTAATTAAGCCGACCATAAAATCTTCCACTAAATGATTAAGTTGGTAATGGTATAATTATGGTAATTATATCATGGCCCTCCATTGAGGCAATTACTTTAAAGAATTTGAAGCAATTGTATTATTGGCTATGGAAACATGGGAATAATGCATTTGTCTTAAGAGATTTTTTTAAGAGTAATTGTAAAACATGAGATGTTGTAAGTATGTGAATGCTTGGTGGTCAATAATGGATGTGCCTAAGGTCATTAAAGTTATTTGCATACTTACTAGCTCAATGGGATCAACTTAACTAATGCAACAAAAACCAATAATGGATGTGCCTGAGGTTTTGAGCATTAGGGGCCAAAAAAATAATTGAACCTCACATGAGATGTGAAGGGCAAGAAGTTGCTCACTTATAGTTTATTGTGATTCTAATAATGGATGTGCCTGATGATGATCAATAAGACTATAAGAATTCAATCACCCATTAGAAATCTATCTAACTAGGATTTTCGTTTCCTACTATGAAAGTGTAGGATTCGCCAAGTTAATGGGAGGACTAATTTGATTAAAAGACCATAATCATTTTGGTTAATTACTTAATACATTTACTAATTGATCTTGTTATTTTTTGCTGTTTTTATTCTGATAATAATGAGCACACAATAACAACCACCATCCAATATCTATGCGGGCATACTTGATCATAATAGGTTGATAGGACCTGATCTTTCTAATTGGCTCAGAAATCTGAAGTTTGTCCTAAACCTAGAACATATAGGATATGTTTTAGATTAAAAAATTTCTGCTCCCTTACCTTCGAGGCCACTCTAGAGGAATTAGAAACTTTGGACAAGTGGAAGGAGCATGATATGAGAGCCAGGTATTATATGTTGGCTTCTATGACTAATGAGTTACAGAAGCAGCATGAAAACATGCAAAATGCAAATGAGATCTTTCTTCACCTACAAGAGTTGTATGGTGAACATAGTAGGAATGCTAGGTATGAGATATCTAGACAACTATTTTGAAGAGGATGTTAGAGGGACAGAATGTAGGAGATCATGTCCACAAGATGATTCGGCTTATAGAGCAGTTGGAACATCTTGATTTTCACATGGATTTCCAACTACAGATGGATTTGATCCTTCAATCCCTACTAGAGTCTTTTGGGAATTTTGTGACAAATTTTCATATGACTAAGCAAGAATGCACTCTAGCTGGCTTGCTTAACATACTGGTAATTGCCCAAAAGAATATGCTGGGCAATAAAGGAAAAGAGGCAGCTTTGGTTGCATTTTCTTCTTTAGTTAGAAAGTTCAAGAAGAAGAAGGGCAATAAGAAAAGGAAACCTCAAATTCTTGGACCTTCCAAGAAAATAGCCAAACAAAAGGGCAAAACCGAAGCTGACAAAGGCAAATAAAAGTGTTTCCACTGCAAAAAGGATGGACACTGGAAAAGGAACTGCCCAGAGTATCTTGCATCTCTGAAGGACAAGAAAGATAAACCTTCAAAAGATATGTCTATATCTTGTTATTTGGATGCTGATGATGCTTTTAGTTCATCTACAGCTTAGGTTTTAAATACTGGTGTGAGTTCTCACATTTCTTTTGATATTCAGAAACTAGCAAGCAGTAGCAGCTTGCAGGCACGAGATGTTAGACTCTGGATTGACAATGGCTCAACTGTTGAAGCATTAGCCATAGGATCTAAATCTTTGTACATGTATGGACATGTTTTGTATTTAGATCATGTTTTGTGCGTGCCTGATGTGTTTAAAAGCATTATTTCTATATCTAGTTTGAGTAGAAATGGTTATGAATTTCTATTCACAAATGATATTTGCAATATTTATTTTGGAAATAAATATGTTGGCTTGGGTTATATGCATGATGGACTTTATTATTTGGATAATAATGATAAATACAAATCCAATGCAAGCAATCTAAATGAATGTAATGCCATAATGAAAATCAACTCCAGTCTAAAATGTCTTTGGCACTTAATATTAAGACATGTTGCAGAAGATAGGATTATAAGGCTGGAGAAAATGGAGATTTTATCTTCATTGGGTTCTGAACCTACTTCAACTTGTGAATCCTTTCTTCAAGGCAAAATGACTAGATCACCTTTTGTTAGATAAGGGTTAAGAGCTGAAAATATGTGACACCCCTTACCCGTCTATAGTGTAGCCGAGCAAGCTATGTCACACGGTGTACCGGCACACTCTATTATACCTTAATAAATTTTCATCAATAATTTTGATTATAGCTTGTGAAATATGTTTTATTTAAGTCATTATTGAAATTATAATTTATTTGAGGTTCCGAAAATTTTTGAAGAAAATCCGGCAGAGTACCGGCTAAAAATGGAGAAACCAGTTCTTCGGAACCTGTGAAAAACACTTCCTATATTCATATTCCATCATCTCAACTCCATTTATCAAATTCTCAACATTTTTCAATCATTCATTCCTCATATACAAACAATAAATAAATGCTCAAGTTTTGCATTTATAACCATAACTTTCATTATTTACATAAACATCAAAATACATTACATAGATCCAAATACATATGAGAAAATCAAAATTAATTACAGAATGCCAAAATGACACCTAGTGTCCTACCAATGCACTGCAGAAGTTGAGGTGACAAGGACACTGAGCAGAACTGCAGGACGGACTCACCCAGTCTGTGGTCTACTGGGCTCACGATCGGGATCTCCAGTACCTACGCGTGGCAAAAGCAACGCGCTAAGCAATGATGCTTAGTGGTGCAATAATATAATAGAAGAAAATAGCAAGAAAATAAATGTGTATGGAATGTGTATGCTTTCTTTGTTTGGTATTGGTACATTCGTGATTTCATTAACGTTGTTCACTTTTATTCATTTGGTTGCCCCAAGTAACCTAAACTAGACGATCGGATCGATAACGGGTAACCGCACCGGGTACCTAGTACCTCGTGCCACACCATCGGTCACATATGCATCTCCGGTGTAATGAGCGCTAACAAGTCAGAATAATATCGTGCACAAGGCCAAGTCTCAATACAAAGTCGAATCGCTAAAAGCCATGAAATCACGAATGGCATATTGCCATGTGCGATCGCTAATCGAACCCTATTGGCATGCCAAACTATCCAAACCAATCTTGTTAGGTATACTAGGGCATTTGAAACTTTTAAATTCTTCAATTTGTGAATTTCATGTTTTGGTGTTACTATTCACCTCATTGGTTAACAAAAATGTTGACTTTTAGATAGAAAATATGTACATTGACTTTGGCACTCCCAACATACCACATTTGGTGTTTAAAACTTGTTGGCATTAAGTGTTAATACCATTTCAAAGTGTAAACCCACACAAGCAGAATTTTCAGTTTTGGTGAGTCAACTTCACTGTTCCATTGGACACTGTTACTGTGGGAATTTGAAGAAATGTAAAACATGAAAGTTGTTCCTTATTTTGTCTAGCTGAATTTCTTTTTTTGAATCACTCCATTTGGAGTTTTGTAGCTCCAGATATGGTCCACAAACCACAGCTAGCCGGATTCCCATTCTGCAAAAAATACCATATCTACAGTAACAGGAACAGTAACTTACACTACCATTTGGGTTAGGTTCTGGCCATAATTTGGGGTAGGTTCCTTCATGAAAGTTGTTTTCCTATGTCTTAACTTGTTGCTGTAAAAATTTCAGGTCAATTGACCATATCTACAATGAGTTATGGCCAAATGAACAGTTACTGTTCATTTGGTCAATTCTGCAGAACCAGTTGCAGGGTATCTGGATTGGGGCCAAGTTTTGGTCCTCTTGATTTGGTCTTTTGGGCATGGTTTCTTCAGCAAAAATGTGCCATTATAAGCCTAGTTTCATTTCCAATTGGCCAAACACCAATTGGACTAACACAGCCCAAGTTATGGCAGTGCAAGTGGAATGGAATTTCAGTCCCTATGCTGCTGTCCTAGGGCAGCCTGCAACCTCACTTTGGAATCCCATTCTTCAGTCCATTTGTTGGTCAAATTACCTAAAATGGTCACTAATTGACCATTAAACTGCTCTCTAATAATTTCCTAAACCAAGTTTACATTTTGCTCACAAAACCCTAATTCAAATCCATGTTTTTATACAATATGTCTTAGTTAACTTTTTAATCATTGTTCTTGTATTTATAAACTTCCAACATAACTCTAATTCACTTCAAGCTCATAAAAACACTCCCTCCTATTCCATAGCTAGGGCAGCCGAAATTCACAAGCTCAAACACATAGGTTTATGTTCATTTAAATCACAATTCTCACTAAGTTTCAAGTCCCAAACCATGAAAATAAAGAGTTTAATGGATATAGGTGCACTAACCTCAAGTGGCAGAATTTTTCCAAGCCCCAAACTTCAATTTCCTTTCTCTTGTTGGCTGCCAAGAGCTTGTTTAAGGTGTGGGGTAAAGTTTTAATGAAGAGGGGTTAGGGAAATATGGTGGAAATGATGGAAATCTAAAGCTTGAAAAAGCTTGAATGGAGGTGGCTATGGAGGTGAGTTTCGCTGGTCTTTTGGGAGGGTGGCTGCTGCAATTTCTTTCTTATTTTGGTCTTCTTTTATGTCTTTTAATAGTTTAGTCAAATGGTAGATTAATTGTGATTGGTCATAGTTCATAAATGACATCATCAAGATGTCATAAATGAGCTTTTCTTGATTTTTCTTTTCTTTTCATCACTACTCAATTTCAATTTAATTTCTAGTAATATTTCTTCATATTTTATGTCATATTAATTATTTACTTAACTGGACAAGTCAGCCAAAAATCACCTCTGAAGGCGAAATGACCAAAATGCCCTCCGTTTGGCTTAACGGTCGAAATTGTGCATCGATTGACAAATTTTTCTAGGTATTTTCTTGGCATTCTAATGCCATGGGAACCTCAATAACCCTTCTCTGGAGTCCCAAAAATTATTTTATAATTTTTCCCTCGGGTCTAGGGCTCCTCGTTGCGAGAACCGCAACTTCTCTCTGGTTACCCATCGCTAGGGCACCGGCTCGTTTAACTTGGTTGTATTTTATTTCTAAAATTTTTACTAAATTTTTCTTATTAATATTTGAGTTAATTATGGTTCCTGACTTTAGTTTAAATATTTTTCCGGACATTCTAGCTGTCCGGACCGACACTGGTCACCGGAACAGTAGGATGTACGGAGTGGTTATCGGGAGGGTGTTACAACTCTTCCCCTCTAATTTAAATTTCGTCCTCGAAATTTACTTGATGCAAACAGTTGAGGGAACTGTTGCCTCTTCGACTCTTCACTTTCCCAAGTTGCCTCCTCGGTGTTGTGGTGCCTCCAAAGCACTTTCACCAATGGAATTTGCTTGTTTCTCAACTCTTTCACTTCCCGAGCCAAGATCCGTAGAGGTTCTTCTTCGTATGTCAAATCCGGTTGTATTTCAATTTCTTCTCTGGAGATGACATGTGAAGGATCTGAGCGGTATCTTTTGAGCATAGACACGTGGAACACATTGTGGATCTTGTCCAGCTCTGGTGGTAAAGCTAGCCTATAGGCCACTGGACCCACACGTTCGATGACTTCATATGGGCCAATGAACCTAGGGCTCAACTTATCTTTCCTTCCAAACCTCAATACTTTCTTCCATGGTGACACCTTGAGGAACACTTTGTCGCCAACCCCATATTCTATTTCTTTCCTCTTCAGGTCGGCATAAGATTTACATGCATGCGAGGCAACCTTTAAGTTGGCTTTGATTGATTTTACCTTCTCCTCAGCTTGTTTCACCAGGTCCGGCCCTACCAGTTTGTCTTCGCCTAATTCAGTCCAGTACACTGGAGTTCTACATTTTCTCCCATACAGCGCTTCATACGGGGCCATTTGGATACTATCTTGGTAGCTATTGTTGTATGCAAATTCTGCCAGTGGGAGGTATTTATCCCAACTTCCCTCAAACTCAATGACACAACTCCTCAGCATATCCTCAAGGACCTGACATATATTTCATGTTATTGTTATCATTTCTATTCAATATTTGTATCAATTTCATTGGTTTCAATTGTTTACCTGGATTACTCTTTCTGATTGCCCATCCGTGCGAGGATGGAAAGTCATCTTTGAAGTGGAGTTGTGTACCCAAGGACTCATGCAACTTCTTCCAAAATCTTGATGTAAACCTTGGGTCTCGATCAGATATGATGGAAAGTGGAATTCCATGCAGTCTAACTATCTCACTGATATACAATTCTGCTAACCTCTCTAGTGAGTAGTCAGTCCTAATCGGCGAGAAAGTGTCTTGACTTTGTCAATCTATCAACTATCACCCATCTCGCATCATGTTTCTTCCGGGTGAGAGGTAGCCCACTTACAAAATCCATGGTGACCCGATCCCATTTCCATTCAGGTATGCGTATAGGCTGTAGCAAACCTGATGGAACTTGATGTTCTGCTTTGACTTGCTGACATGTCAAGCATTTAGTCACATAGTCAGCTATGTCCTTCTTCATACCAGGCCACCAATACTGGAGCTTGATCATGATACATCTTTGTACTTCACGGTGCATAGCATATACCTGGTGTGTGCCTCTTTTAGAATCACGGCTTTCAATTCCCCATTACACGGTACACAGTCTTCCTTTGTAGTGCAGACACCCATCCGCTTTCACCTCATAGTCACCGCTTTTCCCTGGGAGTTTGCTCATAATAGCGATAACTTTTCATCTACTTTTGCCCATCTAAAATCTGCTGTAGAGTTTGGCCTCACTTGCAACTCGGCCAAAATAGCTCCATGTCAAATCAAAGATAGCGGGCATTCAATGATCTCAAAGTCGTGATGGATTTTCGCTCAAAGCATCAAGAACTACATTTGCCTTCCCAGGATGGTAGTCGATTACACAGTCATAATCCTTCAGGAAATCAATCCATCGCCTCTGTCTAAGGTTGAGCTCCTTCTGGGTTAGCAAATATTTCAGGCTTTTGTGGTCTGTGTAAATGTAGCACTTTTCACCATACAAGTAATGCCTCCATATCTTCAATGCGAAGATAATTGCTGTAAGCTCTAGATCATGGGTAGGGTAATTCTGTTCATGTGGCCTTAACTGCCTGGAAGCATAGGCGACCACCTTCCCCTCTTGCATCAATACACACCCCAACCCATTATGTGAGGCATCACTGTAGACCACAAAGTCTTTTCCTGACACCGTGTGTGCTGCTGGTGCCTCTGTCAACATAGCCTTCAACTTCTCAAAACTGGTCTGACACTTGTCATTCCAGTCAAACCTGACATTCTTGTGTAACAACTTGGTCATTGGAGCAGCTATTAAGGAAAATCCCTTCACAAATCTCCTGTAATACCCAGCTAGCCCCAAGAAGCTTCTGACCTCAGTTGTGTTTCTGGGAGGCTTCCATTCCATCACTGCTTCTATCTTCTTGGGATCCACCCTAATCCCATCAGCTGACACTATGTGTCCAAGGAATGCAATCTCATTCAGCCAAAAGTCACACTTGGACAACTTAGCATACAGCTTCTTTTCCCGCAGGGTTTGCAGAACAATCCTCAAATGTTCATCATGTTCTTCCCTGGTCTTGGAGTACACCAGAATATCATCAATAAAGACCACTACGAACCGATCCGGTATGGATGGAAGATACGGATCATAAGGTCCAAAAATGCAGCAGGTGAATTTGTTAGGCCAAAGGTCATCACGAGAAACTCATAATGCCCATACCGGGTCTGAATGCGATCTTGGGCACATCTACATCCTTCACTCTCAATCGATGATACGATGCGAGATCAATCTTAGAAAATACTCCTGCTCCCTTTAACTGATCAAACAGATCATCAATTCTAGGCAACGGATATTTGTTCTTAACTGTCACTTTATTCAACTGCCGGTAATCAATACATAACCTCAAAGTCCCATCCTTCTTTTTCACAAAAGACCGAGCTCCCCATGGTGACACACTGGGGCGTATGAACCCCTTATCCAGCAACTCTTGCAATTGAGTTTTCAACTCCCTCAATTCAGTGGGTGCCATCCTATAAGGAGCAATGGAAATGGGTGCTGTACCCGGCAGTGTCTCAATAGCAAATTCAACTTCCCTTTCTGGTGGCAAACCAGGCAATTCTTCAGGAAATACCTCTGGGAAGTCCCTTACTGTGGGTATGTTACTCAGGTTTGGCTTAGCCTGCCTAGTATCCACCACATGTGCTAGGTAGGCTTCATGACCTCTTCTCATCATTCTTCTTGCAATCGTGGTGAGATGACATTGGACAAGAAATCTGTCCTTTCCCCCACAACTGTGATCTCATTACCTTCTAAAGTTTTTAGAGAAATTCTCTTCAATTTGCAATCAACTATTGCCTGATGACGTGACAACCAGTCCATTCCCAATATCACGTCAAACTCATGGAAGGGCAACTCAATTAGGTCTGCCAAGAATTCATACCCCTGAATCCTCAACGGGCAACCCTTGTATACTTTGTTCACTACCACACTGTGGCCCAATGGATTAGTGACCAGAATGTCTTGGTCACTCTCCCCTACCAATATCCCCCTTTCTACGGGTAGGTTGATGCAAATATAGGAATGAGTGGATCCTGGATCCACCAATGCATGCACAGGAGTATTGTAGAGGGAGAACGTACCCCTGATGACGTCCGGGGCATCTTGCTCCTCCTGAGCTCTCAGGGCATAATTTACGGCGGTGGTGCATTATCGGCCTCTGCTGGCTCGGATCTGAGCCTCGAGATGGTCCCACGCTGATTTACGGACCTTCTACCCCTTGGTGGTGTAGGAGCAGGTCTGTCTGCTTGCGTTGGAGCAGCTGTAGTAGTTCTGCGTGGACAGTTCTTCAACTGATGCTCTGTTGACCCACATCTCAAGCAGGCACCAGTCACTCTCCAACACTCCCCCTTGTGCCATTTCAGACAGTGTATACACGCAGAAGATGTTGGAGCTGGTCCCCTGAACCCCATCCCTGGAGAGCTGCCCACTGATGGTGTGGACTGACCTCTCCTAGGGGTGAACTGTGGCCTGGGCCCAGGCCCGACCACGACCATGTGGCTGAGCTGAACTCTGTGCAGGTGGACCCTTGAACTTCTTTCCGAATGCAGGAGCTGAGCTAGACTGATCGGGTTCCCTCTTCTGCTGTCTCTCCCTTCTGGTCTGCTCACTGATTCTCACTTTTTCAACTCTTATTACAGCTTTCACTAGCTTGCTAAATTCTGTGATTCCCAAGGCAGTGAGCTGGATCTTAATGTTGTCATTTAGTCCCTCTTCAAATCTCTTGCACCTTTCAGCTTCATTAGGGACTATCTCCCTTCCATAGCGGCTCAATCGAACAAATTCTTTCTCATACTCGGCCACTGACAACTGCCTCTGCCTCAGATTAATGAACTCTCTTCTTCTCTCTTCCAGGTATATAGTACCCACATATTTCTTCTTGAATTCGGAGAGGAAGAAGTCCCAAGTTACAGCTTCTGGTTGCACTTCACTGGACACAGTGTCCCACCATTCGTAGGCATCGTCTTGTAACAAGGATACAGCAGCTTCTAAGTTCTGCTCTGGGGTGCAGTGGAGTTGTTTTAAGACTCTGCCCGTTCTGTTCAACCAATTTTCGATTGCAACAGAGTCATCTTCCCTCTTGCAGAAGAAATCCACCGCCCCAAACTTTCTTAGCCTTTCCAGGTGTGATTTCTGCTGTGGAGCTGGTGGTAGTGGTGGTGCTGGCATTACCCCGGCCATTTGTCTGAAGAAGTCGGCCATTTGTTGGAACATGGCCTGTGGAAGTGGCGAGCTCGCTTGAGCTGTGAGCAGATTCTCTCATGCCCCAGTCTCCTCACCTGTGGAGCATGACTCTCCACTTCCTCCTCAACGGCTCTCTGAGATGAAGGATCCATATCCTATTCAAAATAAGAAAGATAAACAGATCTGCGTTAGTGTCACCTTGACTCTTACAAATGCAATGCATGGTATGGACTCAATCTAGGCCCAGAAACGCCTAAACCGTGCTCTGATACTACTAAATGTGACACCCCTTACCCGTCTACAGTGTAGCCGAGCAAGCTATGTCACACGGTGTACCGGCACACTCTATTATACCTTAATAAATTTTCATCAATAATTTTGATTATAGCTTGTGAAATATGTTTTATTTAAGTCATTATTGAAATTATAATTTATTTGAGGTTCCAAAAATTTTTGAAGAAAATCCGGCAGAGTACCGGCTAAAAATGGAAAAACCAGTTCTTCGGAACCTGTGAAAAACACTTCCTATATTCATATTCCATCATCTCAACTCCATTTATCAAATTCTCAACATTTTTCAATCATTCATTCCTCATATACAAACAATAAATAAATGCTCAAGTTTTGCATTTATAACCATAACTTTCATTATTTACATAAACATCAAAATACATTACATAGATCCAAATACATATGAGAAAATCAAAATTAATTACAGAATGCCAAAATGACACCTAGTGTCCTACCAATGCACTGCAGAAGTTGAGGTGACAAGGACACTGAGCAGAACTGCAGGACGGACTCACCCAGTCTGTGGTCTACTGGGCTCACGATCGGGATCTCCAGTACCTCACGGCGTGGCAAAGCAGCGCTAAGCAATGATGCTTAGTGGTGCAAATATAATAGAAGAAAATAGCAAGAAAATAAATGTGTATGGAATGTGTATGCTTTCTTTGTTTGGTATTGGTACATTCGTGATTTCATTAACGTTGTTCACTTTTATTCATTTGGTTGCCCCAAGTAACCTACACTAGACGACTGGACTGGATAACGGGTAAACTGGCACTGGGTACCTAGTACCTCGGGCCGTCACACCATCGGTCACATATGCATCTCCCGGTGTGCAACAGAACAGCTAACAAGCTGTAAATAATATCAGGCACAAGGCCAAGTCTCAATACAAAGTCAGAATGGCTAAAAGCCATGAAATCACAGAATGGCATATTGCCATGTGCAGTACTGCTAACTGAACCCTATTGGCATGCCAAACTATCCAAACCAATCTTGTTAGGTATACTAGGGCATTTGAAACTTTTAAATTCTTCAATTTGTGAATTTCATGTTTTGGTGTTACTATTCACCTCATTGGTCAACAAAAATGTTGACTTTTGGATAGAAAATATGTACATTGACTTTGGCACTCCCAACATACCACATTTGGTGTTTAAAACTTGTTGGCATTAAGTGTTAATACCATTTCAAAGTGTAAACCCACACAAGCAGAATTTTCAGTTTTGGTGAGTCAACTTCACTGTTCCATTGGACACTGTTACTGTGGGAATTTGAAGAAATGTAAAACATGAAAGTTGTTCCTTATTTTGTCTAGTTGAATTTCTTTTTTTGAATCACTCCATTTGGAGTTTTGTAACTCCAGATATGGTCCACAAACCACAGCTGGCCGGATTCCCATTCTGCAGAAAATACCATATCTACAGTAACAGGAACAGTAACTTCCACTACCATTTGGGTTAGGTTCTGGCCATAATTTGGGGTAGGTTCCTTCATGAAAGTTGTTTGCCTATGTCTTAACTTATTGCTGTAAAAATTTCAGGTCAATTGACCATATCTACAGTGAGTTATGGCCAAATGAACAGTTACTGTTCATTTGATCAATTCTGCAGAACCAGTTACAGGGTATCCGGATTGGGGCCAAGTTTTGGTCCTCTTGATTTGGTCTTTTGGGCATGGTTTCTTCAGCAAAAATGTGCCATTATAAGCCTAGTTTCATGTCCAATTGGCCAAACACCAATTGGACTAACACAGCCCAAGTTATGGTAGTGCAAGTGGAATGAAATTTCAGTCTCTATGCTGCTGTCCTAGGGCAGCCTGCAACCTCACTTTGGAATCCCATTCTTCAGTCCATTTGTTGGTCAAATTACCTAAAATGGTCACTAATTGATCATTAAACTGCTCTCTAATAATTTCCTAAACCAAGTTTACATTTTGCTCACAAAACCCTAATTCAAATCCATGTTTTTATACAATATGTCTTAGTTAAATTTTTAATCATTGTTCTTGTATTTATAAACTTCCAACATAACTCTAATTCACTTCAAGCTCATAAAAACACTCCCTCCTATTCCATAGCTAGGGCAGCCGAAATTCACAAGCTCAAACACATAGGTTTATGTTCATTTAAATCACAATTCTCACTAAGTTTCAAGTCCCAAACCATGAAAATAAAGAGTTTAATGGATATAGGTGCACTAACCTCAAGTGGCAGAATTTTTCCAAGCCCCAAACTTCAATTTCCTTCCTCTTGTTGGCTGCCAAGAGCTTGTTTAAGGTGTGAGGTAAAGTTTTAATGAAGAGGGGTTAGGGAAATATGGTGGAAATGATGGAAATCTAAAGCTTGAAAAAGCTTGAATGGAGGTGGCTATGGAGGTGAGTTTCGGCTGGTCTTTTGGGGAGGGTGGCTGCTGCAATTTCTTTCTTATTTTGGTCTTCTTTTATGTCTTTTAATAGTTTAGTCAAATGGTAGATTAATTGTGATTGGTCATAGTTCATAAATGACATCATCAAGATGTCATAAATGAGCTTTTCTTGATTTTTCTTTTCTTTTCATCACTACTCAATTTCAATTTAATTTCTAGTAATATTTCTTCATATTTTATGTCATATTAATTATTTACTTAACTGGACAAGTCGGCCAAAAATCACCTCTGAAGGCGAAATGACCAAAATGCCCTCCGTTTGGCTTAACGGGTCAAAATTATGCATCTAGATTGAAAATTTTTTCTAGGTATTTTCTTGGCATTCTAATGCCATGGGAACCTCAATAACCCTTCTCTGGAGTCCCAAAAATTATTTTATAATTTTTCCCCCGGGTCTAGGGCTCCTCGTTGCGAGAACCGCAACTTCCCTCTGGTTACCCATCGCTAGGGCACCGGCTCGTTTAACTTGGTTGTATTTTATTTCTAAAATTTTTACTAAATTTTTCTTATTAATATTTGAGTTAATTATGGTTCCTGACTTTAGTTTAAATATTTTTCCGGACATTCTAGCTGTCCGGACCGACACCGGTCATCGGAACAGTAGGATGTACGGAGTGGTTATCGGGAGGGTGTTACAAAATATTTTAGAATTAATACATAGTGATGTATGTGGTGCATTTAAGAAAGTGGCTAGAGGCAGTTTTCATTACTTTATTACCTTTACTGACGACAAGTCAAGGTTTGGGTATTTGTATTTGATGAAATACAAATATGAATCCTTTGAAAAGTTCAAAGAATTTATATCTAAAGTAGAAAAACAAACAAAAAAAAAAGTATTAAAACTCTTCGATCAGATCGTGGAGGTAAATACTTAAGTACTGAATTTGATGAATACATGAAGAGCATGGCATTATTTCCTAGCTGACTCCTCCAGGAACGTCACAATTAAATGGTGTATCTAAAAGGAGAAACCGTACCCAATTAGATATGGTACGTAGCATGATGAGCTATACTAACATGTCAATCTCCTTTTGGGGATTTGCATTAGAATCAGCTTTGCACATTCTAAATAGGATTCCATCAAAGTCAGTCTCTTCCACACCTTATGAGATATGGCATGAAAGAAAACCAAGTCTTAAGCATGTTAAGATTTGGGATTGTCCAGCTTGCATTAAAAAGCTGAAGACTGATAAATTGGAAACCAAATCAAAAAAAGGTTGATTTGTTGAATATCCAAAAGAAAGTTTTGGATATTATTTTTATTTGCCTACATCACAAAAGGTTATGATAAGAAGAGATGTTATATTTCTTGAATAATGGTTTATTCAAGAAGGAGGCAAAGGAAGGCAAATAGAGTTAGAATTAGAGAATTCTGACCAACCAATAAATAAGATGGATATAGATCCATCTAGTCAACCTTTGCCTATTGATGATACATCTACAATAATTCCTCGCAGATCAACCAAAATATCTTACCCACCAGAGAGATATGGTTTTCTTTGTGAAAATGAACAAGAGTTGTTTGGTCATGAAGAAACAAATCATGGAGATGATCCTTTAACCTATGAAGAAAGCTATATCAGATATAGACTCTTCTAAATAGATTGAAGCTATGAAATCTCAAATAGATTCCATGTATAAGAACCAAGTTTGGGATCTTGTAGACCCAACTAAAAGTATTACACCTATAGGTAATAAATGGGTCTTCAAGAGGAAAATCGATTTTGATGGAAAGGTAGAGACCTATAAAGCAAGGCTAGTTGCGAAAAAATTTCCCTAAAGGCAAGAAATCTACTGTGAGGAGACTTTCTTGCCTGTTGCTATGCTTAAATCCATTAGAATTTTATTAGCAATAGCTATATACTATGATTATGAAATTTGGCAAATGGATATCAAAACAGCTTTTCTCAATGAAAATGTTGAGGAAAACATTTTTATGGAACAACCTAGAAGTTTTGAATCCCAAGATCGTTCCAAGGTGTGCAAGCTAAAATGATCCATTTATGGGTTAAAACAAGCTTCGAGGAGTTAGAACATCTATTTTGATGAAGCTATTAAATCTTTTGGTTTTATAAAAAATGAGAATGAGCCATATGTTTATAAGAAAGTTAGTGGGAGTGCTATCACTTTCCTTCCTTTATGTGTAGATGACAATATTATTAATAGGCAATAACATAGGTATCTCAACAACTGTCAAGGTATGGTTATCAAATACATTCTCTATGAAAGACTCAGGGGAAGCAACCTATATTCTTGGAATTCGCATCTATAGAGATAGAGCGAAAAGAATAATTGGTTTTCCCAAAGTCTATATTTGGAAAAGGTGTTAAAAAGGTTTAACATGCTTGATTCCAAAAAAGGATTGTTACCAGTAAGACATGGTATCCATCTTTCTAAGGAGATGACTCCTAAGACACCTGAAGAAAGAGACAAAATGGCCAAGATTTCATATGCTTCACCTATTGGAAGTTTAATGTATGCAATGTTGTGTACTACGTCGGATATCACATATGCTGTTAGTTTGACTAGCAAGTTTCAATCCAATCCAGGTTTGGAACACTGGATAGCTGTCAAGAATATCCTTAAATACTTGAGAAGAACTAAGGATTTATTCTTAATCTATGGAGGTGGCGACCTATAATTGGATGGTTATACTGATTCTGATTTTCAATCAGATATTGATGATACAAAGTCTATCTCTGGTTTTGTGTTCATTTGTAATGGAGGTGCAGTTTTTGGAAGAGTTCTAAACAGAGTACAACTGCTAACTCCACTATAGAGGCCGAGTATATTGTTGCATCAAATGCTGCAAAAGAGGCTGTTTGGATAAATAAGTTCATGATAGAACTTATAGTAGTTCCTTCCATTGAGTCAGCATTTCCTCTCTACTGTGACAACAATGGAGCGGTGATTCAGGCTAAGGAACCCTGGTCTCACTAGAAATCCAAACACATAGAAAGGCACTACCACATTATTAGAGAGATAGTTAAGCGATGCAATGTAGCCATGCAGAAAATAGCATCAACTGAAAATCCAGTTGATCCATTCGTGAAGGCTATGTCACAAACTCAGTTAAATTGACATCTTGAGAAAATGGGTCTAAGGTACTGTAATGAATGACTTTAGTACTAGTGGGAGATTGTTAGTAGTATGCCCTAGAGCATATCATTTTGTATGTATCTTGTACATATTTTTATTAATAAAAGGTAATTACACTTTTTTGTTTACATAATCTATTTATGTGTAATTGAAAAGGTCCATTGATATTTTGTTAGAAATTTTATTCTTAAGTTGTTAAGAATATGAGTGACAGTATTTCTAGCACAAAGTATCATAAATTGGTTCACAATCGAGGATACTTCACAAAGGACATGACTTATCCAGAAATATTATAATCATGTTTGTTTCCAAAGTATTAATATGAGATGCTAATATGTTGGAGTGGTCAGTCTCATGCCACATAACAAAAATGATAAGCACTTATATATGATAAGTAGGCCGAACCAGTGATGCTTATGACAAGCACATGGAGTTTATTCTTGTCAATGCATTGTCATAAAAAAATAATATCAATGCATATAATCCATTAACATGAGATAACACAGTTATCTTATATATAAATGAAGAAAGAAGAAGAAGATTCAATCTTTTTCCTTTTTTCTTGTTGGATGGCAACTCTCCCTCTGTGACACCCCTTACCCGTGTACAGTATACCCGAGTAAGCAAGGTCACACGGTGTACCGGCACACTATATTTTATCTTAATTAATTTCATCGAAATTTTGAATATAGTTTATGAAATATAATTTATTTAAGCCATTTATCAAAATTACTATTTATTTGAGGTTCCGAAAATTTTAAAGAAAATCCGGCAGAGTACCGGCTAAAAATGGAGAAAACAGTTCTTCGGAACCTGTGAAAAGCACTTCCAATAATTGTATTCAATCATCTCAAACTCCAATATCAAAATCTCAATAATTTTCAATTTCAGTTCTCAACAACCTTTTCATTTCTCAAACATCCATTTCTCATAATACTCATATACAAACAATAAATAAATGCTCAAATTTTTCATTCGTAACCATAACTTTCATTATTTACATGAACATCAAAATATATTACATAGATCCAAATACATATGAGAAAATAAAAATTTAGTTACAAAATGCCAAAATGACACCTAGTGTCCCATCAATGCACTGCAGAAGTTGAGGTGACACGGACACTGTGCAGAACTGCAGGATGGACTCACCCAGTCTGCGGTCTACTGGGCTCACGATATGTATCTCCTGAACCTACGCGTGGCAAAAGCAACGCGCTAAGCAATAATGCTTAGTGGTGCAATAATAAAATAAAAGAAATAGCAAGATAATAAATATGTAATGAATGTATATGTTTCATTTGTTTTGAATTTGTATATCATTAACTTTGTCCACTTTAATTCATTTGGTTGCCCAAGTAACCTACACTGGACGACTGGACTAGATAAATGGGTAAACTGGCACTGGGTATCAAGTACCTCGGGCCGTCACACCATCGGTCACGTATGCATCTCCTTGGCAGCAATGTAACGACTAACAAGTCAGAATACATCTGGCACAAGGCCAAATCTCAATACAAGGTCAGAATGGCTAAAAGCCATGAAATCACAGCATGGCATATTGCCATGTGCAGTACTGCTAACTGAACCCTATTGGCATACCAAACTATCAAAACCAATCTTGTTAGGTATACTAGGGCATTTGATACTTTAAAATTCTTCAATCATTGAATTTCAAGTTTTGGTGTCACTATTCACCTCTTTGGTCAACAAAAATGTTGACTTTTAGGTAGAAATTAGGTACATTGGTTTTGGCATTCCCAACATACCACATTTTTCATTTAAAACTTGTTGGAATTGGTCACCATTACCATTTCTAACTTAAAACCAAGAGGGCAGAAATTTCAGTTTTTGAAGCCTAAGTTTACTGTTTCATTAAGCACTGTTGCAGTGGAAATTTGAAGAAATGGCAAACATGAAAGTTGTTCCTTATTTTGTCTAGTTGAATTTCCTTTTTTGAATCACTCCATTTGGAGTTTTGTAGCTCCAGATATGGTCCAAAAACCACAGCTGGCCGGATTGCCAAAATCTAGAGTTACCAAATCTGATACCATGAGCAAAGGATCGTGATTACATTTTTGAATAGGTTCTGGCCATAATTTGGGGTAGGTTTCTTCATGAAAGTTGTTTGTCTATGTCTTAACTTGTTGCTGTAAAACTTTCAGGTCAATTGACCATATCTACAGTGAGTTATGGCCAAATGAACAGTTTTTCATTTGGCCATTTATGCAGGTGCTGTTACAGGGTATCCAGATTGGGGCTAACTTTTGGTCCACTTGATTTGGTCTTTTGGGCATGGTTTCTTCAACAAAAATGTGCCATTATAAGCCTAGTTTTATGTCCAATTGGTCAAACACCAATTGGACCTACACGGCCAAAGTTATGGCTGCCTAAGTGGGCTGGAATCACAGCCACCCTTGCTGCTGTCCCTAGGCAGCATACTCATTCACTTTGCCATGCTATATTTCAGTTCAAATTATGGTCAACTTACCTAAAATGGTCACTAATTGACCATTAAGATGTTCTCTAACAATTTCCTAAGCCAAGCCAAATTTTCACTTCTCAAAACCCTAGTGTCCATTTCAATTTACCCATACACCTTAGTTAGCACACTAGTTCATTATCCATGCATATATATACCTTAAACATCATTTCTAGCCCACTCTAAGTCCAAAAAAACACTCATTCCTATTCCTGCAATAGGGCTGCCGAAATCCATGTACACATACACATGAGTTTTTGTCCATTTAAATTACAATTTCTTACTAAATTCAAGTCCTTAATCATGAAAGTAAAGAGGTTTAGGTATATAGATGCACTAACCTTTAAGTGACACTTCTTGGACTTGTATTTTCCTTAGAATTTCTCCTCTTTGTGGCTGCCTAGAGCTTCCTTAGGATGGGTAGATTAATTTTAGTGAAGGTGACCTAGGATTTTAAGGTTGGATGTTGGAAGATTTAAAGCTCAATTTGAGCATCAATGGAGGAAGGAAGTAGGGGAAGGGTGCCGGCCATGGGAACAAGGAAGAAGATGTAATTTTTTTTTCTATTATTTGGTCATATTTTATATCCTTCTTATCCCTTAATAAAATTTGTTAATCCCCCATTGGTTTAGAAATTTTAGTTGAGGTCATCATGACATCATATATATATATTAATCTTATTTCTTTTCTTTTCTTTATTTCTTTCACTCATTTTTAATTATTTTCTCATAAATTTTAATTCATATTTTATGTCATAATAATTATTTACTCAACTGGACAAGTCGGTCAAAAATCACCTCTGAAAGCGAAATGACCAAAATGCCCTCCGTTTGGCTTAACGGGTCAAAATTGTCTGTACCAATTGAAAAATTTTTCTAGATATTTTCTTGGCATTCTAATGCCATGGGAACCTCAATACCCTTCTCTGGAGTCCCAAAAATTATTTTATAATTTTTCCCCCGGGTCTAGGGCTCCTAGTTGCGAGAACCGCAACTTCCCTCTGGGTTACCCCTCGCTAGGGCACCGGCTCGTTTAACTTGGTTGTATTTTATTTCTAAAATTTTTACTAAATTTTTCTTATTAGTATTTCAGTTAATTATGGTTCTTCACTTTAGTTTAAATATTTTTTCGGACATTCTAGCTGTCCGGACCGACACTGGTCACCGGAACAGTAGGATGTACGGAGTGATTACCGGGAGGGTGTTACAACTCTTCCCCTCTAATTTAAATTTCGTCCTCGAAATTTACCTGATGCAAACAGTTGAGGGAACTGTTGCCTCATCGTCTCTTCACTTTCCCAAGTTGCCTCCTCGGTGTTGTGGTGCCTCCAAAGCACTTTCACCAGTGGAATCTATTTGTTCCTCAATTCTTTTACTTCCCGAGCCAGGATCCGCAGAGGTTCTTCTTCATATGTCAAATCCGGTTGTATTTCAATTTCTTCCCTGGAGATGACATGTGAAGGATTTGAGCGGTATCTTCTGAGCATAGACACGTGGAACACATTGTGGATCTTGTCCAGCTCTGGTGGTAAAGCTAGCCTATAGGCCACTGGACCCACACGTTCAATGACTTCATATGGGCCAATGAACCTAGGGCTTAACTTACCTTTCCTTTCAAACCTCAATACCTTCTTCCACGGTGACACCTTGAGGAACACTTTGTCGCCAACCACATATTCTATTTCTTTTCTCTTCAGGTCGGCATAAGATTTCTGTTTGTCTGAGGCAACCTTCAGATTGGCTTTGATTAGTTTCACTTTCTCCTCAGTCTGTTTCACCAGGTCAAGCCCTACCAGTTTGTCTTCGCCCAATTCAGTCCAACACACTGGAGTTCTACATTTTCTCCCATACAGTGCTTCATATGGGGCCATTTGAATGCTAGCTTGGTAGCTATTGTTGTATGCAAATTCTGCCATTGGGAGGTATTTATCCCAACTTCCCTCAAACTCAATGATACAACTCCTCAGCATATCCTCAAGGACCTGACATATATTTCATGTCATTATTATCATTTTAATTTAATATATGTATCAATTTCATTGGTTTTAATTGTTTACCTGGATTACTCTTTCTAATTGTCCATCCGTCTGAGGATGAAAAGCTGTGCTGAAATGGAGTTGTGTACCCAAGGATTCATGCAACTTCTTCCAAAATCTCGATGTAAACCTTGGGTCTCGGTCAGATATGATGGAAAGTGGAATTCCATGCAGTCTAACTATCTCACTGATATACAATTCTGCTAACTTCTCCAGTGAGTAGTCAGTCCTAACTGGCAGAAAGTATGCTGACTTCGTCAATCTATCAACTATCACCCATACTGCATCATATTTCTTCTGGGTGAGAGGTAGACCACTTACAAAATCCATGGTGACCCGATCCCATTTCCATTCAGGTATGCGTATAGGCTGTAGCAAACCTGATGGAACTTGATGTTCTGCCTTGACTTGCTGACATGTCAAGCATTTAGTCACATAGTCACCTATATCCCTCTTTATACCAGGCCACCAATACTGAAGCTTCAGATCATGATACATCTTTGTACTTCCTGGGTGCATAGCATATACACTGGTGTGTGCCTCTTTTAGAATATTAGCCTTCAATTCCCCATCATCTGGTACACACAGTCTTCCTTTGTAGTACAGACGCCCATCTGCTTTCACCTCATAGTCCGTTGCTTTTCCTTCTGAGATTTTGCTTATAATAGCCATTAGCTTCTCATCTGCCTTTTGCCCATCTAGTATCTGCTGTAGCAGGTTTGGCCTCACTTGCAACTCAGCCAAAATAGCTCCATCTCGAACCAAAGATAGACGGGCATTCAATGATCTCAAAGTTGTCATGGATTTTCTGCTCAAAGCATCAGCAACTACATTTGCCTTCCCAGGATGGTAGTCAATTACACAATCATAGTCCTTCAGGAACTCAATCCATCGTCTCTGTCTAAGGTTGAGCTCCTCCTGAGTTGGCAAGTATTTCAGGTTTTTGTGGTCCGTGTAAATGTAGCATTTTTCACCATACAAGTAATGCCTCCATATCTTCAGTGCGAAGATAATTGCTGCAAGCTCTAGATCATGGGTAGGGTAATTTTGTTCATGTGGCCTTAGCTGCCTGGAAGCATAGGCGACTACCTTCCCCTCTTGCATCAATACACACCCTAACCCATTATGAGAGGCATCACTGTAGACCACGAAGTCCTTTCCTGACACTGGCTGTGTTAACACTGGTGCCTCTGTCAACATAGCCTTCAACTTCTCAAAGCCCAGTGCGACACTTGTCATTCCAGTCAAATCTGACATTCTTGTGTAACAACTTGGTCATTGGAGCAGCTATTAGGGAAAATCCCTTCACAAATCTCCTGTAATACCCAGCTAGCCCCAAGAAGCTTCTGACCTCAGTTGTATTCCTGAGAGGCTTCCATTCCATTACTGCTTCTATTTTCTTGGGATCCACCCTAATCCCATCAGCTGACACTATGTGTCCAAGGAATGCAATCTCATTCAACCAAAAGTCACACTTGGACAATTTAGCATACAGCTTCTTTTCTCTCAGGGTTTGCAGAATAATCCTCAAATGCTCATCATGTTCTTCCCTGGTCTTGGAATACACCAAAATATCATCAATAAAGACCACTACGAACCGATCTAGGTATGGATGGAAGATACGGTTCATAAGGTCCATGAATGCCGCTGGTGCATTAGTTAGGCCAAAGGGCATCACCAGAAACTCATAATGCCCGTACCGGGTCCTGAATGCAGTCTTGGGCACATCTACATCCTTCACCCTCAACTGATGATACCCTGATCTGAGATCAATCTTAGAAAATACTCCTGCTCCCTTCAACTGATCAAACAGATCATCAATTCTAGGCAACGGATATTTGTTCTTCACAGTCACTTTATTCAACTGCCGATAATCAATGCAAAGCCTCAAAGTCCCATCCTTCTTTTTCACAAATAGCACTGGAGCTCTCCATGGTGACACACTGGGGCGTATGAACCCCTTATCAAGCAACTCTTGCAACTGAGTTTTCAACTCCCTCAATTCAGTGGGTGCCATTCTATAAGGAGCAATGGAAATGGGTGCTGTACTCGGCAGTGTCTCAATAGCAAATTCAACTTCCCTTCCTGGTGGCAACCCAGGCAACTCTTCAGGAAATACCTCTGGGAAGTCTCTCACTGTGGGTATGTTACTCAGGTTTGGCTTAGCCTGCCTAGTATCCACCACATGTGCTAGGTAGGCTTCACAGCCTTTTCTCATCATTCTTCTTGCAACTGTGGCTGAGATGACATTGGACAGGAAATCTGTCCTTTCACCCACTACTGTGATTTCATTACCCTCAGGAGTTTTCAAAGAAATTCTCTTCAATTTGCAATCAACTATTGCCTGATGACGTGACAACTAGTCCATTCCCAAAATCACGTCAAACTCATGGAAAGGCAACTCAATCAGGTCTGCCAAGAATTCATACCCCTGAATCCTTAACGGGAAACCCTTGTATACTTTGTTCACCACTACACTGTGGCCCAATGGATTTGTGACCAGAATGTCTTGGTCACTCTCCCCTACTAGTATCCCCCTTTCTACAGGTAAGTTGATGCAGATGTATGAATGGGTGGATCCTGGATCCACCAATGCATGCACAGATGTATTGTAGAGGGAGAATGTACCCCTGATGACGTCCGGGGCATCTTGCTCCTCCTGAGCTCTAATAGCATAGGCTCTTGCTGGTGGTCTACTGTCAGGCCTCTCTGCTGGCTCAGATGCAGGCCTCTGTGATGGTCTCACTGCCTCAGATTTACCAGATTTCCTACCCCTCTGTGGTGCAGAGGCAGTGCTGCTCGCTTGTGTTGGAGCAATTGTATTAGTTCTCTGCGTGACGGTTCCTCGGTGATGTTCTGCTGACCCACATCTTAGCGAGCACCGCCACTCTCCAACACTCCCCCTTGTGCCATTTCAGACAGTGTGGACATGCAGAAGTTGCTGGGGCTAGTCCCCTGAACCCCATCCCTGGAGAGCTGCCCACTGATGGTGTGGACTGACCTCTCCTAGGGGTGAATCGTGGCTGGGCCCCGAGACCGACTCGACCTTGTGGCTGACCTGAACTCTGTGCAGGTGGACCTTTGAACTTCTTCCCAGGTGCAGGAGATGAGCTAGACTGACCCGGTCCCCTCTTTCTGCTGTCTCTCCCTTCTGGTCTGCTCACTTATTCTTACTTTTTCAACCCTTATTGCAGCTTCCACTAACTTGCTAAATTATGTGATTCCCAAGGCAGTGAGCTGAATCTTTATGTTGTCATTTAGTCCCTCTTCAAATCTCTTACATCTTTTAGCTTCATTAGGGACTATCTCCCTTCCATAGCGGCTTAATCGGACGAATTCCTTCTCATACTCGGCCACTGATAGCTGTCTCTGCCTCAGATTAATAAACTCTCTTCTTCTCTCTTCTAGGTATACAGTACCCATATATTTCTTCCTGAATTCGGAGAGAAAGAAGTCCCAAGTTATAACTTCTGGCTGCACTTCACTGGACACAGTATCCCACCATTCGTAGGCATCATCTTGCAACAAAGATATGGCAGCTTCCAGGTTTTGCTCTGGAGTGCAGTGGAGTTGTTTTAGAACTCTGCTGTACATTCAACCAATTCTCTACCGCAATGTAATCATCTTCTCTCTTGCCAAAGAAATCCACTGCTCCAAACTTTCTTAGTCTTTCCAGGTGTGATTTCTGCTGTGGAGCTGGTGGTGGTGGTGGTGCTGGCATTACCCCGGCCATTTGTCTAAAGAAATCGGCCATTTGCTGGAACATGGCCTGTGGAGGCTGAGGTGCTCGCCGAGGTGGCGAGTAAGTTCTCCCTACCCCCGCCTCACCGCCAGTGGAGCATGACTCTCCACTTCCTCCTCGACTGCTCTCTGTGATGAAGGGTCTATATCCTATTCAAAATAAGAAAAACAAACAGATCTGCATTAGTGTCACCTCGACTCTTACAAATGCAATGCATGGTATGGACTCAATCTAGGCCCAGAAATGCCTAAACCGTGCTCTGATACCACTAAATGTGACACCCCTTACCTGTGTACAATATACCCGAGTAAGCAAGGTCACACGGTGTACCGGCACACTCTATTTTATCTTAATTAATTTCATCGAAATTTTGAATATAGTTTATGAAATATAATTTATTTAAGCCATTTATCAAAATTACTATTTATTTGAGGTTCCAAAAATTTTAAAGAAAATCCGGCAGAGTACAGGCTAAAAATGGAGAAAACAATTCTTCGGAACCTGTGAAAAGCACTTCCAATAATTGTATTCAATCATCTCAAACTCCAATATCAAAATCTCAACAATTTTCAATTTCAATTCTCAACAACCTTTTCATTTCTCAAACATCCATTTCTCATAGTACTCATATACAAACAATAAATAAATGCTCAAATTTTTCATTCGTAACCATAACTTTCATTATTTACATGAACATCAAAATACATTACATAGATCCAAATACATATAAGAAAATAAAATTTTAGTTAAAAAATGCCAAAATGACACCTAGTGTCCTACCAATGCACTGCAGAAGTTGAGGTGACACGGACACTATGCAGAACTGCAGGATGGACTCACCCAGTCTGTGGTCTACTGGGCTCACGATCTGTATCTCCTGAACCTACGCGTGGCAAAAGCAACGCGCTAAGCAATAATGCTTAATGGTGCAATAATAAAATAAAAGAAATAGCAAGATAATAAATATGTAATGAATGTATATGTTTCATTTGTTTTGAATTTGTATATCATTAACTTTGTCCACTTTAATTCATTTGGTTGCCCAAGTAACCTACACTAGACGACTGGACTGGATAAACGGGTAAACTGGCACTGGGTATCAAGTACCTCGGGCCGTCACACCATCGGTCACGTATGCATCTCCCGATGTGCAACAGAACAGCTAACAAGCTGTAAATACATCAGGCACAAGGCCAAATCTCAATACAAGGTCAGAATGGCTAAAAGCCATGAAATCACAGAATGGCATATTACCATGTGCAGTACTGCTAACTGAACCCTATTGGCATGCCAAACTATCCAAACCAATCTTGTTAGGTATACTAGGGCATTTGATACTTTAAAATTCTTCAATCTTTGAATTTCAAGTTTTGGTGTCACTATTCACCTCTTTGGTCAACAAAAATGTTGACTTTTAGGTAGAAATTAGGTACATTGGTTTTGGCATTCCCAACATACCACATTTTGCATTTAAAACTTGTTGGAATTGGTCACCATTACCATTTCTAACTTAAAACCAAGGGGGCAGAAATTTCAGTTTTTGAAGCCTAAGTTTATTGTTCCATTAAGCACTGTTGCAGTGGAAATTTGAAGAAATGGCAAACATAAAAGTTGTTCCTTATTTTTTCTAGTTGAATTTCCTTTTTTGAATCACTCCATTTGGAGTTTTGTAGCTCTAGATATGGTCCAAAAACCACAGCTGGCCGGATTGCCAAAACTGCAGAGTTACCAAATCTACAGTATCATAAACAGTGACTGTGATTGCATTTTTGAATAGGTTCTTGCCATAATTTGGGGTAGGTTTCTTCATGAAAGTTGTTTGTCTATGTCTTAACTTGTTGCTGTAAAAATTTCAGGTCAATTGACCATATCTACAGTGAGTTATGGCCAAATGAACAGTTACTGTTCATTTGGTCATTTCTGTAGGTGCTGTTGCAGGGTATCCGGATTGGGGCTAACTTTTGGTCCACTTGCTTTGGTCTTTTGGGCATGGTTTCTTCAGCAAAAATGTGCCATTATAAGCCTAGTTTCATGTCCAATTGGCCAAACACCAATTGGACCTACATAGCCAAAGTTATGGCTATCTAAGTGGGCTGGAATCACAGCCACCTTTGCTGCTGTCCCTAGGCAGCATACTCATTCACTTTGCCATGCTATATTTCAGTTCAAATTATGGTCAACTTACCTAAAATGGTCACTAATTGACCATTAAAATGTTCTCTAACAATTTCCTAAGCTAAGCTAAATTTTCACTTCTCAAAACCCTAGTGTCCATTTCAATTTACCCATACACCTTAGTTAGCACACTAGTTCATTATCCATGCATATATATACCTTAAACATCATTTCTAGCCCACTCTAAGTCCAACAAAACACTCATTCCTATTCCTGCAATAGGGTTGCCGAAATCCATGTACACATACACATGAGTTTTTGTCCATTTAAATTACAATTTCTTACTAAATTCAAGTCCTCAATCATGAAAGTAAAGAGGATTAGGTATATAGATGCACTAACCTTTAAGTGACACTTCTTGGACTTGTATTTTCCTTAGAATTTCTCCTCTTTGTGGCTGCCTAGAGCTTCCTTAGGATGTGTAGATTAATTTTAGTGAAGGTGACCTAGGATTTTAAGGTTGGATGTTGGAAGATTTAAAGCTCAATTTGAGCATCAATGGAGGAAGGAAGTAGGGGAAGGGTGCCGGCCATGGGAACAAGGAAGAAGATGTAATTTTTTTTTTCTACTATTTGGTCATATTTTATATCCTTCTTATCCCTTAATAAAATTTGTTAATCCCCCATTGGTTTAGAAATTTTAATTGAGGTCATCATGACATCATATATATATATATATATATATTAATCTTATTTCTTTTCTTTTCTTTATTTCTTTCACTCATTTTTAATTATTTTCTCATAAATTTTAATTTATATTTTATGTCATAATAATTATTTACTCAACTGGACAAGTCGGTCAAAAATCACCTCTGAAAGCGAAATGACCAAAATGCCCTTCGTTTGGCTTAACGGGTCAAAATTGTCTGTACTAATTGAAAAATTTTTCTAGATATTTTCTTGGCATTCTAATGCCATGGGAACCTCAATAACCCTTCTCTGGATTCTCAAAAATTATTTTATAATTTTTCCCCCGGGTCTAGGGCTCCTAGTTGCGAGAACCGTAACTTCCCTCTGGGTTACCCCTCGCTAGGGCACCGGCTCGTTTAACTTGGTTGTATTTTATTTTTAAAATTTTTACTAAATTTTTCTTATTAGTATTTGAGTTAATTATGGTTCTTCACTTTAGTTTAAATATTTTTCCGGACATTCTAACTGTCCGGACCGACATTGGTCACCGGAACAGTAGGATGTACGGAGTGATTATCGGGAGGGTGTTACACCCTCTCTCTCTTCTTCCATTTTCTTCCATTAACAAGTGAGAGAAAGCTTTGTTTCTCTTTGAACAAAAACACTAGGAATTGTTTCTAGTGCAATATACATCCATAGAACCTCACCTAAAGCAAAAACCCCAAAAATCAAGTGGTTGGCAAGCAAGTCAAGGGGAGGTTTGGGGTTGCCAAAGGTGCATTGGTGGATCTTATGGTGGATAAGCTAGACGGGCAACATTTGGAGCCCTAGGAGCACCCAAAGGGATTAAGAAGGGTTGATTCTGCGCCTTAGTGGTTATAGAACTTTAATCCCTCTTTTAATTAAGATTTAATGTGATTAAATGCTAAACCTCAATGTTTAATAGCGAATGAAACCTTAATGCATGCTAAAATGTGTTTTGGCATGCATATGGGCATAAGAAGTTGGCTAGACTCATAAATCATTTGACATGATTGCATGAAACCCTAATGAAATTTTGAATTCCAATCTTCTTATGGCCCTAAATCCAGGCTTCCCTACTTTCACACCCAAATTGGAAGAATAATTCTTTCTTGTTGAAAACAAATTAGACTAGCAATAGGGAGGGATTTCACTTAGCTAGAATTATTTTGCTGATAAATGGTTGATTAAATGTGTGTTCATAATGGTAGGCAAAATTTGTTTGCTTGATCTTGAAGTTTTAGGTTTATAACTCTTTTCATTTAATTCTCTTCATGTGTTATGTGTGTTCAAAACCTACTCCTTAAATTTATTTCAACAAAATTTTTTAATTTTTTTAATCAAATGAACTTTTCTTGATGTGTTGAAATTTTAATTTAAAAAGTTCATTTATTTTATCTTGAATGTCATTTTTTTTATTCCAATTTTTAAAAGTCCTTTATTGCTTCATGCATATAATATATATATATATATATATTATACGTAAAAATTCAATTTATGAAAATATATTTTTGTAACCTTGAATGTGTTTTAATAATTTATTAGATTCTGATTTTTATTAAAAAAAAAAAAAGGAAAAAGAAGGAAAAGATTCAAAATTCAATAGTGTGATTCAGCAACCGAATTTAATTTGGTGGTAAGGCAATCTGGTTAGCCTAAGTGCTTGCTATATTTCTGCAAAATTCGGCATTAGAATCTAGAGTTAAAAACTGCCTCCTCCTCCATGCATTTTCACTCTTTTCTTCTTCTCTATCACCTACCTCTCTCCACTAAAAAACCCCTCTCTCCCTTCTCATTTTTTCTTCCATTTCAAGCTAAAATACACTAAAATCTCTCCTTTTTCAACACTCATCAAAACTCTTGGATTTCTTGAAATTTTGGCTTGCATTTAGGTTTCCTTGAGTCTCTCTCTCTCTCTAAGGTGTTTTGTTTCTCCTTTCTCTCTTCTTTTTCTTTCTTTGTTTGATTTTTTTTATTTCTATTTCAATTAGTGTTTATTTATTGTTTGATTTGTGGTTATTGCATTCTTCTAAGATAATTTCTAAGTGATTATTGTGATTTGCCATTCATTCATGCAAATAACTATTTGGAAATTTCTTAATGAAGTTTGTTTATTCTTAAACAAATCCCATAACAACTTACTCTTAATCTTATGGGTTTATCTTTATTGTATAAAATTTATTCAATATCATACATTTTTATAAAATCTCAGTAGTAAAATGCCTAATTTCTTTATATTCTCTTGGTATCTTTTAAGTTTTAGCTTCCATGTGTAATTTGTTTGGTTTTTACTTTTAAATATGTATATACATTTGCCTTGTTGATTTAGGGTGAATCTTAATATCTTGGTGTGGGACTCTTGAACTTGGTTTAGTATCGTCTTCTCATAAGACTACCACGATGCTTAGATATTAATGCCACAAAGGCGAAGGAAATGAGTCGTCACCTGGTTAATAACCAAGACAAATTCGCAAGAAGCGATGTAGGTGACAACTTACCCTTGTAGAGGTCCACTACCCTTCTTTCACTATGAGCCTAATGGCTTAGGTTCAAGATATTGGGTACGAGAGATAGAAGGTGTTAGGCACCCTTTCTGACTGGGCTTATCTTAGATCAAAAGCCAGCCCCTATTATTAATTCCTAAAGTCAGTCTTATTGTCTCTTTTATTAGATTTCCTAATCATACATTTGTGCAAACTAAGGTTACACATTTAAATTCAACAATAAAAAATAAAATAAAACAAAATAAAATAAAATAGCAAAAGGCAAGCATTTAAATAAAGAAAAAAGAAAAATAAATAAATAATAAACAACAAATAAAAAAAATAAGTCAACTATCTAATTAAAACAAGTCAAAATTGAAATTAGAAATTATTTTTTTGATTAATTTAAATGTCCTAAACTTATCAAATTAATTAATCCTAGTTCCTGTAGGTCTAACATTCCTTAAAAAAAATCCTAATTAATAAAAAAATGTGGGTTTTAATTTAAAAAATATAAAGAGTCCTATTTTAACAAAACTAGTCTAGTTTATAAAAAATTTCAAATATATATAGAAATTTTGTGAAATCCATAAAAAGTACAAAACTTATTACAAAAAATCTAAACAAATTACATGAGGTACTAAACATACCAAACTTTAACATGGAAAAATGAAAACTGAAGGAGCGGAAGCATGAAAAACATAAGTTTAGATCATTGAATTCAAAAAATTTTCATCTAGGGTCACATGCATCATGCAAGATTCATTTTTATCTATTTGATTTCAATGATAAATAGCATATTAAAACTCTTTTAATATGTTTTTTGATCTACATTTGCCATTTAAGATTTTAGAATTAACAGATTAATTCATTAGAATCCTAGATTAGATCAAGAACAAGTGCACTAACCTTTTGATGCACTATAGTGTGTTTGGCACCTTTGGGATATGCCTAGGACACCAGATGTTGTTCCTTTAGCTTGTCCACACTAAGATCACCAATGGCAGCCCCTTGAACAGCTTCTCAAGCCTTTCCAATCAATTAGAAATTCAGGTTTTATCTTTTGAGAGATTATAAATGTATACAGGACACTAGAAACGATTTCTAGCAATTTTAATTCAAGAGAATGTTGGCAATTCTCTTTGAATTGATGAGAGATGAAGAAGAAGAGAAGGAGAGGCTCCTTTTGGTGCAGCACCAATGAGACAAATAGCAGATTGTATTTTTTTTCTTTTCAACCTTTCCCTTATATAGCTAGGTCATCACTTAAAACCCTTGCCACATGTCACCTTCTGATTTGTTCTAGGTTTAATTGACCCAATCAAATTGTGCCAAGTGTCAAACCTATATTTAATCTTGACTTTGATCATCTTACATGATTAAAAGACATATGGCAAGCTTATGTTTAGTGCCATGTGCCACCATCTCATGGTGCCACATGTCACCCTGTGAAATGACCAAAAAACCCGTGTCTTAATTTTGAGTTCTCAATCCAAAATAATTATTTCTCTTATTCTAATCAATTTATATCAAATATAAATTAATTAATTAATCTCTATTAATTAATTTCTCATTAATTAAATTCATATTTAAACACTTTAAATATAAATTTAACTTGTACTATACACCCAATAATCTAGATTTGGTTGCAAGTCATGCTAGGGACTTTGCAATCTAATTGCAAACCAAACCTATTTAATTAATCAATTAAACTCTTTAATTAATTAATTAAATCATATTTAATTTGGTGATTACTTGTGTATGTGTGTGACTTACTAGGCTCATCACTAATTAGCAATGAGACATGATATCAACTCTTAATATCATCAGAACTCTTTCTTACCATAAATGATTTCTCTAAATCATTTTATGCACCTCATAGACCATGGTTAACACCTAGCATAGCATGCCATGGCCACCCAATTAGTAATAAGGAATACCTTAAATGAACCTATAATCATATGTTACCATGCACTAGAATCTCTCTGTTACAAAATTCCAATTCGAGCTGGAGTCACGGTTTATGTCAAACCCCATTTGCTAGGAATATTATGTTCTCTTTTAATTACAGTTCTTGATTAAAAAGATTTTCTCATCAGAAACTCTTTTTTGATTAAATCTATCTGTCCTGACCAGGAACTTGAAACATCAAGAATAATTAAATGAACATAGGATTTTATCACTATTTACTTAGGGTAATAGATTCGATTTTGATCAACACCTACCTCCATATATAACTAGTAGGAGCCAACACATGCCCATATAACCATACACAGTACAAGTATGAAAGTAGTATCAAACTCAAACCACCTATGTACAAGATAAACATGTTATCTTAGGTATAAAGATTATATGCACCGATATGATTTATGACAATGCATTGGCAAGAGTAAACTCCATGTGCTTGTCATAAATGTCACTGGTTCGGCCTACTTATCATGTATAAGTGCCTATCATGTTTGTTATATGGCATGAGACTCACAATTCCATCTTATTTACATCTCATGTAAATAACTTGGGAACAAATATGATTACAATCTTTCTGGTTAAGTCTTGTCCTTATTGTGAAGTGTCCTCGATTGTGAACCAATTTATGATACTTTGTACTAGAAATACTGTCACTCATATTCTTAACAACTTAAGAATAGAATTTATAACAAAATATCAATGGATCTTTTCTATTACACATAAATATATTATGTAAACGAAAAAGTGAAAAAAACACATAAAATTTGATACCAAAAAAAAAAATGTAAGAGTGACCAATACTGACTTACATTTAGAAATTCTAAAACTGGGTAACAATTTTGTAAAATCAAGGAAAAATACTAAAACATCATAAAAAAAGGCATAAAAAGTTACCATAAGCTACCTAACATATCAAACTAAATAATTATTCTATCATAGATCAAATAAGGAAAAGTAATTGAATCAACCAACACTAAAATCTAGACATCATTGCACAATGATTTTGCAAAAATTATTCACACCAATCTACCTAAGATTTTGCAAATATAAAAATTTGAGAATAAATTATACATCTTGAATGATCATCAGAAAAAGCAAGATTTGACTCCAAAACAAATTTTAAAAATTCAGGTATCATAAAAATTATCCTTAATCATGTCGTAACTTTAAAAATTAATATCTAAACCTACCCAACAACTTTTTTAGTGATTCAAAAGGCTATTCCACATGGAAACAACCCAATGAATCTTCTAAAATTATTTTTAAGTCCTAAATCTAATAATTACATGATGAAAATATGTTAATAATAAAGTGATGAAAATAGCAATTACAAAGAAGCTCTCCCACACACCAATAAATCTTTTAAAAAAAAAAGCCTAAATTTTTCCTAATTTCAGCCGCCTTAATTATTTATGGCCTCCCCCAAAAACCCTGGCTATAATGATAAATTTATTGTGATCAAATTAGGTTTTCAAAAATTAAAAATAAAAAAACAAGATAAAAAAAATAAAAAAAAATCTAAACCTAATCTAATCTTTACGACAACCATCTTTTCTATCTTTATCTTTTTTAATAATAATAATGATGATGATGATGATGATGATGATGATGATGATGATGATGTTACAGCACCCAAACTTTTTTCTCTTTTTATTTTTTCTTTTTTCTTAATTTATTAATTAATCAAAAAGTCTTTTAAATGAAACCTAAAATAAAATCAAACCCACATCTATTTATAGTTAAAATTAAAATTTAAATCAGATTGAGTATTTAATTTGACTCAATTAAATATTTTTTCAAGTCTATTATTAAAATCTTAAAAAATATTAAATTAAGCCCAATTAAATAATACAGGCTTATGACTCTTAATTTTTTATTTTCAAAACAATACAATTAATTTCTTAAAAAGCCCAAAATTATTTTATTTTATTAATTTTCTAGTCATTTCATAGTATCCAATATACTTTGGGGTCCTTATCATCCAATGACACTTTCATCATTTACTACCTTGATAACATACTTAAAACAGAGAGTAAAAAGTAAGTGTCTACACTTGGATATCTATGGCTTCCCCTTATATAATTTTTTTAATACCCATTTGAATTTTTAGAATCTATAAATTGGCATTTTTAACGATTGGTGATGTTTTTCAATTTTTTGCATTATGCTATTGTGCATTATATCACATATCCTTAATTATTAAAAATATTTTTTAAAATCCACTTTTATTCATTATTGTTAATTTGCTAACTTGGATTGGTATATTTGTGTTTCTTCATCTTTTGGTAAGTTATGTTAAAATTGATGGGTTTATTGTGATTATAGATTGATAATATTATTGATTTTTATCTTGCATCTTGTGTTTCTATGTGCTTTTAGTTTGGGATATGGGTGTTTGTGGGTTATGATTTTTGTTGCCCTATGTATACCTTTCTTGCAAAACCTTAGACAATCATGTCTTAAAAAAGAAAATAAACCCTGACACCCCCCCCCCCCCCCTCCTCCTCAGGGAGTGAATCTGGTAGGCAAGGTACTACTCGTGTTCTTAGTCCCCCACTTATTTTAAGTATGAGATTTTTCATAAGGGTAATGAAAAATATATTCCTTTCTCTAGGAGGTCTGTATACCCAGGTGGTCCTATCCATCCAAATTCATTGTCTCATTATATTGAAAATGGATTTCTTACACCTTTTATAGCACAAAGGCGGGTCATCTAATTGTAATATCTAGTCCAATGTATGGGCATGTGGTGACAGACTTTTTTGCAAGCCTTCATCCCTTTGTAAACCAAACCCCCCCGTACTTTAATTAGTTGTGTAAATGTCCATAGGGTTGCCCTTATGCCCCAAATCATTATTGAACAATTAAATATTTCTAATGAGGGCACCTCAATTTCTACCTCCAAAAATGGATTATAGAACCCTTCTCTCCTCTAGACCAAACTATAATAATTTTTTGAGAACCAGATAGAGTAGAAGAGGCTAAATTAGTGGATGACGAATTAGAGGCTTAACCTAAAGTTGTCCACAACATTGTTGCCCATGAATTTTTACCTAGATCTGGTCATCAGATAGAACTTAATATAATGATATGATTGTGGCAACATGTCTTCTAGAGCAACAAAAGATAAACCTACCTAAGCTTGTGATTCATACCATCTTAGAATCCTTTAGGCTCTCTTGTGGTTATCTTTCTTATGGTCACCTTCTAACTAAGATCCTTTTATATCTTCATTTTGATCCTAATACCAAACAACACATACCTTTTATCCATGAGCATAAACCCTATAACTTTATTACTCTTATCAACATGGGGCTCAAAATGACTAAGGAGGGTTATAGAAATAGAAAGAGAAAGTGATATGTTTGTCTAGGGGGCTATACACCAGGAAGCAGAGTAGGTAGGTGATGCTGACATAAGAAATGCTCTAGGACTTGAAATTGGAGCAACTCAGCCTAAGGCAAGAAAGCCATCTATGTATTCTATTGATGTTTATTATGCCTTGGCGTGTCTCAAGTTGCATGTTACATGCATGGAGGACCGCTAAATTGAGATGCATGCCTTTCTTCAGCAATTGGTTGCTAATTTTCCTCCACCACCATTTTCTTAGTGATCTTCCTATATAATGCATGTTTTTTATGTCTTTATGCCTTTTGTATTTTGGCCATATCTTTTATTTATGTACTTGACTTTATGCTTTGATGATGCCAAAAGGAGGAGATTGATATTATGTACAATATCTTGATAATATTATGAGGACGTTTATGCTTTTATGGATCTATTTATGGATATGTTAATATTATGTATGATGATGATATTTTGGGATTTTTATGGATATTATGGATTTATTTTATGGATATGTTGATATTATAGATATTTTCTTGGACTTAAGTAATTTTATGGAGAATGATGGTTTGTTAGAATTGATATTGAATATGCTAAATTTTATTTCAAATTTTCTTTAACTCCATTATTCATTTAGGACTTATACCATCATAACATTTCATGCATTTGACCTCCCTTTATACGCTTACTTGATTTTTTTTAGGCATCAATTATTTTATAAGGGGGAGTATATTTAATGGGGAGTAATTTTAGAACACATGCAACACTTGTGCTCATTGTTTGTCATCACCAAAAAGGTGTAATAATTGCTTAAAATGTTATATCTTTATCATTGCATACTTAGCCTTTTGAGTTTATTTCTTATTTAATTAGCTTTGTTAATGCTTGTTTTTATGTTTTTTAGGTATTTACAAGAGCATGGAAGAGCTTGTGAAGCATAAAGAGGTGAATTGAGTACAAAAAGAAGCAAAACACACATCAAACATTTTAAGGCATATGGAGGTGTAATTTTGATGAGGAGTTAGCCAATGAAAAAATGGGCGTAGAGGAGACTTATTTATGGTATTTGGAGGCTAATGGTAAAAAATGAATAGATTTGGACATCAATTCATGTTTAGCTTCTTTGGACAACCTTGATGGAGCTTGTATATGATCAACTATTTAGAGTTTGAATATGACCTTATGGGCTTAAATGGACCTTAATTGATATATTTTTGTAACACCCTAGGCAAATCCCACATTGACAAAACACGGGAGAGATGCTGGGTTTATAAGTTGGTGGTTCGTAACCCCTAGTGACGCGTTTTAAAACCGTGAGGGCTTCAGCCCAGAGCGGACAATATCACTAGTGGGCCAGGCCATTACATTTGTGGTATCAGAGCCGCTCTGCATGCAACCTTGAACGATGGTGGGGCAAACCTCAGCGAGGACGCTGAGTCCCATAAGGGGGGTGGATTGTAACACCCTAGGCAAATCCCACATCGACAAAACACGGGAGAGATGCTGGGTTTATAAGTTGGTGGTTCGTAACCCCTAGTGACGCGTTTTAAAGCGTGAGGGCTTGACCCGAGGCGGACAATATCACTAGTGGTAGGCGTTACATTTGTGGTATCAGAGCCGCTCCGCGTGCAACCTTGAATGATGGTGGGGCAAACCTCAGCGATGACGCTGAGTCCCATAAGGGGGGTGGATTGTAACACCCTAGGCAAATCCCACATCGACAAAACACGGGAGAGATGCTGGGTTTATAAGTTGGTGGTTCGTAACCCCTAGTGACACGTTTTAATACCGTGAGGGCTTCAGCCCAGAGCGGACAATATCACTAGTGGGCCGGGCCGTTACAATTTTGAGGTAATATATGAAAAATGAGTGCAATTAAGCCAGATTACATTAAGGGTCACATATTGAGTGTGTTTGGACTCTTTATGTTGAGTTATGCGGGACCAAGAGTTAAGACCTTAATTAATAGCTTAATTATTTTATTTAAAGCTCAAAATAAATAAAATAGAGGTGTGTGGGTCTCCTAGGTCATGCAAGTGATAGATATATATACGAAAAGTTGTTTTTTAACTTGTTTTCTTACTTTATCTAGGATTCTTGAGAGAGAATTAAGTCAGATTATAACTAGGACTTCCAAATCAGATCTAAAGTCTTAATTAACCTATTTTTCTCTATAAAAAGGGTCCGAAATGCAGATCTAGAGCTTGTTAATTCCCTTATACTCATAGTGGCCAAATTAACTCTTTATGCATTCAAAGGTATCAATTGCTTGATCTAGTTACGGGTTTGATTTCTTATTCTTCCTTTTGGCTTGTGGAGTGCTTCTACATCCTTTGGAGTGTGTGGCATCATCATGAGAAGTTGATCAAATTCCATTCATAAGGGGCAGCATGCTTTTCTCTCTCCTATCGTTAATTTGTTTACGTTTAATGTTCTTAATTATGTGTGAGTAGTTTTGTAATTCAGTAGCAAGACAGTTGAAGCCATGAAACATGTTATTATGAGACTTTGATTTGAGTTTAATAAAATCCGAACTTGTTCTATATTGAGTATCACTTATCTTATGGTTTATTTTATGAGTGTTGAATTTATGGTTACTTAGGGTGACCAACTAATTAATTATGCATGAAAATATATTGCTAAATTAAGATAATTTGAGTACGTAATAGCTAGAATAATCTGGCTACAAGTCACACATAATGATTTACTTCATTATAAAGATGAGTGTCTAGGTTGAATGAACCGTGCTGAATGAGTTTGGTACCTTGAATTAGGATGTCTTTCTAATGATTAATACTGCCATTAAACTTAATTATAAGCTGCTCTAGTCATAGGTTGAGTGTGATGGTAAGGGATTAATTGTAGAAAACTTTTTGATTAATCTAATCTGTAAGGAAAGATAAAGAAGTTGTTAACTTCTATAACCAATTTACTCAATTGAATAACTTTGCATCTTTAGTTAATGATTGATACATGTTACATGGGGGATACAACCTCTCTACTGAATTTGTTGCAATCTGGTTGTATTGAGTATTCCTAAAGTTCATTAGCTTTAGATTTATATTCTAGCATTCTTAGTTTTAGCTTAAGTAGTTTAGTGATTACAAAATAAAACCCCCTTTTATTTTACTTTGCATAATCAATTTGGTAGTATAGGGGTTTATTATGTGTGTATTCTAAATTCCTTATATTTATTTGTGTCTTTAAGATATATTTTCTTGTTTGCATTTACTTATTCCCTATGGGATCGACCTCTGCTTACCTTATATAAAGTAGTTTAGATAGAGAATTTTTAATTAGTGCATTTAACACGCATCAAGGGGAGATTGTTGGGCCTAAGTGTTTGAACCCATATTTTGATGGTAATAAATAATTAGTGTACTACTAATTGCCTTAAAAAGTGTTTGTGTTATATGTTAAATTGCTTCAAATCAAGAGGAAGTCAAAGCATGTATTGGAAGATAAATTCAAGTGGGAAGCCTACATTGTAATGTTTTTTAATTCTATGAAATTTTCAATTGAATATCCTTTAGATTTCCAAAGTTTTTCATCATGGGAAGCTAAACAAAATTTTACATTTTCCTTCAAAGAAAAATTAGTTTGAGAATTTCATTTGATAATAAAATATCTTAAATCAAGTTTACAATGGTTTGAAAACTAAAGCTTTCTATCAAAAGTTATAAAGATTTGAAGTGTGCTTAGTGTGATGTTTGCCTATAAATTCGAGTGCTACATTTATTCAACAATAAGGTAGCCATGCAAATTTGACAGCTGAATTTGGGAACTTTGGTAGCCAAATTTCATTTTTCAATGACCACTAGTTTAGCTCCAAATGTTCAACGGCCAAACCTAGGTTTTTAAAAACTTTATAATGGCTAGCTAAGTTGTTGAATAGCTCTATTTGCATTAAATGAACCCCAAATGTCAAATTTATGTTAAAAGTTGGTTTTTAACTAGCTAATGTTATAACAACCATTTGATCAAGCTTTCATTGTGTTCTAAGTATTTTCTCTTTCTCTCTCTAGAACTTGAGGTAACTCTCCAGAACTTGAGCTAAATCATTTAATTCCTTGAGGAACTTATTTCAGCTATAATTTCTTTGTGTTCTGAGATTGAAAGTGAAGTTGTTAAGTGAATTAATTTTTATATCACTATTAGAAGTGAGCTTAAGTGATTATTGAGCATTAATTACTCTTTGAGTGTTAAAGGGTTTGTAAAAGAGCAAAGGTTGCCCTCAAGGATTTGTAAGGGGTTTAATCTGTTAGTAGTATGCCCTAGAGCATATCATTTAGTATGCATCTTATACATATTTTTATTAATAAAAGGCTTTTCCACTTTTTTGTTTACATAATATATTTATGTGTAATAGAAAAGGTCTATTGATATTTTGTTAGAAATATTATTCTTAAGTTGTTAAGAATATGAGTGACATTATTTCTAGCACAAAGTATCATAAATAGGTTCACAATCGAGGATACTTTATAATAAGGACATGACTTATCCAGAAAGATTGTATTTATGTTTGTTCCCAAGTTATTCATATGAGATATAAATAAGACGGAATGGTGAGTCTCATGCCATATGACAAACATGATAGGTACTTATAAATGATAAGTAGGCTAAACCAGTGACACTTATGACAAGCACATGGAGTTTACTCTTGTCAATGTTTTGTCATAAATCATATCAGTGCATATAATCTTTAGACCTGAGATAGCACAGTTATCTTGTATATAGGTAGTTTGAGTTTGATATTGCTTTCATACTTGTACTGTGTATGGGTTTATGGGCATGTGTTGGCTCATACTAGTTATATATGGAGGTAGGTGTTGATCAAGATGGAATCTGTTCCTCTAAGTAAATAGAGATAAAATCCTATGTTCATTTAATTGTTCTTGATGTTTCAAGTTCCTGGCCAGGACCGATAGATTTAATCAGAAAAGAGTTTCTGATGAGAAAATCTTTTTAATCAAGAACTGGTATTAAAAGAGAACATAATATTCATAGCAAATGGAGTTTGACATAAACCATGACTCCAGCTTGAGTTGGGATTTTGTAACAGAGAGATTCTAGTGCATGGTAACATATGATTATAGGTTCATTTAAGATAAACCTTATTACTAATTGGGTGGCCATGGCATGCTATGCTAGGTGTTAACCATGGTCGCATAAAATGATTTAGAGAAATCATTTATGGTAAGAAAGAGTTCTGATGGTATTAAGAGTTGATATCATATCTCATTGCCAATTAATGATGAGCCTAGTAAGTCACACACATACACAAGTTATCACCTAATTAAATATGATTTAATTAATTAATTAAACAGTTTAATTGATTAATTAAATAGGTTTGGTTTGCAATTATATTGCAAAGTCCCTAGCATGACTTGAAACCAAATCTAGATTATTGGATGTATAATATAAGTTAAATTTATATTTAAAGTGTTTAAATATGAATTTAATTAATGAGAAATTAATTAATAGAGATTAATTAATTAATTAATTAATATTTGATATAAATTAATTAGAAGAAGAGAAATAATTTTTTTAGGTTAAGAACTCAAAATTAAGACACAAGGGCATTTTGGTCATTTCACAATGTGACACGTGGCACCATGAGATGGTGACACATGGCATTACACATAAGCTTGTCAAATGTCTTTTAATCATGTAAGATGATTAAAATTAAGATTAAATATAGGTTTGACACTTGGCACAATGTGATTGGGTCACTTAAACCTAGAGCTAATCAAAGGGTGACATGTGGCAAGGGTTTAATGTGTTAACCTAGCTATATAAGTGTTGTTATGAGAAAAATAAAAGACAACCAGCAGCCACACTCCTTTGTCACGCCATTTTGAAGCTCTCCTTCTCTTCCTCTTCAACTCTCATCAATTCAAAGAGATTAGCCATCAATCTCTTGAATTAAAAAATACTAGAAATCATTTCTAGTGTCCTGTTTACATCTTTAATCTCTTAAAAGGTAGAACTTGATTTTCTAAATAATAGAAAAAGCTTTAGAAGCTATTCAAGGGCTGCCATAGGTGTTCTTGGTGTGGACAAGCTAGAGGGACAACGTTTGGTGTCCTGAAGACGCATCTCAAAGGCACAAACACGCTGCAGTGCATCAAGAGGTTAGTGTAATTGTTCTTGATTTAATCTAGGGTTCTAAAATTAATCTGATTAATTTTAAAATCTTAAATGGCAAATACAGATCCAAAAACATATTAAAAGAGTTTAATATGTTGTTTATCATTGAAATCAAATAGATAAAAATAAATCTTGCATGATGCATGTGACCCTAGGTGAAATTTTTTTGAATTCAATGGTATAAACTTGTGTTTTTTACGCTTCCATTCCTTCATAATCTTCACCCAAAGAATATTGATAGTAGAGTGAAATTAAGGAGAGCTTGAGAAGAGGACGTGAGCTTGAGTCAAACCTCTATAAATTGCTTGTGTTCATCATTTTTTTCCATCTTCCTTATGCCTTAATTTTTTTAAATTATTCCTAGCTTAAAATTTTTAATTAGAACCCAATTTACCACCCCCCCCCCCCCAAAGTCCCTTCTTGGGTTGCTTCAAGGGCCAACTGAAGGAATGGAAGCGTGAAAAACACAAGTTTATACCATTGAATTCAAAAATTTTCACCTAGGGTCACATGCATCATGCAAGATTTATTTTTATCTATTTGATTTCAATTATAAACAACATATTAAAAACTCTTTTAATATGTTTTTGGATCTGTATTTGCCATTTAAGATTTTAAAATTAATCAGATTAATTTTAGAACCCTAAATTAAATCAAGAACGATTACACTAACCTCTTGATGTACTGCAATGTGTCTGCGCCTTTGAGATTCGTCTTGAGGACACCAGATGTTGTCCCTCTAGCTTGTCCACACCAAGAACACCTATGGCAGCCCTTGAACAGCTTCTAAAGCCTTTTCTATTAATTAGAAATTCAAGTTATGCCTTTTAAGAGATTAGAGATGTAAACAGGACACTAGAAACAATTCCTAGTGTTCTTAATTCAAGAGATTGATGGCTAATCTCTTTGAATTGATAAGAGATGAAGAAGAAGAGATAAAAACCCTCAAAGTGGCGTGACAAAGGAGTGTGGCTGCTGGTTGTGTTTTATTTTTCTCATAACAACACTTATATAGCTAGGTTAACACATTAAACCCTTGCCACATGTCACCCTTTGATTAGCTCTAGGTTTAAGTGACCCAATCACATTGTGCCAAGTGTCAAACCTATATTTAATCTTGATTTTAATCATCTTACATGATTAAAAAACATTTGGCAAGCTTATGTGTAATCCCATGTGTCACCATCTCATGGTGCCACGTGTCACACTGTGAAATGACCAAAATGCCCCTGTGTCTTAATTTTGAGTTCTTAACCCAAAATAATTATTTTCTTCTTCTAATTAATTTATATCAAATATAAATTAATTAATTAATCTCTATTAATTAATTTCTCATTAATTAAATTCATATTTAAACACTTTAAATATAAATTTAACTTATATTATACATCTAATAATCTAGATTTGGTTTCAAGTCATGCTAGGGACTTTGCAATCTAATTACAAACCAAACCTATTTAATTAATCAATTAAACTCTTTAATTAATTAATTAAATCATATTTAATTAGGTGATAACTTGTGTATGTGTGTGACTTACTAGGCTCATCACTAATTGGCAATGAGACATGATATCAACTCTTAATATCATCAGAACTCTTTCTTACCATAAATGATTTCTCTAAATCATTTTATGAACCTCATAGACCATGGTTAACACATAGCATAGCATGCCATAGCCACCCAATTAGTAATAAGGTTTACCTTAAATGAACCTATAATCATATGTTACCATGCACTAGAATCTCTACATTACAAAATCCCAACTCAAGCCGAGTCATGCTTTATATCAAACTCCATTTGCTATGAATATTATGTTCTCTTTTAATTCCAGTTCTTGATTAAAAGATTTTCTCATCGTAAACTCTTTTCGAATAAATCTATCTGTCTGCCAGAACTTGAAACATCAAGAACAATTAAATGAACATATGATTTTATCTCTATTTACTTAGAGGAACAGATTCCATCTTGATCAACACCTACCTCCATATATAACTAGTAGGAGCCAACACATGCCCATATACCCATACACAGTACAAGTATGAAAGCAGTATCAAACTCAAACTACCTATATACAAGATAACTGTGCTATCTCAGGTCTAAAGATTATATGCACTGATATGATTTATGACAAAACATTGACAAGAGTAAACTCCATGTGCTTGTCATAAGTGTCACTGGTTCGGCCTACTTATCATTTATAAGTGCCTATCATGTTTGTTATATGGCATGAGACTCACCATTCCATCTTATTTATATCTCAATCTTTCTGGATAAGTCATGTCCTTATTATGAAGTATCCTCGATTGTGAACCTATTTATGATACTTTGTGCTAGAAATATTGTCACTCATATTCTTAACAACTTAAGAATAATATTTCTAACAAAATATCAATGGACCTTTTCTATTACACATAAATATATTATGTAAATGGAAAAGTGGAAATGCCTTTTATTAATAAAAATATGTACAAGATACATACTAAATGATATTCTCTAGGGCATACTACTAACAATCTTCCATTAGCACTAGAGCCATTCATTACAATATCTTAGACCTATCTTCTCAAGATGTCGGTCTAACTGAGTCTATGACATAGGCTTAGTGAATGGATCAGCTGGATTTTTTCAGCTGATGTTATTTTTTCTGCATGGCTATATCGCCTTGCCCAACTATATCTCTGATAATGTGGTAGTGCCTTTCTATGTGTTTGGATTTTAGGTGAGACCTTAGTTCCTTAGCTCAGTATGGATCGCTTGCTCCATTGTTGTCACGGTAGTGGAACCGCTGACTCAATGGAAGGAACTACTGTAAGTTCTCACACGAACTTCTTTATCCAAAGCGACTTCCTTTGCAAAGATCTCGATGCAAAGAATATACTCACCTCTGTAGTGGAATCTGCAATCGTGCTCTGCTTGGAACTCTTCCAACTTACGCACCTCCATTACAAATGAACACATATCCAGAGGTAGACTTTCTATCATCGATATCCGATTGGAAATCGAATCGATAACCATCCAATTGCAAGTCTCCACCTCCATAAATCAAGAATAAATCCTTAGTTCTTCTCAAGTACTTAAGGATATTCTTGTGACTATCGATGTTCCAAACTGGATTGGATTGATACCGCTAGTCAAACTAACAAAGATATGCGATATCCGGCCTAGTACACAACATTGCATACATTAAACTTACAATAGCCGAAGCATATGGAATCCTGGCCATCTTATTTCTTTCTTCAGGTGTCTTTGGAGACATCTCTTTAGAAAGATGGATACCATGTCTCACTGGTAACAATCCTCTCTTGGAATCAAGCATGTTAAACCTCTTTAACACCTTTTCCAAGTATAGACTTTTGGGATAAACCAATTATTCTTTTCGCTCTATCTCTATAGATGCGAATCCCAAGAATATAGGTTGCCTCCCCTAAGTCTTTCATGGAGAATGTATTTGACAACCATACCTTTATAGTCATCAACATACCTGTGTCATTACCCATTAACAGCATGTCATCCACATATAAGACAAGGAAAGTGATAGCACTGTCACTAACCTTCTTATATACACATGGCTCATCCTCATTTTTGATAAAACCAAAGGATTTAATGGCTTCATCAAAACGGATGTTCCAACTCCTCGAAGCTTGTTTCAACCCATAAATGGATCGCTTTAGCTTGCATACCTTGGAACCATCTGTTAGTAGTATGCCCTAGAGCATATCATTTAGTATGTATCTTGTACATATTTTTATTAATAAAAGGCATTTCCACTTTTCTATTTATATAATATATTTATGTGTAATAGAAAAGGTCCATTGATATTTTGTTAGAAATATTATTCTTAAGTTGTTAAGAATATGAGTGACAACATTTCTAACACAAAGTATCATAAATAGGTTCACAATCGAGGATACTTCATAATAAGGACATGACTTATCCAGAAAGATTGTATTCATGTTTGTTCCCAAGTTATTTATATGAGATATAAATAAGATGGAATGGTGAGTCTCATGCCATATAACAAACATGATAGGCACTTATAAATGATAAGTAGGTCAACTAGTGACACTTATGACAAGCACATGGAGTTTACTCTTGTCAATGTTTTGTCATAAATCATATCAGTGCATATAATCTTTAGACCTGAGATAGCACAGTTATCTTGTATATAGGTAGTTTGAGTTTGATACTGCTTTCATACTTGTACTGTGTATGGGTATATGGGCATGTGTTGGCTCCTACTAGTTATATATGGAGATAGGTGTTGATCAAGATGGAATCTGTTCCTCTAAGTAAATAGAGATAAAATCCTATGTTCATTTAATTGTTCTTGATGTTTCAAGTTCTGGCCAGACAGATATAGATTTATTGTAAAAGAGTTTCGATGAGAAAATCTTTTAATCAAGAACTGGAATTAAAAGAGAACATAATATTCATAGCAAATGGAGTTTGACATAAACCATGACTCCACTTGAGTTGGGATTTTGTAATGAGAGATTCTAGTGCATGGTAACATATGATTATAGGTTCATTTAAGGTAAACCTTATTACTAATTGGATGGCCATGGCATGCTATGCTAGGTGTTAACCATGGTCTATGAGGTTCATAAAATGATTTAGAGAAATCATTTATGGTAAGAAAGAGTTCTGATGATATTAAGAGTTGATATCATGTCTCATTGCCAATTAGTGATGAGCCTAGTAAGTTACACACATACACAAGTTATCACCTATTTAAATATGATTTAATTAATTAATTAAAGAGTTTAATTGATTAATTAAATAGGTTTGGTTTGCAATTAGTTTGCAAAGTCCCTAGCATGACTTGAAACCAAATCTAGATTATTGGATGTATAATATAAGTTAAATTTATATTTAAAGTATTTAAATATGAATTTAATTAATGAGAAATTAATTAATAGAGATTAATTAATTAATTTATATTTGATATAAATTAATTAGAAGAAGAAAAATAATTATTTTGCGTTGAGAACTCAAAATTAAGACACAGGGGCATTTTGGTCATTTTGCAGTGTGACACGTGGCACCATGAGATGGTGACACATGGCATAACACATAAGCTTGCCAAATGTTTTTTAATCATGTAAGATGATTAAAGTCAAGATTAAATATAGGTTTGACACTTGGCACAATGTGATTGGGTTACTTAAACCTAGAGCTAATCAAAGGGTGACATGTGGCAAGGGTTTAATGTGTTAACCTAGCTATTTAAGTGTTGTTATGAAAAGAAAAAACAACCAGCAGCCACACTCCTTTGTCACGCCACTTTGAGGGTTTTTATCTCTTCTTCTTCATCTCTTATCAATTCAAAGAGATTAGCCATCAATCTCTTGAATTAAGAACACTAGAAATTGTTTCTAGTGTCCTGTTTACATCTCTAATCTCTTAAAAGGCAGAACTTGAATTTCTAATTAATAGAAAAATCTTTAGAAGCTGTTCAAGGGCTGCCATAGGTGTTCTTGGTGTGGACAAGCTAGAGGGACAACATCTGGTGTCCTGAAGACGAATCTCAAAGGCGCAGACACGCTGCAGTGCATCAAGAGGTTAGTGTAATCGTTCTTGATTTAATCTAGGGTTCTAAAATTAATCTGATTAATTTTAAAATCTTAAATGGCAAATACAGATCCAAAAACATATTAAAAGAGTTTTAATATGTTGTTTATCATTGAAATCAAATAGATAAAAATAAATCTTGCATGATGCATGTGACCCTAGGTGAAAATTTTTGAATTCAATGGTATAAACTTGTGTTTTTCACGCTTCCGTTCCTTCAAATGGTATCAGAGCCACTATATTTGCCATTTAGATTGTTGATTATATGATTTAATTGTGTGATTTGATCATGAGATGATTGATTCATTGCTGGTTGGTTCAAGAGGTGTGGCGGCACACATGTTGAAGCCACCATTGGTGGCGGCAACAATGGTTCCATGGGTGGTTCAAGGTTTGGCTTTTAATTCTGCAATTGTTGTATGATCTAAGGCCTATTCTTTGACTAATTAAAGTGTTTAATTAGACGTTTTAATCACACAATTAAATTATGATTCAAATCAGAATTTTAAAAATTGTTTGAATGTGATTCAAATCTGAATTTTAAAAGTTGTTTGAATGTGATTCAAATCTGAATTTTTAAAGTTGTTTGAATCATATTTAAATCTGATTTTTTAAAATTGATTCAATAAAATTCAGATCTGATTTTTAAAAAAATATTTGAATGTGATTTAAATCTGATTTTTTAAAAAATGTTTGAATGTGATTCAAATCTGAATTTTTGAAGTTGTTTGAATGTGATTCAAATCTGAATTTTTAAATTTGTTTGAATGAGATTCAAATCTGAATTTTTAAATTTATTTGAATCATATTCAAATCTGGATTTTTAAGTTGAATATGAGATATTCAATTTAATTTAAGTATGTATGTTTTATTTAATTGTTAAATAGTGATATGCATGATGGATGATCATGGACTATAAAAGACCAATGTGATTGGATTTATTTCTTTTATGTTTCTTTGGGATTGTAAATTAATTAATTTATTTTAATTTATTTTGGGCATGTATTATTAAGTTTGTAATATTTTTGGGTTGTAATTTCATTTATTTAAGTTCTTGTAAATTCGCCTTGGTATGCCAAAGATTACTATGTAATATTGGATTGCAAGAAGTTCAAGGAGGTCAAGAGCATTGGTGGGACCAGTGGGAGGAATTCAATATCAAGTGTTGATTATGTACTCCTTCAGCAACTCTTGTAAAATGAATGAATGAAATGCACCTAGGAATGCCCTGATTCAATTCTTGGTGGCTCGAATTGAATCCTTAGAAAGTCCATGATCATACCATATTTATTGCTTATCCATGAATGCATGAGATGTATGGGAATGTATGCAATTATATGATATATGCATGCTAAATGGATAATGTGCAAAGTGAGACCTTAATAGTAATAAGGATGGCTATAAAATCTTCCAAACAAATGATTAAGTTGGAAATGCTATAATTAAAGTAATTATAACATAAGCCCTCCATTGGGGTAATTATTTTAAGAAATTTTAAATAGTTGCATGAGATGCAATTAATTTAAGAGATTTTCTTAAGAATAATTGTTAAGCATGAGATGTTGTAAATATGTAAATGGTTTGGTGGCCAATATTGGATGTACCTGAGGACATTAAAATTATTTGCATAATTACTGACTCAATGGGATCAACTTAACTAATGCAAGATAAGTCAATAATGGATGTACCTGAGATTTTGAGCATTAGGGGCTAGGTAAAGGATTGAACCTCACATGAGATGTGATGGGCAAGGAGTTGCTCACTTATAGTATATTGTAATTCCAATAATGGATGTACCTGAGGATGATCAATAGAATTATAAGAATTCAATCACCCACTAGAAATCCATCCAACTAGGATTTCCGTTTTCTACTTTGGAAGTGTAGGATTAGCTAAGTTAGTGGGATGACCAATTTGATTAAAAGACCATAATCATTTTGGTTAATTACATGATACATTTACTAATTAATCTGGTTATATTCTGCAGTTAATTTTTTGATAAAAATGAGCACAAAACAACCACCACCATCCAATATCCTTGCAAGCATACTTGATCACAATAGGTTGACAGGACCTAATCTGTCTGATTGGCTAAGAAATTTGAAACTTGTCCTGAACCTTGAACATATAGGATATGTTCTAGATTCAAATGTTCCTGGTCCCTTACCTCCAGAGGCCACACAAGAGGAACATGAAACTTTGGACAAGTGGAAGGAGCATGATATGAGAGCTAAGTGTTACATGCTTGCTACCATGAGTAATGAGTTACGTAAGCAACATGAGAACATGCAGAGTGCAGTGAGATCCTCCTTCACCTACAAGAGTTGTATGGTGAGCACAAAGAGAATGCTAGGTATGAGATATCTAGACAGCTATTCCGTATGAGAATGTCTGAGGGACAGAATGTTGGGGATCATGTCCACAAGATGATTCGGCTGATTGAGTAGTTGGAACATCTTGACTTTAACATGGATTTCCAACTACAAACGGATTTGATCCTTCAGTCCCTTCCTGAGTCTTTTGGGAATTTTGTGACAAATTTCCATATGACTAAACAGGAATGCACCTTAGCTGGTTTACTCAACATGCTGGTTATTGCCCAAAAGAATATGCCAGGCAATAAAGGAAAAGAGGTAGCTTTGGTTGCATCTTCTTCTGCTGGAAAGTCTAACAAGAAGAAGGGCAATAAGAAAAAGAAACCTCAGATTCTTGGTCCTTCCAAGAAAATAGCTAAACAGAAAAGGAAGACTAAAGCTGATGGAGGCACAGGAAAGTGTTTCCATTGCCAATAGGAAAGTGTTTCCATTGCCAGTAAGAAAATGTTTCCACTGCCCAGAGTATGGCAATCTAAATGAATGCAATGCCATGGTGAAAACCAACTCAAGTTCAAAATATATTTGGCACTTAAGGTTATGTCATGTTGTAGAAGATAGGATTGCAAAATTGGAGAAAATGGGGATTCTATCCTCATTGGGCTCTGAGGCTACTCTAACTTGTGAATCTTGCCTTCAGGGCAAAATGACTAAATCACCCTTTGTTGGACAAGGGCTAAGAGCTGAAAAATATTTTAGAGCTAATACATAGTGATGTATGTGGTCCATTTAAAGAAATGGCTAGAGGGGGCTTTCATTATTTTATTACCTTTACTGATGATAAATCAAGGTTTGGGTATTTGTATTTGATGAAATACAAACATGAATCTTTTGAAAAGTTCAAAGAATTTAAATCTGAAGTAGAAAATCAAACAGGAAAGAGTATTAGAGCTCTTCGATCAGATCGTAGAGGTGAATATTTGAGTATTGAATTTGATGAATACTTGAGAGAGAATGGCATTGTTTCTCAGCTGACTTCTCCAGGAACGCCACAGTTGAATGGTGTATCTGAAAGGAGAAATCGTATCCTATTGGATATGGTACATAGTATGATGAGCTATACTGATATGCCAATCTTCTTTTAGGGATTTGCATTAGAATCAGCTTTATATATTCTGAATAGGATTCCATCAAAATCAGTTTCTTCCACACCTTATGAGATATGGCATGGAAGAAAACCAAGTCTTAAGCATGTTAAGATTTGGGGTTGTCCAGCTTATATCAAAAAATGAACACTGATAAATTGGAGATCAGATCAGAAAAAGGTCGATTTGTTGGATATCCAAAAGATAGTTTTGGATATTATTTTATTTGCCTACTTCACAAAAGGTTGTGATAAGTAGAGATGCCACATTTCTTGAACAACAGTTTGTTCAAGAAGGAGGCAAAGGAAGCCAAATAGAGTTAGAATTGGAGAATTCTGACCAACCAATGCATCGATGGATATAGATCCATCTAGTCAACCAATACCCGTTGATGAAACATCTACACTGTTCCTCGTAGAACAACCAGGTATCTCACCCACCCGTGAGATATGGTTTTCTTCATGAAGAAGAACAAGAGTTGTCTACTCATGAAGAAGTAGATCATGGAGATGATCCACTTACCTATGAAGAAGCTATATCAGATATAGACTCTTCAAAATGGATTGATGCTATGAAATCCGAGATTGATTCCATGTATAAGAATCAAGTTTGGGATCTTGTTGACCCACCTGAAGGTATTGTACCTATAGGGAACAAATGGGTTTTCAAGAAGAAAATTGGTTCTGATGGAAAGGTAGAGACCTATAAGGCAAGGCTAGTAGCGAAAGGGTTTCGCCAAAGGCAAGGAATCGACTATGAGGAGACTTTCTCACCTGTTGCCATGCTTAAATCAATTAGGATTCTATTAGCAATAGCTGCATACTATGATTATGAGATTTGGCAGATGGATGTCAAAACAGCTTTTCTCAATGGATACATTGAAGAAAACATTTTCATGGAACAACCTAGGGGATTTGAATCCCAAGATGGTTCCAAGGTATGCAAGCTAAAGCGATCCATTTATGGGTTGAAACAAGCTTCGAGGAGTTGGAACATCCGTTTTGATGAAGCCATTAAATCCTTTGGTTTTATCAAAAATGAGGATGAGCCATGTGTATATAAGAAGGTTAGTGACAGTGCTATCACTTTCCTTGTCTTATATGTGAATGACATACTATTGATGGGTAATGACACAGGTATGTTGACAACTATAAAGGTATGGTTGTCAAATACATTCTCCATGAAAGACTTAGGGGAGGCAACCTATATTCTTGGGATTCGCATCTATAGAGATAAAGCGAAAAGAATAATTGGTTTATCCCAAAGTCTATACTTGGAAAAGGTGTTAAAGAGGTTTAACATGCTTGATTCCAAGAGAGGATTGTTACCAATGAGACATGGTATCCATCTTTCTAAAGAGATGTCTCCAAAGACACCTGAAGAAAGAGATAAGATGGCCAGGATTCCATGTGCTTCGGCTATTGGAAGTTTAATGTATGCAATGTTGTGTACTAGGCCGGATATCGCATATGCTGTTAGTTTGACTAGCAGGTATCAATCCAATCCAGGTTTGGAACACTGGATAGCTGTCAAGAATATTCTTAAGTACTTGAGAAGAACTAAGGATTTATTCTTGATTTATGGAGGTGGACACTTACAATTGGATGGTTATACTGATTCTGATTTCCAATCAGATATCGATGATAGAAAGTCTACCTATGGATATGTGTTCATTTATAATGGAGGTGCAGTCAGTTGGAAGAGTTCCAAATAGAGCACGACTGCAGATTCCACTACCGAAATTTGAGTATATTCTTGCATCGAATCTTTGTAAAAGAAGCTGTTTGGATAAAGAAGTTCGTGACAGAACTTACAGTAGTTCCTTCCATTGAGTCAGCAGTTCCACTACACTGTGACAATAATGGAGCAGTCATACAGGCTAAGGAACTAAGGTCTCACCAGAAATCCAAACACATAGAAAGGCGCTACCACATTATCAGAGAAATAGTTGGGCGAGGCGATGTAGTCATGCAGAAAATAGCATCAGCTGAAAATCCAGCTGATCCATTCACTAAGCCTATGTCACAGACTCAGTTAGACCGACATCTTGAGAAGATAGGTCTAAGATATTGTAATGAATGGCTCTAGTGCTAGTGGGAGATTATTAGTAATATGCCCTAGAGCATATCATTTAGTATGTATCTTGTACATATTTTTATTAATAAAAGGCATTTCCACTTTTCTATTTATATAATATATTTATGTGTAATAGAAAAGGTCCATTGATATTTTGTTAGAAATATTATTCTTAAGTTGTTAAGAATATGAGTGACAATATTTCTAGCACAAAGTATCATAAATAGGTTCACAATTGAGGATACTTCATAATAAGGACATGACTTATCCAGAAAGATTGTATTCATGTTTGTTCCCAAGTTATTTATATGAGATATAAATAAGATGGAATGGTGAGTCTCATGCCATATAACAAACATGATAGGCACTTATAAATGATAAGTAGGCCGAACCAGTGACACTTATGACAAGCACATGGAGTTTACTCTTGTCAATGTTTTGTCATAAATCATATCAGTGCATATAATCTTTAGACCTGAGATAGCACAGTTATCTTGTATATAGGTAGTTTGAGTTTGATATTGCTTTCATACTTGTACTGTGTATGGGTACATGGGCATGTGTTGGCTCCTACTAGTTATATATGGAGGTAGGTGTTGATCAAGATGGAATCTGTTCCTCTAAGTAAATAGAGATAAAATCCTATGTTCATTTAATTGTTCTTGATGTTTCAAGTTCCTGGCCAGGACAGATAGATTTATTCAGAAAAGAGTTTCTGATGAGAAAATCTTTTTAATCAAGAACTGGAATTAAAAGAGAACATAATATTCATAGCAAATAGAGTTTGACATAAACCATGACTCCAGCTTGAGTTGGAATTTTGTAACAGAGAGATTCTAGTGCATGGTAACATATGATTATAGGTTCATTTAAGGTAAACCTTATTACTAATTGGGTGGCCATGGCATGCTATGCTAGGTGTTAACCATGGTCTATGAGGTTCATAAAATGATTTAGAGAAATCATTTATGGTAAGAAAGAGTTCTGATGATATTAAGAGTTGATATCATGTCTCATTGCCAATTAGTGATGAGCCTAGTAAGTCAAACACATACACAAGTTATCACCTATTTAAATATGATTTAATTAATTAATTAAAGAGTTTAATTGATTAATTAAATAGGTTTGGTTTGCAATTAGTTTGCAAAGTCCCTAGCATGACTTGAAACCAAATCTAGATTATTGGATGTATAATATAAGTTAAATTTATATTTAATGTGTTTAAATATGAATTTAATTAATGAGAAATTAATTAATAGAGATTAATTAATTAATTTATATTTGATATAAATTAATTAGAAGAAGAAAAATAATTATTTTGGGTTGAGAACTCAAAATTAAGACACAGGGGCATTTTGGTCATTTTGTAGTGTGACACGTGGCACCATGAGATGGTGACACATGGCATAACACATAAGCTTGCCAAATGTTTTTTAATCATGTAAGATGATTAAAGTCAAGATTAAATATAGGTTTGACACTTGGCACAATGTGATTGGGTCACTTAAACCTAGAGCTAATCAAAGGGTGACATGTGGCAAGGGTTTAATGTGTTAACCTAGCTATTTAAGTGTTGTTATGAAAAGAAAAAACAACCAGCAGCCACACTCCTTTGTCACGCCACTTTGAGGGTTTTTATCTCTTCTTCTTCATCTCTTATCAATTCAAAGAGATTAGCCATCAATCTCTTGAATTAAGAACACTAGAAATTGTTTCTAGTGTCCTGTTTACATCTCTAATCTCTTAAAAGGCAGAACTTGAATTTCTAATTAATAGAAAAATCTTTAGAAGCTGTTCAAGGGCTGCCATAGGTGTTCTTGGTGTGGACAAGCTAGAGTGACAACATCTGGTATCCTGAAGACGAATCTCAAAGGCGCAGACACCCTGCAGTGCATCAAGAGGTTAGTGTAATCGTTCTTGATTTAATCTAGGGTTCTAAAATTAATCTAATTAATTTTAAAATCTTAAATGGCAAATACAGATCCAAAAACATATTAAAAGAGTTTTAATATGTTGTTTATCATTGAAATCAAATAGATAAAAATAAATCTTGCATGATGCATGTGACCCTAGGTGAAAATTTTTGAATTCAATGGTATAAACTTGTGTTTTTCACGCTTCCGTTCCTTCACCATCTTGGGATTCAAATCCCTTAGGTTGTTCCATGAAAATGTTTTCTTCAATGTATCCATTGAGAAAAGCTGTTTTGACATCCATCTACCAAATCTCATAATCATAGTATGCAGCTATTGCTAATAAAATCCTAATTGATTTAAGCATGGCAACAGGCGAGAAAGTCTTCTCATAGTCGATTCCTTGCCTTTGGCGAAACCCTTTCTCTACTAGCCTTGCCTTATAGGTCTCTACCTTTCCATCAGAACCAATTTTCTTCTTGAAAACCCATTTGTTCCCTATAGGTATAATACCTTCAGGTGGGTCAACAAGATCCCAAACTTGATTCTTATACATGGAATCAATCTCGGATTTCATAGCATCAATCCATTTTGAAGAGTCTATATCTGATATAGCTTCTTCATAGGTAAGTGGATCATCTCCATGATCTACTTCTTCATGAGTAGACCACTCTTGTTCTTCTTCATGAAGAAAACCATATCTCACTGGTGGGTGAGATACCCTGGTTGTTCTACGAGGAATAGTGTAGATGTTTCATCAACGGGTATTGGTTGACTAGATGGATCTATATCCATCCGATGCATTGGTTGGTCAGAATTCTCCAATTCTAACTCTATTTGCCTTCCTTTGCCTCCTTCTTGAACAAACTGTTGTTCAAGAAATGTGGCATCTCTACTTATCACAACCTTTTGTGAAGTAGGCAAATAAAAATAATATCCAAAACTATCTTTTGGATATCCAACAAATCGACCTTTTCTCGATCCGTCTCCAATTTATCGTGTTCATCTTTTTGATATAAGCTGGACAACCCCAAATCTTAACATGCTTAAGACTTGGTTTTCTTCCATGCCATATCTCATAAGGTGTGGAAGAAACTGATTTTGATGGAATCCTATTTAGAATATACAAAGCTGATTCTAATGCAAATCCCCAAAAGAAGATTGACATATCAGTATAGCTCATCATACTATGTACCATATCCAATAGGGTACGATTTCTCCTTTCAGATACACCATTTAGCTGTGGCGTTCCTGGAGGAGTCAGCTGAGAAACAATGCCATGCTCTCTCAAGTATTCATCAAATTCAGTACTCAAATATTCACCTCCACCATCTGATCGAAGAGCTTTAATATTCTTTCTGCTTGATTTTCTACTTGATTTAAATTCTTTGAACTTTTCAAAGATTCATGTTTGTATTTCATCAAATACAAATACCCAAACCTTGATTTATCATCGTAAAGGTAATAAAATAATGAAAACCCCTCTAGCCATTTCTTTAAATGGACCACATACATCACTATGTATTAGCTCCAAAATATTTTCACTCTCTTAGCCTGTCCAACAAAGAGTGATCTAGTCATTTTGCCCTGAAGGCAAGATTCACAAGTTGGAGTAGGCTCAGAGCCCAATGAGGATAGAATCCCCATTTTCTCCAGTTTTGCAATCCTATCTTCTGCAACATGACATAACCTTAAGTGCCAAATATATTTTGAACTTGAGTTGGTTTTCACCATGGCATTGCATTCTTTTAGATCACTTGCATTTAATTTGTGTTTGTCATTATTATCCAAATAATAAAGACCATCATTCATATAACCCGAACCAACATATTTATTTCCAAAATAAATATTGCAAACATCATCAGTGAACTGAAATTCATAGCCATTTCTAGTCAAACTAGATATAGAAATGATGTTCTTAAAAGCATCAGGTACATATAAAATATTATCCAAACACAAAACATGTCCAAACATGTAAAAAGATTTAGATCCTATGGCTAAAACTTCAACAGTTGAGCCATTGCCAATCCGGACTCTAACATCTTGAGAATGCAAGCTGCTACTATTTGCTAGTTCCTGCATATCATTAGAAATGTGAGAACTGGCACCAATATCTAAAATCCAAGCTGTAGATGAACTATGAGTATCATCAGAATCTAAATAACAAGATATGGACATACCTTCCAAAGGTGTATCCTTCTTGTCCTTCACAGAAGCAAGATACTCTGGCGGTTCCTTTTCCAAAGGCCCATCCTTTTGGCAGTGGAAACACTTTCCTTTGCCTCCATCGCCTTTAGTCTTCCTTTTCTGCTTAGCTATTTTCTTGAAGGACCAGAACTGAGGTTTCTTTTTCTTATTGCCCTTCTTCTTGTTGGACTTTCCAGAGAAGAAGATGCAACCAAAGCTACCTCTTTTCCTTTATTGCCCGGCATATTCTTTTGGGCAATAACCAGATGTTGAGTAAACCGGCTAAGGTGCATTCTGTTAGTCATATGGAAATTTGTCACAAAATTCCCAAAAGACTCGTGAAGGGATCAAGGATCAAATCCGTCTGTAGTTGGAAATCCATGTTAAAGTCAAGATGTTCCAACCGCTCAATCACCGAATCATCATGTGGACATGATCCCCAATATTCTCCCTCGACATCCTCATACGGAATAGCCGTCTAGATATCTCATACCTAGAATTCCTGTGCTCACCATACAACTCTTGTAGGTGAAGGAGGATCTCACTGCACTCTGCATGTTCTCATGTTACTTTTGTAACTCATTACTCATGGAAGCAAGCATGTAACACTTAGCTCTCATATCATGCTCCTTCCACTTGTCCAAAGTTTCATGTTCCTCTTGTGTGGCCTCCGGAGGTAAGGGACCAGAACATTTGAATCTAGAACATATCCTATATGTTCAAGGTTCAGGACAAGTTTCAAATTTCTTAGCCAATCAGATAGATTAGGTCCTGTCAACCTATTGTGATCAAGTATGCTTGCAAGGATATTGGATGGTGGTGGTTGTTTTGTGCTCATTTTTATCGTAAAATTAATCAGAAAATAACCAGATTAATTAGTAAATGTATCATGTAATTAACCAAAATGATTATGGTCTTTTAATCAAATTGGTCCTCCCACTAACTTAGCGAATCCTACACTTCCAAAGTAGAAAACGGAAATCCTAGTTGGATGGATTTCTAGTGGGTGATTGAATTCTTATAATTCTATTGATCATCCTCAGGTACATCCATTATTGGAATTACAATAAACTATAAGTGAGAAACTCTTTGCCCATCATATCTCATGTGAGGTTCAATCCTTTACCTAGCCCCTAATGCTCAAAATCTCAGGTACATCCATTATTGACTTATCTTGCATTAGTTAAGTTGATCCCATTGAGCCAGTAATTATGCAAATAATTTTAATGTCCTCAGTTACATCCAATATTGGCCACTAAACCATTTACATATTTACAACATCTCATGCTTAACAATTATTCTTAAGAAAATCTCTTAAATAAATTGCATCTTATGCAACTATTTAAAATTTCTTAAAATAATTGCCCCAATGGAGGGCCTATGTTATAATTACTTTAATTATAGCATTTCCAACTTAATCATTTGTTTGGAAGATTTTATGGTCATTCTATTTACTATTAAGGTCTCACTTTGCAAATTATCCATTTAGCATGCATATATCATATAATTGCATACATTCCCATACATCTCATGCATTCATGGATAAGCAGTAAATATAGTATGATCATGGACTTTCTAAGGGATTCAATTCTGAGCCACCAAGAATTGAATCAGGGCATTCCTAGGTGCATTTCATTCATTCACTTTACAAGAGTTGCTGAAGGAGTACATAATCAACACTTGATATTGAATTCCTCCCACTGGTCCCACCAATGCTCTTGACCTCCTTGAACTTCTTGCAATCCAATATTGCATAGTAATCCTTGGCATACCAAGGCGAATTTACAAGAACTTAAATAAATGAAATTACAACCCAAAAATTATTACAAACTTAATAATACATGCCCAAAATAAATTAAAATAAATTAATTAATTTACAATCCCAAAGAAACATAAAAGAAATAAATCCAATCACATTGGTCTTTTATTGTCCATGATCATCCATCATGCATATCACTATTTAACAATTAAATAAAACATACATACTTAAATTAAATTGAATATCTCATATTCAACTTAAAAATCCAGATTTTAATATGATTCAAATAAATTTAAAAATTTAGATTTGAATCTCATTCAAATAAATTTAAAAATTCAGATTTGAATCACATTCAAACAACTTCAAAAATTCAGATTTGAATCACATTCAAACATTTTTTAAAAAATCAGATTTGAATCACATTCAAACATTTTTTTAAAAAAATCAGATCTGAATTTTATTCAATCAATTTTAAAAAATCAGATTTAAATATGATTCAAACAACTTTAAAAATTCAGATTTGAATCACATTCAAACAACTTTTAAAATTCAGATTTGAATCACATTCAAACAATTTTTAAAATTCTGATTTGAATCATAATTTAATTGTGTGATAAAAACTACTAATTAAACACTTTAATTAGTCAAAGAATAGGCCTTAGATCATACAACAATTGCAGAATTAAAAGCCAAACCTTAAACCACCCATGGAAGCCAAACCATGCGCACCATTGATGGTGTTTTTTTCAAGTATGCCGCCAACTTGCTTTGCAACCAGCAATGAACTTTTGATCTCATGATCAAACACACAATTAAATCATATAATCAACAATCTAAATGGCAAATATAGTGGCTCTGATACCAATTGAAGGAACGGAAGCGTGAAAAACACAAGTTTATACCATTGAATTCAAAAATTTTCACCTAGGATCACATGCATCATGCAAGATTTATTTTTATCTATTTGATTTCAATGATAAACAACATATTAAAAACTCTTTTAATATGTTTTTGGATCTGTATTTGCCATTTAAGATTTTAAAATTAATCAGATTAATTTTAGAACCCTAGATTAAATCAAGAACGACATAAAGAACCTCTTGATGCAATCGCAATGTCCGCACCTTTGAGATTCATCTTGAGGACACCAGATGTTGTCCCTCTAGCTTGTCCACACCAAGAACACCTATGGCAGCCCTTGAACAGCTTCTAAAGCCTTTTCTATTAATTAGAAATTCAAGTTCTGCCTTTTAAGAGATTAGAGATGTAAACAGGACACTAGAAACAATTCCTAGTGTTCTTAATTCAAGAGATTGATGGCTAATCTCTTTGAATTGATAAGAGATGAATAAGAAGAGATAAAAACCCTCAAAGTGGCGTGACAAAGGAGTGTGGCTGCTGGTTGTGTTTTATTTTTCTCATAACAACACTTATATAGCTAGGTTAACACATTAAACCCTTGCCACATGTCACCCTTTGATTAGCTCTAGGTTTAAGTGACCCAATCACATTGTGCCAAGTGTCAAACCTATATTTAATCTTGATTTTAATCATCTTACATGATTAAAAACATTTGGCAAGCTTATGTATAATCCCATGTGTCACCATCTCATGGTGCCACGTGTCACAATCGTGAAATGACCAAAATGCCCTCGTGTCTTAATTTTGAGTTATTAACCCAAAATAATTATTTTCTTCTTCTAATTAATTTATATCAAATATAAATTAATTAATTAATCTCTATTAATTAATTTCTCATTAATTAAATTCATATTTAAACACTTTAAATATAAATTTAACTTATATTATACATCTAATAATCTAGATTTGGTTTCAAGTCATGCTAGGGACTTTGCAATCTAATTGCAAACCAAACCTATTTAATTAATCAATTAAACTCTTTAATTAATTAATTAATTAAATCATATTTAATTAGGTGATAACTTGTGTATGTGTGTGACTTACTAGGCTCATCACTAATTGGCAATGAGACATGATATCAACTCTTAATATCATCAGAACTCTTTCTTACCATAAATGATTTCTCTAAATCATTTTATGAACCTCATAGACCATGGTTAACACCTAGCATAGCATGCCATAGCCACCCAATTAGTAATAAGGTTTACCTTAAATGAACCTATAATCATATGTTACCATGCACTAGAATCTCTCTGTTACAAAATCCCAACTCAAGCTGGAGTCATGGTTTATATCAAACTCCATTTGCTATGAATATTATGTTCTCTTTTAATTCCAGTTCTTGATTAAAAAGATTTTCTTATCAGAAACACTTTTCTGAATAAATCTATCTGTCCTGGCCAGGAACTTGAAACATCAAGAACAATTAAATGAACATAGGATTTTATCTCTATTTACTTAGAGGAAAAGATTCCATCTTGATCAACACCTACCTCCATATATAACTAGTAGGAGCCAACACATGCCCATATACCCATACACAACACAAGTATGAAAGCAGTATCAAACTCAAACTACCTATATACAAGATAACTGTGCTATCTCAAGTCTAAAGATTATATGCACTGATATGATTTATGACAAAACATTAACAAGAGTAAACTCCATGTGCTTATCATAAGTGTCACTGGTTCGGCCTACTTATCATTTATAAGTGCCTATCATGTTTGTTATATGGCATGAGACTCACCATTCCATCTTATTTATATCTCATATAAATAACTTGGGAACAAACATGAATACAATCTTTCTGGATAAGTCATGTCCTTATTATGAAGTATCCTCGATTGTGAACCTATTTATGATACTTTGTGCTAGAAATATTGTCACTCATATTCTTAACAACTTAAGAATAATATTTCTAACAAAATATTAATGGACCTTTTCTATTACACATAAATATATTATGTAAACGGAAAAGTGGAAATGCCTTTTATTAATAAAAATATGTACAAGATACATTCTAAATGATATGCTCTAGGGCATACTACTAACATCAACAATATCAATATTGTACACATGCAACTCCTGAGCTATTGGTTCACCCATCTCCAAACATGGGTGATTTGTAAGAAAGTCAAGCAAAACCTATCCTTTAATAGCTTTTTGAGGATAATAAATCAAGGTAAACTTCAAAAAAGCCAATAACCACTCTCCTATCCTCCCTACAATAACTAGTGTAGACAATATATACTTCATCAAATCTATTAGGCGGACCATATACACTCAAAAACCAATTAAATAATGTCTCAACTTAGTGCAAGAAAAGTAAAGAGCTAGGCATAATTTTCAATAGGTGAATATCTAACATTTATAGGCATAATTATTCTACTTAAATAATAATATATTGCCTACTCCTAACCCCTTTCATTATTAAACATCTAATGGAATCAAAAATAGTAGACATGTAAAGCTTGAGGGAGTACCTTCCTCTAGAGGAACCAACATTAGTAGCTTCCTTAAATACTCTGTGATCCTATTAAAAGACCGTTGGTGTCTCTCTTGCCATCTAAACCCCGTTCCCATCTAGATTTGAGATAAATCTCCTCAGGTAATTGACTTATCCCAGAAATTTATGTAACTCCTTATTCTGGGGAGTCTTTGCCTCTTGTAAATCCCTTGGCTTATTCTGATCAATCTCTACCCCCCTTTGGTGAACCAAAAAAACCCATGAAGTTCCTTATTTTGACTTCGAAAGCATAATTGAAAGGCTTGATCTTTAGCTAGTGCTCTTTCATCCTCTAAAATCCCTTCCTGAGATGCTCTATACGATCCTCAACTTTCTTAGACTTCACTATAATATCATCGATGTACACATCCATGAAGTGCCCTAATATATAATGGAAATTTGCATTTATGGCTCTTTGATAGGTAGCTCCAGCATTCTTGAGGCCGAAAGGCATGACCAGCCATTCAAATGTCATTATGAAGCCATGGCATCTAAAGGTGGTCTTTGAAACACCTTTTAAAGCTATGAAATTTGATTGTAGCCTAAAAACCCATTAAAGAAGAAAATCAACTCATTCTAAGTGATTGCTTCAATTAACATATTTGTAATAGACATCAAATACATTTCCTTTAGAGTAGTAACATTCAAGTCCAAAATCAATAAAGACTCGAAGCTTTCCATTCTTTTTTACTACTGAGACAATGTTATATAACCATTGGCTAACCCATTAGGATTGATGAAGCTTGCCTTGAAAAGCTTCTCAATCTCCTCTTTAACTTTCAAAACTGCCTTATTAGACATCTTTCTTGGGGCTTAGTTATATAATAAGGAATGAAATCTAATCTAATAAGTAACTTATGCTCCATTAGGCTCCTTTTAAAACTTGGCATCAAATCATAATTCCAAGTGAAATCGTTTTTATACTCATGCAATAAAGAAATGATTTTTTTTTATGCCTTCATTCAATAGGGTACTGATATAGATGACTCTTGTTCCTCATGAATGTAGAGATTGACTTCCTCCAAATGGTCTTAGACTCCAGTTAAGAAATCATCTAGCTTTAGTAAAGTTGGATCTAGCTTATGCAACTAGATCTCCTCTGATACCTCATCCTCTAGTTCTTCTTCAAAAATTACTATAGCTCCTCCAATTTCATAAGTCTTCTCCCTCATCACCTTGTTAAAAAGTTTTGCACTTTGGCTTTATTAATGACAACGGTTGTTACTGCCAATTGCTTTTTTGTGTAACTATTCATCATCATAGACCTCTTTAATGATGGGCTCCTCTATTGGCCTCTTGTATAGCAAGATGGCTAAGGTATTGGTCTCTTCTGCTACTACAGGGAATTGTCACCTTCACAAATCTAACTATCTTCCATTGAGGAATTCTAACCTTCAATAGCAAAAACGTCTTTGCATACTGTGTTATGAATTTCTGAGGAGCTTAAAACTATTGCACCCTTAAGCCTTCTTATGAGACCTCCTCTTAAGAATCTGGATGGGATTGAAATCTATTTCATAATTTGAGGCTCCACTACATTTGAGCAGGTGAGAAAAGGATTTGCATCCACCCAAACCACTTCTATATCATCTCCCTTCCAAAACAACACAAATTGGTGAAGAGAACATGGGATACACCAATTAGCATGAATCCAATCTCTACCTAGTAAAGGTTGATAGTTATCGGTAGACTTCATAACAAAGAAAGCAAAAAGAGATGTCTTACTACCCACAACAATTATCACAGGTAAGAAACCTAGAGTTTTTGACATTTCCCCTGTGAATGATGAAACTGAAACCACTGTGGTAATAAATCTTCCTATGTTTTTCCTAAGGCCAATAACATTCTAAGTGGCATGATATTCAAAATAGACCCATTGTGAATGAGAATTCTTGATGTTGGCCTACCATTAAGGTGAGTTATAATGTAGAATAGCCTTAGATGTTTAGTCATTTGTTCAATTAGCTCATCAATGACCACCTTCTTCCATTCACCAGGTCTAGTGCACTAGATTGTCATACCACTACTACATATTCTTAAAGCACTTAATAATTAAGATTTTTCATGAGATTTTATTTTTTCTACCACTTTTTGAAATTCAACATAAAGATTAAACATGTAATTACACAACCAAAAGGCAAGATCTCACATTTAATTGGAGACCCTTCCTTTACTTATGGATCATCTGTACTTCCAACTGACTCCAAATCTTAAGTAGAATTCATATTGAATTTGTTCTTATAAATAGGCACGTTAACCATCTTTTTTGCCTCCTCTTTGTAACGACCCAAACTAGGGGCAAGTTGCCAGCACTAGGGATCAAGTTAGCTTAAGATGGCCGTAACCCATAGCAAGCCTAAAGACCTGTCAAACATGAACTTATTCCATGAAATCAACAATCCAAACAACTCAGAGATGATTACACTTTAGTTTCTATCTCTGTTTATAAACATTTCATAATAAAACTAGTTCAGAAATTAAACCCTTAAATCTCATATATGAATACTACAGTGTAATTACATCACACATACATGCATAGTCGATGAGTTTACTTGAAGATTTGGATATCATACATACATCTCTCAAACTCGATCAACACATTAAACAATTTTTCTAAGTTCTAGTACAATAACTATCCATTTCAAATTTACATGTTGAAACTAAACATTTGATAATTATAAGAAACTCTATATCCACTCCTATTGCTTACTCTCCAAGGAGACTTATCTATCCCTGCATCTCTGCATCTGAGGTTAAGGGAAAGGGGTAAGCTTATAAAAACCCAGTGAATAAACTAACCAAACATACATAATTTATTTTTCTCCTTCATACATATGCAATGCAACATCCAAATGGATTTTTCATGTCATAAATATTTCACATAAGATGGACTTGTTACTAGTGGTCTCCCAAATCTAATGCGTCCAACTCATACAAAGGCTCCTGAGGGCTTTTGCTAAAATAAGTAACTTATCCAATGTGCTCGACTCACACAGAGGCTCCTCAAGACTTCCACTTAAAATAGTGTGCCAAGGGCATATTAGGCATCACTTAATCTTATCACCACAGATAAAGCATGATCACGTCATAAAACATAACATATACATAATATGAGGGAGGCTAGTGGGTCATCCAAAGTTTATCGAGCATCAACAGACATATTTATGTTCTAGGTACATACACCCTAATAAATAATGAAGTGATGCATGTGGATGATCATGAGTTCAATTTAAAGAATTTACATTTATTAAGGTTAGTGTTACCTACCTCTTGTAGCCTATCAAGCACCTATCACAAATGATATCTATCCTTAGATTCTTAACTCTCTGAGTCCCTCAAGTTTGATCCAATAAACATCAGACTCTAGAGAGTTATTCTGAGCTCTAAAATTCTATGCACATATCAAACATCTTATTCTAGACCATTTGGAAACATAAAATCATGTTTTGGAGTCTTAAAACTAAAAGAGAAATAAAGCTAATAGAACTAAGTTTAGTTGCCAAAGTTTTGAACTTTGGCTATCGAAACCTTCAACACTGGCTACCCCTTTCGAGCAAAAGCAGCTATAGTTGTTGAAGTCTTGGACTTTGGCTATTAAACCTAGAAATTTTCTAGATTTTCTCGAGAAATAACATGCTTCAGCTGTCAAAGTATTGGTCTATGGCAGTCGAACCTAAGAATTTCCAGAATTTTTAATTAGAAAACCCATAGGATCTCACTTCCAATAACACCAAAACTCAACCTCAAGGCTTTAAAACATGATCCAACCATAAAACACCTTTCTGACACACACACAAACATAACAACTTGAAAATAAGTCTTAGAGTCAAATACATAATCAAAATCATGAATCAAGCTTCTTTTTAACTTAATTCAAAAAAAACATTAGAGATCACATGTCACACCCTACCCCTCCGTAAGGCATAACATGATCCCGTAGTATACCTAATGAATTACCAAACTTCATGTACTGATAACCCATTAAATACACTACAAGGGATTTTAAACCTTTTCTTATTTCTTTTTATAGTGTTGAGCACTTTTGACAAGTGTTAAATTTTTTTTAACTGAAGTGAACCCAAATAACAAATATGAAGTATCAGTAATTTCTCTAAAAATTTTGGCAGAGTGCCATCTGTATTTTGAATAAAATAGTTCTTCAAAAACCTGTAAAAAGCACTTTCAATATATTTGTTCAATTCCAAACTCCAATATGGCTCAACACAAATCAATATCTCAACATTTGTCAAACTTAATTCAACATCAATTTCCAGCATTTTCAAAGATAGACTACAAAATGACTGAGTCGTTCAAAAGCTGAGATAAGAAATAAATATATTACAACTTTAGTTTACAACTGCTCAAGACCAAGTACAATATATACATACAGTGCACATACATTATAACAAAAATTATAAAAAGGTGGTATACTCAATATACCCGGCATAATCCCAAAATATAGCATAAGCATCTTACTCTGCTGCTCTGTCTGTCTGTCTACCTACGATAGCAATGAAAAAGCTACTGCTGAGCCAATGTCTTAGTGGTGCACAACATTAAGAAAATGCAATTTAAAACCATAAACCATAAATCATATAAACTATGGATACTTAAAATCATAGTTAAATTCAAAAGACAGAGAATGTCATAAAGAATTTAAACTCCATTTCACAATGTATCAATGAATATCAATAAATCACACACACATCTTAATCATGAATTTAAAGTCCAATTCATCCCAAAAGCCAATGGCTAGTGAGGAATAACATAGCTAGCTAGCAATTATATGAGTACTCATCCTATTCGTCCTTAACTGACACACACCTCAACACTTCAGCCAGAGAGGGAATTCAAAGCAAATTCATCCCACTAGACAAGCTAACGAGGAATTCAATCAAATATACATGATAGCTGTGGTTTCAAATCATTTACAATATTTTTCAAGCAATAAGTATCCATCAAATTCCATTCAAATAATTTTTTCCACAATTTAAGCAATAACATACAAATTGTCATAATTTATTTCAATTGAAAATTCAAAAGAAATAACTGTTATGCGCAAACCTTTGAAGAGTAGCCTTTTAGCCTTGACTCAGTGTTTCTTTCCCCTTCCCTGAGTCTTTGCTAACTAAAATACACAATTTAAAGTGTTTCAGTACTCAGTTAAATTGTCTCTAACAATAAGGTTCAATAATTAAATTTATTTAATACTATTGTTTTCATTAGTCAACCTATAATGTTGACCTTTGATGCACTCTAGGGGAATAAATTTTAGTGTTACCAATATGTCACATTTTATAGTCCTTTATTGTTGGTACATGTTACCAAAATCATTTTCAAGTGTATTGCAATTTATTGCAATTTATCGATTTTGGTATACTGTTTTGACCTAGTCGGATGACCTAGTTTCCTCAATTTTCGAGTTCTGGTCCGAAATACAAACTTGTAGGTCTATGTCTTAGTGAACTTTTACCTCAAATTTTAGGTCATTTGGAGTTTACTAGATCAAGTTATGGTCATTTTACTATTGTTGGACAGATTGCACTAAAATGACAAACTTAGGCCATTTTTAGGTCATTTCTGATTCTGGCAGTTTTTATACCCGAAGTTATGCAAGCATTTTGACTTGCTTATGGTCATTTCTGGGTTTTGGTGTCTTCATAAAAGTTGTAGCTCTATGTCTAATCTTTCCATGGTATAAATTTCAGGTCATTTGGACCTGTTTTGAGTGAATTATGGCAAAAAAACTGACTACTATTCAAAAGATCAATTTTCAGGTTTGCAAAGTCACTAATCTGGATTTGGTAAATTCTCATGTCACTTTGTGGATAGAATTTAGGTAGGCTTTCTTCATGAAAGTTAGCACATTTGTGCCTATTTTCACCTCCTATTGGCGTCATACCAATTGGAGTCACACACTTAGGGTTATAGGCTCATTTGCATACTGCCCTTACATGTCTCTCAAACACCAAACCAATCACACATTCACCAACTATATCTTCACTTTCCAAAATCAATTCTGCACTTGGTACTAACCATAACCATTCATTAGTTTACATTAAAGTAACTTTGGGCAGAATATAATGACCTTACATACACCAAATACAACTCCTGATTTACAATACCCAATTCTAAACAATTTTCCACATAATACTCCTAACCAATACATATAATTTACACTACCAAATTACATACATTATCACTACTATTTCATATACATATGCTGCCACTTTTTGTACCATAATTCAATAACTTTTCATGAACTTAAACATTACCAATCTTCACCGTGAGGCTGCCCAAGTAATACACATACATCAAGCTTCCATTTTAACTTTTCAAACTTACAATTCAAACTTTATACATGGTAAATCACTCCTATACATATAAGCATTTAAATCAATGCCACAAATCAGTAAATACATGAAGAAATAAATCAATTTCCATGGACATGAGGGCTACCAAAATTTGAACAATTCATTAACTCAACAAATCCTTAAATTTTCTTCTTCATTCAACTCACCACAACACCAATATAAACTTTAACAAAGAAATGAAAGAAAATTGGACATATACCTCAAGTGGAACTTGTCAAACCTTTTCAAACCTCTCCCTTTTTGCTCTTAAATTGCTCCCCAAGTTGTATAGACCAACTTTGATGAAGACTCTTGCAAGTAATTGTTGCTTGATCATGGAAGCATGGAGCATGCAAATAGGGCGGCAATGGTGGCTTGGGAGAGAAATTGAGTCCAACAAAGAGAGGACTTGAGGAGGAAAATGGTGTTGCAGAATGTTAGTGGAGAATTCTAGTTTTTTAATGCTTTATATACTCCATAGTGGTCCACTAAGTCATTAAAAATTTTAAGTTAATGTTAAACTTTCATTTATTCAACATTATACCCCATAATTTTTCTTATTTATACAACACAAAATTTCATTTTTCATGGCATTTTCAAACTTCAATATCATTTATTTTTAATAGATATTTAGGTCAAAAGGCAACTGGGGGCGTCAAATGACCATAATGCCCTTCTTCGGATTGTATTCCCAATTTTTTTGTTACACTTTGTCGGTTTTTCGATTTCTCATTTTTCTTTGTACTAATTAATTAATTTTTCTTTGATATTTCTAATGTCATTTATACTTCAATAAATGTTTATTTAATTCTTAAACATATTTCCCAGGGTTTCCTACGATCTAGGACTAGTCAACGGTCCTCGCCGCAACTTCCCAGTGCGATCACCCATCGCTACGGTTTTTTGCTCATTTAACTTAGTTACATTTCATTGCTATTATTTTTCCTTTATTTTTCTTGTATTTTCCTCTATTGTATTTCATTATTTTATGTCTCCTCACTAACATTTAAGTGTAGTTCCAGGCATTCTAGCTATTAGGACAGACACTGGTCATTGGAATAGTAGAACACACCATCGAATATAGGGGTGTTACAATTCTTCCCCCCCCCCCCCCCCTTAAAATAAATTGTCTCAAAATTTTACCTAGTTTTAATCTCTGAACAGCTATGGGTGCTGTCTCCTCATGTCCTCTTCACGTTCCCAAGTAGCTTCCTGGCCTGAATGATGGTTCCACAGCACTTTAACTAGGGGTATCTGTTTATTCCTCAGCTGCGTCACCTCATGTGCCATAATTTCTATGGATTCTTCCTCATATGAGAGGTCTGGATTTACCTCAATCTCTTCAACTGATAGAACATGAGATGGGTCAGATCTGTACCTCCTTAACATGGACACATGGAAGACACTGTGTATCCTTTCTAGCTCTGGAGGTAATGTCAACCGATATGCCAAAGGACCCACTCTTTCCAGAACCTCATATGGTTCGATAAAACGAGGACTCAGTTTCCCCTTTCTGCCAAATCTCATAATCCTCTTCCAATGAGAAACTTTGAGGAATACCTTATCACCCACTGCATATTCAATATATCTTCTCTTCAGATCAATATAGGACTTCTGACGGTCTGATGCAGCCTTGAGTCGATCTCTGATCAATCTGATCTTTTCCTCTGTCTACTAAACAATTTCTGGCCCAATCATCTTTCTTTCACCTACTTCATCCCAACATAAGGGATTTCTGCACTTTTTGCCATACAAAGCTTCATATGGAGGTATCCCAATGCTTGATTGGTAGCTGTTGTTATAAGCAAACTCAATCAAAGGCAAGTGTGTATCTTAACTACCTTCAAACTCAATCACACAAGCTCGTAGCTTATCCTCCAAGATCTGAATTACCCTCTCAGACTGGCCATCTGTTTGTGGGTGGAATGCCGTGCTAAAGTTCAATCTAGTTCCTAGGGCTCTCTGAAGACTACCCTAAAATCTAGAAGTGAACCTAGGATCTCTATCTGATACAATCAATACTGGCACTCCATGTAGTCTTACAATCTCATCTATGTATAATCTGGCCAATCTTTCCAGGCTATAGTCCATCCGAACTAGCAGAAAGTGAGCAGACTTGGTCAGTCTGTCAACTATAACCCATACTGCATCATGACTATTCTGTGTCCTCGGAAGTCCCATTATAAAATCCATAGTTATTCGTTCCCATTTGCACTCTGGTACTGGCAATGGATGTAACAAACTAGCTGGTACTTGATATTATGTCTTCACTTATTGACAAGTTAGGCATTTGGAGACAAAATCAGCTACATCCCTTTCATACCCATCCACCAGTAATGCTCTTTTAGCCCTCTGTACATTTTAGTTCCACCAGGATGCATAGCAAAAGTAGACTCACGTTCTTCCTTCATAATGATCTGTCTCAAGTCAACATCATTAGGAACGCACATTCTGCCCTGATGTAGTAATAAACCATCATCTCTCACAGAGAATTCAGGTTTCTTGCCCTACTGGACTTCTTTCAGTAGCTTCTAATATTTTTCATCATTCTGAGCAGCCATTCTGAACTTATCAATCAACACTGGCTGTACATGCCATGCAACTATTGTCTGTCCCTCATCATCAATCTCCAAACTGGCATGCTGTGCTTTCAACTCATGTTCCATGGACAAAGGAGAAACTCTAAGACTTGCCATAGTCTTGCGACTTAAGGCATCAGCCAACACATTTGTTTTCCCTGGCTGATATTCTATTAAGCAATCATAGTCTTTAATTAGTTCTAACCATCTCCTCTGTCTCAAATTCAATTCCTTCAGGGTGCCTAAATACTTTAAGCTCTTGTGATCTGTGTAGATGTAGCATTTCTCCCCATATAAATAGTGTCTTTAGATCTTCAGAGCAAAAACAATAGCTGCAAGCTCCAAGTCATGTGTTGGGTAGTTTCTCTCATGCAGTTTCAGCTGGCGTGATGCATAAGCAATGACATTCCGATCTTGCATCAGTACACAGCCTAACCCATTGTGAGAAGCATCACTATAAACTGTGTATTCTTTACCTGGGGTAGGTAAAGTAAGAACTGGAGCTTTAGTCAAATACCTCTTCAACTTATCAAAACTCTGCTGGCATTTATTCGTCCACTGAAATTTTACATCTTTCCGAAGCAGCTTGGTCAGTGGAGAAGCTAACATAGAAAACCCTTTCACAAATCGACGGTAATATCCAGCTAAACCCAGAAAACTGCGAATTTCAGTGATATTCCTATGTGGCTTCTAATTAAGGATAGCTCCTATCTTGTTGGAATCTACCTTGATCCCTTCAGCTGACGCAACATGTCCCAAGAAAGAGATTTCTTTCAGCCAAAATTCACATTTCAACAATTTAGAGTATAACTGTTTCTCCCTTAAGGTCTGTAGTACAATCCGCAGATGTCTGTCATGCTCCTTTGCATTCCTCGAATATATCAAAATATCATCAATAAAAACCACTACAAATTAGTCTAGGTATGGTCTAAAGATAGTGTCCATCAGATCTATAAAAGCAGCTGGAGCATTTGTTAACCCGAATGACATTACCAGAAACTCATAGTGGCCATATCGAATTCTAAAAGTAGTTTTTGGAATACTCTACTCTTGTACTTTCAACTAATAATAACCAGATCACAAATCAATTTTGGAGAACACAGCTGCACCCTTCAACTGATCAAACAAATCAACGATGCGAGGCAATGGATATCTGTTCTTTATTGTCACCTTATTCAACTGCCGATAGTCAATACATAAGTGGAGAGTGCCATCTTTCTTCTTAATAAACAATACTGGCACTCCCCAAGGTGACACACTAGGGTGGATGAAGCCCTTTTCAAGTAGTTCTTGCAATTGTACTTTCAACTCCTTTAATTCTGCTGGTGCCATTCTATATGGTGTTATGGAGATTGGATCCACACCAAGCATAACATTAATCTAAAACTGCACTTCTCTTTCTATCCTGGCAATTTATCAGGAAACACATCTGGAAAGTCATATACTATAAGGATGTCCCTTAATGCTGGGCTCCCTACTTGGGTGTCTACCACATGTGCCAAGTATGCTTCACATCCCTTTCTGATCATTTTTCTGGCTAGTGCAACCAAAATGATGTTTGATGGCAATAGCTGCCTCTCCCTATGTATTACCACATCACTCTATTGAGGGAGACCAAAAGTGACTGTCTTTAGTCTACAGTCATGTAACACCCTAGGCAAATCCCATATCGGTAAAACACAGGAGAGATGCTGGGTTTATAAATTGATGATTCGTAACCCCTAGTGACGCGTTTTAAAACCGTGAGGGCTTCGACTCAAAGCAGACAATATCACTAGTGGGCCTGGCCATTACATTTGTGGTATCAGAGTCAAGTTAAATGTAATGGCCTGGGCCACTAGTGATATTGTCCACTCTAGGCCGAATCCCTCACGATTTTAAAATGCGTCACTAGGGGTTACGAACCACCAACTTATAAACCCAGCATCTCTCCTGTGTTTTGCCAATGTGGGATTTGCCTAAGGTGTTACAAGTCAATCATGGCGTGATGCCTGGCTAACCAATCCATGCTCAAGATGATATCATAATCTCTAAAGGGCATTTCAATGAGATCAGACAGAAAAGTATGTCCTTGGATCACCAAAGGACAATCCCTATACATTTTATTGACCTTGACCTCTTGTTCTAGCAGACTTGTTACTAGCACTTCAAAGTTCATTTTTGTACGCAGAACAATAATGCAATCAATGATGCTAGCACTCACATAAGAGTGGGTAGAACCCACATCAAATAACAGAAACACATCTTGATTAAAAGTTGAGAAGGTACTAGCTACAATATCAGATGTCTTAGCCTCTTCTCTCTATCTCATTACATAGACTCTGACTGAAGCACTGCCTTGCCCTGATTGATTCACTATGCCTTGGCTGCCTGATGGACTACCTCTACCCCTGCCTCTACCTCTGCTAGGTGGTTGTGAACCTCTGGTGGCAGGATTCTGAACTAACCCTTCTACAATAATAGGAGGTGGCCCAACTCTACGGGCACTGGTGCAGTCTTTAGCAAGGTGTCCTGTGCCTCCGCAGTTATAACAGGCTCCTGTGGCCTTGTAGCATACCCCGCCATGATTTCTACCATAAGTTTCACATTGATGGGGAGGGTAGGAACTAATGGTAGTCTGCTGACCAGATGGAGGAGGTCTCTGTCCTGAAAATCTTCCCCTACCAGACTTTTTACCACCCCTGTTGTGTCCCTCAAAGTTTTTCCTCTTCCCAGTAGGACCACTAGAACTCTGATCTACTGACTTACCCTCTTTTTCTTTTTCTGTCTTCTCCATTTTCTTTTTCTCTAGGGTCACTTTTGACTCAATTCTTTCTAATTCAAGTGCTTGAGAAATAAGCTCAGAGAAGTTATTTTGTTTGAATCCGACCACTTGTAGTATGAGACTGGGCTTCAAGCCGGTTTCAAACCTCTTACATATTTCTCTGCTGGTAGAAAGGAGACTTCCTGCACAGTGGCTTAAGCAGGAAAACTCCCTTTCATATTCTGCCACTGATCTACTTCCCTGTTTTAGACTTAAGAACTCCTATAGCTTCTGGTCCACATAGGCATCTGGGACATATTTTTGTCTAAACTCCCGAAGAAAGTCATCCCAGGTTAGCACTGGAGGTTCCACCAAACTATGAGGAATGGTTTTCTACCAGTCATATGCATCCTCCTATAGTAGTGACACTGAATACTCAAATCTGAGCTCCTCTGTACAGTGTAGTTTCTTGAACACCCTATCCATTCTCTCTAACCATTGTTCTATCTCTAGTGGATCTATTGTCCCCTTGAACTCAGTAGCCCCATATTTAATCAGCTTATCATACTGCATAGCTGAAGGCTGTGGTTGTACCACTGGTGTCTGCAGTGGGGCTTGGGTAGGCATGTTACCAGCCATCTATTGGAATATTGCAGCCATTTGCTGAGCAAACTGAGTAGGGAACTGCGGTACTAAGGGGGCTGGTGCAGTTGATCCACTCACATTATCAAGGGCTGGGGCTTCCCCTTATACCTCAACCTCTATTGATTGATCGACTGAACGATCCTCTTCTTCCATAGTCAATTTGAGGATATTATACCTCCTGAACAAATAACACAAGGAGATTTCCTCCCGTTAGTACATATTTATAATGTAATGTACTTTATGTATCAAACCATGACATTGAGAAGTTGTACTATGAAGAAAGAATATTCAAATTACAGGTCAAAACAGAATTTAAAAACTAGCTCTGATACCACTAAAACATGTCACACCCTACCCCTCCGTAAGGCGTAACATGATCCCGTAGTATACCTAATGAATTACCAAACTTCATCTACTGATAACCCATTAAATACACTACAAGGGATTTTAAACCTTTTCTCATTTCTTTTTACAGTGGTGAGCACTTTTGACAGGTGTTAAATTTTTTTTTAACTGAAGTGAACCCAAATAACAAATATGTAGTATCAGTAATATTTGTAAAAATTTTGGCAGAGTGCCATCTGTATTTTGAACAGTTCTTCAAAAATCTGTAAAAAGCACTTCCAGTATATTTGTTCAATTCTAAACTCCAATATGGCTCAACACAAATCAATTTCTCAATATTCGTCAAACTCAATTCAACATCAATTTTTAGTATTTCCAAAGATAGACTACAAAATGACTGAGTAATTCAAAAGCTGAGATAAGAAATAAATATATTACAACTTTAGTTTATAATTGCTCAAGACCAAGTACAATATATATATACAGTGCACATGCATTACAACAAAAATTACGAAAAGGTGGTATACTCAATATACCCGGCAGAATCCCAAAATATAGCACAAGCAGCTTACTCTGTTGCTCTGTCTGTCTGTCTACCTGCGACAGCAATGAAAAAGCTATCGCTTAGCGAATGTCTCAGTAGTGCACAACATTAAGAAAATGCAATTTAAAACCATAAACCATAAATCATATAAACTGTAGATACTTAAAATCATAGTTAAATTCAAAAGATAGAGAATTTCATAAAGAATTTAAACTCCATTTCACAATGTATCAATGAATATCAATAAATCACACACATAGCTTAATCATGAATTCAAAGTCCAATTCATCCCAAAAGCGGATGGCTAGTGAGGAATAACATAGCTAGCTAGCAATTATATGAGTACTCATCCTATTCGTCCTCAACTGACACACACCTCAACATTTCAGCCAGAAAGGGAATTCAAAGCCAATTCGTCCCACTAGACAAGCTAGCGAGGAATTCAATCAAATATACATGATAGCTATGGTTTCGAACCATTTACAATAATTTTCAAGCAATAAGTATCCATCAAATTCCATTCAAACAATTTTTTTCCACAATTTAAGCAATAACATACAAATGTCATAATTTATTTCAATTGAAAATTCAAAAGAAATAACTGTTGTGCACAAACCTCTGAAGAGTAGCCTCTTGGCCTTGACTCAGTGTTTCTTTCCCCTTCCTTGAGTCTTTGCTAACTAAAATACACAATTTAAAGTGTTTCAGTACTCAGTTAAATTGTCTCTAACAATAAGGTTCAATAATTAAATTTATTTAATACTATTGTTTTCATTAGTCAACCTATAATGTTGACCTTTGATGCACTCCAGGGGAATAAATTTTAATGTTACCAATATGTCACATTTTATAGTCCTTTAGTATTGATACATGTTACCAAATTCATTTTCAAGTGTATTGCATTTTATTGCAATTTATCGGATTTTGATATGCTATTTTAACCTGGTCGGATGACCTAGTTTCCTTGGTTTTTGGGTTGTGGTCTGAATTACAAACTTGTAGGTCTATGTCTTAGTGAACTTTTGCCACAAATTTTAGGTCATTTGGAGTTTACTAGACCAAGTTATGGTTATTTTACTATTGCTGGACAGATTGCACTAAAATGGCAAACTTAGGTCATTTTCGATTCTAGCAGTTTTTATACCCGACGTTGTGCAAGAATTTTGACTTGCTTATGGTCATTTCTGAGCGTTGATGTCTTCATAAAAGTTGTAGCTCTATGTCTAAGCTTTCCATGGTATAAATTTCATGTCATTTGGACCTGTTTTGAGTGAGTTGTGGCCAAAATACTGGCTGCTATTCAAATGGTCAATTTTCAGGTTTGCAAAGTTACTAATCCGGATTTGGTCAATTCTCATGTCACTTTCTAAACAGAATTTAGGTAGGATTTTTTCATGAAAGTTGGCAGATTTTGTGCCTAGTTTCACCTCCAGTTGGCTTCATACCAATTGGAGTCACACACTTAGGGTTATAGGCTCATTTGTATACTGCCCTTACATGTCTCTCAAACACCAAACCAATCACACATTTACCAACTATATCTTCACTTCCCAAAATCAATTCTGCACTTGGTACTAACCATAACCATTCATTAGTTTACATTATAGTAACTTTGGGCATAATATAATGACCTTACATACACCAAATACAACTCCTGATTTACAATATCCAATTCTAAACAATTTTCCACATAATACTCCTAACCAATACATATAATTTACACTACCAAATTACATACATTATCACTACTATTGCATATACATATGCTGTCACTTTTTGTACCATAATTTAACAACTTTTCATGAACTTAAACATTATCAATCTTCACCATAAGGCTGCCCAAGTAATACACATACATCAAGCTTTCATTTTAACTTTTCAAACTTACAATTCAAACTTTATACATGGTAAATCACTCCTATACATATAAGCACTTAAATCAATACCCCAAATCAGCAAATACATGAAGAAATAAATCAATTTCCATGGACATGAGGGCTGCCGAAATTTGAACAATTCATTAACTCAACAAATCCTTAAATTTTCTTCATCATTCAACTCACCACAACACCAATATAAACTTTAACAAAGAAATGAAAGAAAATTGGACATATACCTCAAGTGGAACTTGTCAAACCTCTTCAAACCTCTCCCTTTTTGCTCTCAAATTGTTGCCCAAGTTGTATAGACCAACTTTAATGAAGACTCTTGCAAGAAATTGTTGCTTGATCATGGAAGCATGGAGCATGCAAATGGTGCGGCAATGGTGGTTTGGGAGAGAAATTGATTTCAGCAAAGAGAGGACTTGAGGAAGAAAATGGTGTTGCAGAATGTTAGTGGAGAATTCTGGTTTTTTAGCACTTTATATACTCCATAGTGGTCCACTAAGTCATTAAAAAATTTAAATTAATGTTAAACTTTTATTTATTCAACATTATACCCCATAATTTTCCTTGTTTATACAATACATAAAATTTCATTTTTCATAGCATTTTCAAACTTCAATATCATTTATTTTTAATGGACATTTAGGTCAAAAGGCAACTTGGGGTGTCAAATGACCATAATGCCCTTCTTCGGGTTGTATTCCCAATTTTTCGGTAACACCGATTTTTATCGGTTTCTCGATTTCTCGTTTTTCTTTGTACTAATTAATTAATTTTTCTTTGACATTTCTAATGTCATTTATACTTCAATAAATGTTTATTTAAGTCTTAAGCATATTTCCCAGAGTTCCCCGCGGTCCAGGCCTAGTCAACGGTCCTCGCCGCAACTTCCAGGTGCGGTCACCCATCGCTATGGTTTTTAGCTCATTTAACTTAATTACATTTCATTGCTATTATTTTTTCTTTGTTTTTCTTGTATTTTCCTCTATTGATTTTAATTATTTTATGTATCCTCACTAACATTTAAGCGTAGTTCCAGGCATTCTAGTTGTCGGGACAGACACTGGTCGTCGAAACAGTAGAACGCATCACCGAATATAGGGGTGTTACATCACATTCCAATTTTAACTCAATTAGAATGTAATCCTAGATTCATCAAAGAAACTGCTAGATCGAGCCTATAAATACCTAAAACTTTGGAAAAATATAATCAAAACATACATTTATAACAAGTTCATAAAAACCCAAACTTTACCCAATTCACAAACTTTTTAACTATTCATGAAATTAGAATTACCCTAACCTAGCTTTTATAATCAAGTTTGAAAATCACTTAAAAGATGGAAAAGAAGGAAAGAATTACCTCTTTTCCCCTTAAACTTGAATGTGAGAGAAAAGATGAACAAAACTTAAACTTCCCTCTTGATTTAGAAGTCCCCCAAAGGAAAACCAAGCTTTAAAATAACAAACCCTCACCAACCACCCTTTTCACCCTTGCGAGAATAAAAATTCAAAGAGAAAGAGAGAAATTGACTTGGTTTTTATGACAAATAGAGTGACCTTTATATACCCTCATGGTCAAAGGGACGGCTATCGAAAGTCCATACTTCGACTGCCAAAGTTCCTTCTGCCCAAAGAGGCACTTAAAACTTTTATGGATCAAAACCTTTAAAACATTTTCATTTTTTTAAATACACTTTATACATACATATTTATATACATATACATATATACATATTTATATACATATACATATATATACATATACATATACATATATATATATATACATATACATATACATATATATATATATATATATATATATATATATATATATATATATATATATATATATATATATATATACATATACATATGTATATGTATATATATACTTTTTACTGCAATTTCTTTATTTGTGGAATCTTTGAATTCACCAAAATATTTCATCAACGATAGAAATTCTGACGTCAAAAAATGGCTATTACACTCTTAAAGGTGGGTTGCCTCTAGAGCCTCCTATTTTGAGTACAAGTCAATGGCTATAGGGACTTGGGATGGCATTCCACCCTCCACTACTTACTTGGTTCTAAACATAAAAAGGCACTAGAAATCTAGGTTGTTTCTTCTAAAACTTTATAGCAAGATTAGGTTTGGTATTCTTTGGAAAGCAGTTTGCATGGAAACCAACTCCCTATGGACTCCTCTAGGTAGTGACAAGTGAGGCTTATATGGAGGTTTATGGAATTTGGTAATTCTAGCTAAGAAGCCATATGGTCGTTAAGGAATTATGGACTCCATGATGGTTCTAATTTGGATCTCCAACTTCCTCAGTTTCTTGATCGCCTCTCCAAGTCCATATTGGTTGTATTGGTGGAAGCCACTATAAGGAAAGGATCTTCATCTATAAGTATTGTCTCCTTCTTCTTAGGAAACTAAAGGATTCCCTTATTAATTCAATCTTGTATCACACCTTTAAGAGACCAATAACTATTAGTATTGTAGTTCCAAGAATCAAGATACTTATAGTAGTGTCTTTATTTTACCACCTTTTTGGTTGGGATCTTATAATTTGCTAGTCGGGTGATGAAATTCTCCCTTAATTAGAAGTCAAAGATCTCACTTGTCTTAGTAGTATCAAAGGAATATTGAGAGCTGTGGGTGATTGATTCTTTTTCTGAGGAACCCCCTTCCTTGGGGCATAAAGAACTAGACATACATAAGAACTAGAGTTAATAACATCAGCAACAACTAATTAATATTAGTTTACCTCTTAAAAGTATGTTCCCATAGTTGTCCTCTTTCTCTAAGTCTCTACACTTGATAATTCTTCATACTTAGCAAGCTTGGCAAAAAGCTCATAGAAGTCTTAGTACTCCATGTTTCAAAATTTCTTCTCTAACTTAACGTCCAAACCATGTGAACTTAGTTTCAAGTAAGAAAACCTTACACCATTTCCTCTTTTTTTTTTTTAGCTGGGCACTGAAACCATCTGCTGACTCTCCATTTCTTTATTTCATCCTCGATAATTCTACTCATGGACCTCTGGCTCTGCTCTTAAAAAATGGGTGTGGAAGAGCCTCTCCATCTCTTGCCATGAATAAATGGAATTCCTTGGAAGAGTAAAGTACTAGGCAAAAGCTATTTTTACAAGAGAATTTGGAAAGAGTCAAAACTTCAAATTTGTGAAATTATCATAGTTATCCAATTCACCACATTGTATGGTTAAATGGGCTATATGCTCTAAAGTCAATTGGTCGTCTTCCTTAGAGAATAGACCAAACTATAGAATTCTTTATCCTTTTGGGTATGGGTTTTCTCTATCAATGACCTTTAGGTATTGCTTGTACAACTTCAAGTAGCCAATCTATCTAAAGCTAGGCCTATAGAGCTCTTGTACAACATCTCTCATTGCCTTTATGGTCACTTGAGGAGTTATTGGAATTAGTGTAGCTCGAGGCACTACTTGTTAAACTGGGAAAACTGGGCCATAATCTAAGGAACTTGGACAGGGTGAGCAATGACCCCTCTAGTGTTGCGATTGCCTCCTGAGCCTATTATCATCTAAGGCATTAGGGCTCCATCACTTTCATAAATAATAGGGTGAGTAACTAGGTTGGTGTTGCTGTAGATTTGGGATGGCCCATAGACCAATCAATGGGGTGGTTGTATTAAAGTGCTATTTTAGGTTGGCTTGTCATCTGCACTTCTCTTTTATAGGGAGGCTGGTACATCTTTTTAGGTTGAACATGGCTATTTTCTACAACTCCTTAGGGAATATGAGACCAATGCCCCTTGAGTTCTTTGGCACTTTTAGATATGGAGTCAAACTCTTCAAGCCGGGGGGAATTGGCCTTTGGAAGATGCATGAACTAAAATATTGAATTTTTCCACCATCACTTGCATAATTGAAGTGAGTTTGTCAAAGATAAATTAGTTTTCTCCATCCACTTCTCAATTCTTTTCTCTAAAACTTTTGCCATGAAAGATGCATAAGTATTGTAAATAGGGACATGAACCATCTCACCTTGTTCTTGGTTTGGCTCAGCAACTAAGGTAGGAATAGCCTCCACTAGAGTCAGGTTAAGATTTTGAATCTTCTCATTTCCCTGAGGAATTGATCCTCATTTAAAACAACATTTAGGGAACTATATTAAGACCTAGTACTATAGAACCTCTTTCCATATCTTGAGACTAGTAATGTCTATCACTAAAACACTTCTTGTTTTCGAAGGCATTGAGAAACTTAGTTGAGAACTACGAAATAAAAGAAAAGTAAGAGATTATCCTACTATTGTGAGTGAAACAAAATCTTGTTCCACTAGGAGTGCAAAAATTTTTTTGCTATAAAAAATATTTTAGTTGGCTAACAATGTCACACCTTACCCCTCCGTAAGGCATAACATGATCCCGTAGAATACTTAATGAACTATCGAACTTCACCTACCGATAACTCATTAAGTACCCTACAAGGGATTTTTAAAACAATTTTCTTACATTTTGGAAGTGGTGAGCATTTTAGTGAGAATTAAAAACCATTTATTCAAAGCTTAAGGACTAGTAAAAAAAATTTTCCATTTAAATTTTACCACAATTTTTATAAAAATTTTGACAGAGTTCCCTCTGTATTTTGAGAAACCAGTTCTTCAAATACCTGTAAAAATCACTTCCAAAAATATTTCACAACTCCCAACCACTAATAATTCTCAAATCAACTCAATACAAGGCACTTCAAATAATTTCACAATACAAATCCAGATTTCTCATCTCAAAATATTTAATATCTTCATTAGCAAAACATAAAATAGTAAATTCATATGTACAAATATTAAATTTACAGAAGAAAATCAAAAAAAATATTATTACAATTTATTTACAACTGCTCAATTTACATTGATACTTATGACATTACAGTATTTACATCAAAATAACCATAAGGGTATAAAACAATACCCGTACAAAAGGGATCAAGAAGTTCTTGTCAATCCCTCAGCTCACTCTGCTGCTTTCTCCTTGCTTTTATCTGCAACAGTAAATTAAACTATCGCTGAGTATAAACATACTCAGTGGTGCACAATAAAAATTTAAAATGCAATAAATAAATCATTCATTGCCAAATACAATTCAAATGTTTCTCAATCACATTTCAATAATGATCAAAGTTCATAATAACACCATTTTGTCAAATAATCTATTAAACACAGTTTAGTCAAACAATTTCATAAACACAGTGTTGCCAAGTCATACACAACTTAAGCCATGACACAAAATTTTCGATCAATGCCGCATTGTATACCATGACAAAGCAATCTACAACCCTATTAATCAAAATCAATGAGGGAGGTGGCTAGCTAGCTAATGAGTACTCATCCGATCTACAACCTCAACTGGCAAGCCAGAGAGGGAGGAAAATAAATGATCTCAACCCCATAAATGGAGGAGGAAATGTGATACTGTCATGCTAAGTGTGAACATAAAATCCATTTCAAACATTTCATTCAAATATTGCATACAAAAATCAAATTAATTTCCAAAGTTACAATTTGATCACAAGGTGGCAACACAAAAGTTCATAAATTCATATTGCATGCTAAATCAATTTTTTAAGGGTAAAATGCTTAAATAAGATTTATTGTGCACAAACCTGACTAGAGTCGCCTCTAGGCCTTAACTCAGTCTCTCCGAGCTTCCAAGTCTTTTTCAGCTGAAACTCACAATTTTATAGTGTTTCAGTACCATAACTTAACATAAGTCCAAAAATAAATTTAACTTCACTTTAACTAACTTTATTGCGTTAAATTCGACGTTCTCGAAGTTTTTGTGTTTCGGGTTACTATTCACTACACTATTCAAGTCAAATTGTTGACTTTTTAAGGATTAATAGGTATGGAAATTCCAACTTCACCCACATACCACATTTTAGTCACCAAACTTGTTGGTTTTGGTCATTTTTTTAAAGCGTAGGTCATTTTGGCAAAATTGCTAATTTTCGGTTTTGGTGCTCCGAAGTTGCACTGTTCCATTGGTCAATCTACTGTTGGAATTTGGCAAAACTTCCTTCATAGAAAATGTTCCTTATTGTCTTAAGTGTATTCTCATTTTTGGATCACCCCAATCGAAGTTTTGTAGCTCAAGTTATAGCCAAAATACGATATCAAGCTTACGCAATCGCTCATACTGCAACTATGGTTCTGGCAGGTTTTTGATCCAACTTTGTTCAGTAATTTGATCAAGTTAAGTTCATAATTTGGTCTAACTTTCTTCATATGAAATGTTCTACTATGTCTTAGGTTTCCATCAGTTTAAGAATCACCTAAATCAGAGTTTTCTAGAGAGAGTTATAGCCATTCAAACATTACTGCTCAAATGGCAATCCTGCAGTTTTGCAGGTACATTAACTCAACTTTGCTCAATAATTTGAATGGGTTAATGGCATAATTTGGGTTGGTGTTCTTCATGAAAGTTTTAGATCTATATCTTATCTAATTGCTGGTAAAATGTCAGGTCAATTTGACCTGTTTACCTCGAATTATGACTAAATGAACAGTTACTATTTATTTGGTCAGTTTGGTGCAGTGGCAGCCTGCTCTCATTTCACTTTGGTCAATTGGTTCACTAAGTTTTAGTCAGTTTTTGGCCATGGTTCCTTAATGAAAATTGTGCTATTTTACGTCTATTTTCATCCCCAATTGGTGGCATATCAATTGGACTTGTAAAATTTCCGTTTTGGTCCTTCAAAGTTGGCTTGGTCATGCTGCCAGCAGCATGACCATTTGCCCTACGAATTGGACTTCCATTCCAACAATTCCCACACATCTCCTTTGATCATTATTGACCATTTTTCAGCTCACAATAGGTCAAAGTCATCATTTATGCATTTCTCCAAAATTTGCCTCAAAACCCTAGGTCCAAAACCCTAACTCACTTAATTTGTTACATTTTACTAATTCTACACATCTCAATCTTACTACTTCATTCAAACAAACTTGCCTAGCATATTGAATTCAATCAAAACTCAAACATATGCATAGTAACCCTAGTTGGCCAAATTTTCAGTTTGGTCCTTCACAAATGTTTTCTTTTCAATTTATGTATATTTGTAGGTTAATTAAGCTATAAACATAATTAAATCAACTAACAATTCAAGTTTAGTTTACTAACCTTGTGTGCAGAATTTCTTCTCCCTTTTCTTCAAATTTTTCTTCTTTCTTTTCCTTGAATCTTCTTTCCTAGTTGCCCAAACAAAGTCTAGTTATGGTAGGACAATTTTCTATGGTTGGATTTTGGGTTCTTCAAGCTCAAAAATGAGCTTTCATGGTGGTTTTGGTGTGGGAGAGAGAGAGTGACGTTTTTTTGAAGAAGACTTGTGTTTTATTTTTTTTTTCTTTTCTTTTCTTTTATCTTTATCTTATGGAAGACCACAAAAAAATCAAATTAATTAATTTATTAATTAACACTTATGGCATCATGCATGATGTCATCACCTTTTCACTTTTTCATTTTCCTCTCTTTTTTTTTCTATTTTTCTATTAGTTCTTTAATTTAATTGTCGATTCCAAAATTTTCTTTTCTCCGATTTTATTTGACAGTTAGGTCAGGAGTCAGCTCTCGGGGTCAATTGACCAAATTGCCCCTCGCCGGTTCATCCCGGTTTGTAAATAATTCCATATTTCTTCCGACTCCCTGACCTAATTATTTGACTGGCTTAATAGTTCTTTTTCGTAATTTTCTCTTTTCCACTGTGTTCATAAGGGTCCTAAGGACTGCGGCGTCACTTTTTACGGCTCAAAATTTGAGTTTAAAACGACTTCGCAGTCGTTCCCGAGGAGGTCACTCATCGCTGTGACTCTCAGCTCGTTTAACCTCTTATGTTCTGTTTTTCCTATTTATAGTTAACTAATTAAACATTACTAATTATTTGTGTTTATGGCTTCTCAAGTTGTCTTAAGTGTGGCCCTAATCCCATTAATTATTCGGACCGACACCGGTCACCGGAACAGTGAAATATACCAGGCTATACCAATAGGGGTATTACAAACAAGTTAGAAATTGTAGGTATGCCTGACACTAGTGTATCAACCGAAGGTGCACTAAACAATGACTTGTAAAAAACTAATTAAGGAGCATTGGCTACACTGGATGCAATTTTACCATTATGAGCTTAATGAAATTGAAAAACAATTACAACAAATTCATAATGCTTATATGTAGTGGAATGCAAATGGATTTTTTTTTTTTTTTTTGTAATAAGTGCTAGAAATAGGAATACATGACTTGAAGTTGAAATTGCTATGCTGTGAATCAAAAGGAAAATGATTGAAACTGAAATAAACAAAGATTGGAAATTAAAAGGGAAATTGTGTTTGAGTTGAGTTCATGTGTTGCTTGATCGTTTAATTCATAGAATTGTAGAGCTTTCCTTTGCAGCTCATTTTCCTTTTATAAGCTCCTAAAGAACAATCTAGATCCTCACATTCTCACACTTGCACGTTCATAGTAATTACTTCATATCTCCTTCTTTTGCTCTGCTCCTTTTAACTTCCCACCCCTAAATAACTAACATAGTTATCTGTACTATTGCATTTCCAATTAATTTAGGCTATCTAATTTACAAAATAGAATCAATTAAGAAAAAAATAATTAAACTATATTTAGCCTAAAACTAACAAAAATTAAATTATGGCACTAATAGTTATGTTCAACGAGCTTGCAATAACATTGCCCACATGCTGGCTTCTTTTGCTCATTCTATTTCTGAGTTTCACAGTTTTAGTGCTGCAATTCCTCAATCTATGGAAGATGCAACTTTTGCCGATGTCAATTCTTAGTTTTTTTTTTTTTGTTAGCGAATTGCTTTTCCATTAAAAAAATAGCTATTAAAAAAATATATTATAGAAAGTTTTATGATTCTAAATTTTTTTTATGCAAAATGTATATTATGGCTAAGAATTATTGTTTCTAAATAAATAATTATCTTAGATGTTAGGAGTATCCATATAATTTACATTTGAATTAAATTTATTAAATATGAATTTAGATTTTCTTTTTCTTTTTAAACGTGATAGCATTAGTTGCAATAGTTACATTTTGACTATGACACCCTTAAAATGGTCAAATCGCAACTACAATATAAAACCTTGTTATGCATCATTGCTTGTTGAGTTGTAGTACTTCCTTTCATTTGATTTGGAGTTACCTAATAAATTTATTACACCTTGTCCATGTTAGCCATCTTGCATAAAATAATTCTGTGAGTTATAGCTCCTCATTCTTTTTATTCCTCAATATGAGATACAGGAATTCAAAGTGATTATGTTGTAAACTTCCATTAGGTTCTAGGGTGTTTCTCCTTATTTCTAGGTTTAGACTGTTACTGACACTAGAGCACTATGAGTCATAAAGCCATAAAAGCTTGTAACAAGCCTAACCTTAAGCTTTCCTTTATCCTTTTATAACATATCTTTATAAATATTTAGGGAAAACCCTTTGATAAACTATTTATAAGCATCATTTTATTTATATTTCCCAAATTACACACAGATTCCACTTTCATTTCATAGGGCCTGGCACAGCCTTTCATCATAAATATTCACATTCTTTTATTTGAAAATGGAATATATGTAATCTCCACTATTTTGTAAAGTAACATAAGCTCTGTAATTTATTTCCATTAAAAAATGAACAAAATTACACATGTCCCAAAATAGTTCTACAAAATGATACAAAATACACAAACTTAACTACATCAAACCTTGGAGCTTATTTATCTGAAATTTGTTGACTACTACCCGTACTTATGTCCCTAAAAGAGATAGACAGAAGAAAGGAATGAGTATATAAACTTGGTGAATAAAAAATTATATTGGGAATGAAAACATATTATTGAAATACAATTCAAGCATATGGATGCATAATTCACTTAAATGTTTCTATATCACAAACAATTCGCAACAAGATAATTATATCGCCAAAAGTTTCCCCCTTCCCTTTTATTTTATATGTCCAATGTGCCTAGCCCATTATAAGAGCTCCTTGAAGGAGCGGAAGCGTTGGGGTTGGACAATTAGGCAATTTTTCAAATTAATTAACCTTATGTGTGATGCATCTCATGCAACCATTTTTCAATTCTACATTAATAATTAACATACCCAACATGACATTACAACTCTTGTAATACCAATTGGCCATTTAGCCTATTTGATCGTTAGGAAACTTATGATAAGAAAAATCTTTAAATACCTAAACATAGATTTATGGATTTCTTACCCAATGGGGTGAAAATCAAATTCCACCCTCTGAGAAGCTAGACCTCCAAATGTAGGTCCTCTAGTCTGTCCACATGAACCTTTATTATCTCAACTCAACCCTTGAACTGAATCCTTCCTTGATGCACTCTCCTTGCTTCAGCCAAGCAAACACAAAGGAAAGGCAAGGGTTTTCTTGGGTTTTTCCTTTTGGGTAATTAGAGACTATTTCTCTAACTTTGATTCAAAAGTAAACAATTTTAATGTCACTTGAATCAATTGGAAGAAAGATGGAAAGAAGAATAAGCGTAGGCCTTTCTTGAGAGAAAAAGGAAGAAGAAGAAGAAGAAGAATAATGAAATCTCACTCTTCCTTTATATGTGGGTTAGCCTTTTACGGTTTAGAATTTCCATATCCCTAAACTTTGTGGGAATCTCTCAAATTTAGAGATTTACAATCCCTAAATTTGAGTTAGTAATTGTTGTTCTCCACTAAAGAGACAACCTTTACATGTGTCATTCTCTCGTCCAATCAAATTGATGAGTCTTCACCATCTTATGGTGCTACTTGGCAACTTATGTCATATTACCACCATCTTATAGTTTAGGGATTTCCATATCCTTAAACTTGATGAGAATCTCTTAAATTTTGAGATTTCCAATCCCTAAATTTGAGTTAGTGGAGAATGGATGTTCTCCACTAAGGAGACAACCTTTACATGTGTTATCCTCTCATCCAATCACATTCATGAGTTTTCACCATCTTATGGTCCCACTTGACATCTTATGCCACATCACCACTAAGCCACATTTCTCTTATGGCTTCATAAGCCATTTAAGCCATATTAATTTTTCTTACATTATAATTTATATCTAATATAAATTTCACCATAATTAAACTCCTTTAATTATAAGTTTATATTTTACAATTAAATATAAGATAAATTTTCTTCTTATTAACCATTACTTTGAATTTAGTTTCAAGTTATGCAACAACGTAAATAGATTTTATTGGAAATTTTTTAGCTATTGCTAACATGTTTAATTGCCTCTAATATTTATACCAGTAATTGTTCAAATGTTGTTAGAGCCAGTGTCACTGTAAGTTTTGGTAACATTTATTTCAATTGTTGTAAATGGTATAAATAATTGCCAACAAAGGTAAACAATTCAATGATAATTCATAGCGGCAATTTCAAAACTGTAACTCCAAATGATTAGAATAAAGTAGTGTGACAATCTCAAATGTCGTTAATTGTCAACTTAATTTTTTAGCAATATTTATATTTGCCTTTAAACTTCTAATCAAATTGTTTGTAATGGCATTTGTGATTACTAATATTTATAATTTCCTTTTTATATTAATTTTTAATTTTTAAAAATTAAAATTGATAACTTTTTATGATATTAGTATATTACTAATTATTATGTTTAAAAAAAAACAAATTGAACTATAGAATTCACTAAGTCAATTTTATGAAAAGACACAACATTCTATAAAAATAAAAAAAAATAAAAAAAAAAAAAACATGTAGACCACGTAATGCAATATTATATTAATCACAATTCTTGTTTTACATTGAATTATAAAATCAAATAGCATAAAATCTAATTTGACGTTCACTCAATTTGGTCCAAAGAAAAGTTCATTATTTGGCTTCATCCACCATCATCAATTTCACCTGTGCAATTAAAAATAAAAAATAAAAATTAGAATTATAATGGGAGAATAAAAGTTTACATTCAATAATCTCCAATAGGAAGGCCAATAAAATTAAATCAATCTCATACTATAACCAAGCTATATCATAATTTGGAAATTAAAAAAGAATAATCCATTTTTTGTAACATATATCATTATGTGCCTCTATAACATAACCAATTATTGATTTCCCCCTTCATCTTGTTAATTAATAAGCCCCTAGAATGTCATGATGTCATCCATGTAGTGAAATGATAACAAATGCAACAAATTATAGAAAATATATCACCATTTTGGCATTGTAGGAGACACCAATGCTTTCTAGAAAATGCTTGATTGTTGGCATTCTGACTTTACACTTTTGAATCAAATTCTCGTGTCCAATCCAATACTGAATCAGGAAGACCTGGCAGTCACAAAATTAACAAGACGTAACAACAAAAATTCTGCCAAATTAACTATAAGTCAAAAAGAGAATTTCAATGAGAACCATTTCCATTTGTTGTTCTCTGCAACAAATTGGGTTTAGCATCATCTTCATCCTTATGTGCAATGAACCAAAAGATAATTTAGAAAATAGGAGTGCATATGGGAAGTTTAATTCATCTGAGACTTGCATTTCCACAACTAATGGCTCAATAAAAAAAAAGCCAGCATCATCATTAGCAAAAATAATAGATAAAACAACCAACAAATAGTAGAAAAAAAGCAGTTTCCTAATAAATATTGAAACTTCGCAAAGATAAAGAATTAGTTTGCTAGTATCAACTTATGATGACAACAAAGGAAAAGAAATACTGTAAAACAGGTATTCGGTGACTTTTATGGTCTAATGAGGAAGCAGTCCCACAGCTATGAAGCACAGAAACGGCACTGAGTCATGTTTCCCAGTGTCGGAAACGTTTCCGATGAGGAAATGAACTGACATGGCTGGGAAACGTTTCCGGGCCATTTTCGAAAATATTGAAAATCGGAAACGCGTTTCCGTTCTTTAAAGAAAATTAAAAAAAAAAAAAAAAAAAATGGGTAGGTTAAAATCGATTACTTCACAGTTCACAACATTCACCAACAGAAAAGGAAGAAGAAGAAAAAGAAAAAGAAAAGGAGTACCTTCAAGGCTTCAACGGCAGTCGGCAACGCCCAGATCGCAACGCGGGTAAGAATCGCAATACCACCTTTCTCTTCTTTTCTCTCTGATCTGCTATATTAACTCTTTTCTCTCTTATCAACAGAAGAAGAAGAAGAAGAAGAAGAAGAAGAAGAAGAAGAAGAAGAAGAAGAAGCAGCAGCAGCAGCGAAAGGGAGAACGTCGAAAGGTAAGGGGCGTTTCCCTTTTTTTTTTTCTTCCCGATTGTGACTGAGGGTAATTAGGTTTATATTGGGGTGGTTTTATTAATTTATTATTATTTAATTTATTATTTTCTTTATTATTAATTTATTATTTTCCTTTTCTAATTTTTTTGTAAAATAATTTTATCAAGCAATTTTTATTAATTAATTACAATTTTATTCCATTAATTAATCATAAATTTATCATATTTAATATCAATTTTTTTTCTCTAGATGTATATTCCATAATTAGATTTTTCTCAAACTAAATTTGAGGAGTTATCATAAATATTTTTTTTTTTAAAAAGATAAAAAAAATTTTTCCCAAATTCACTAAAAATTTTCAAGATTTGCCATATTTTTACAATCAACATTTTGAAGGAAATTAAGGAAAAATGTAAATATATTTTTAAAGTTATTTTTAAAATTATAAAATTTCAAGTTTAAATTCTAATTAATGATAAATAAAAAAAATTCCAACATTCAAAATTTGTATTTTATATTAATATATTTTATATTTTTGTAATAGTTTATATATAATGTGTTTAATATAATTTGTTTTAATGTATCGTTATATTATATATTAAAATTTTTCATAATATAGTCAATTTATTCAATTCTATTATTTAATTCTTTAATCATTTAATATATAATTTACATTGTGCTTTAATCCTTAGTATATAATTTTTTTAAATAATTTGTAAATTGTATAAAATTGCATTTTCTTTTTGTCATTTTGATAGGACAATATTTGAATGGATTCTTCGAACTCAAATTCTACCCAAGCAAATAGCACTAGTGCCACTTCTTCAAAAACTAGGGAGGAAGAATTTAATCCTCTGTGGAGATATGTAACTAAACTAGAGAAAACTGGAGAAGGAGGGGGTAATTGTAAATGGATATGCAATTTTTGTGGACAAGAAAAGCAAGGGACTTATACTAGAGTGAGGGCTCATTTATTGAAAATCACTGGAAAAGGGATTGGTGTGTGTAAAAAAGTGATGAATGATAATATTTCTGGAATGAGGAAATAGGAGGATGAGGCAACAAACAAAATTACCTATTCACAATCTAGGCGAGTTTCTTTGCCTATTAGTATAACTTCTGTTCCTTCATTGAATATAACTGAACCAAGTATTTCAGCAGCTTTGAAGAAAAGAAGAGTTAATGATTCTCCTCTTGGTAGAGCTTTTGACTTGCAAACTAGAGCTCAATTAGATGCAGAGATTGCTAGAATGTTCTACACTGGGGGTCTACCTTTTAATTTTGCTAGAAATCCTTATTATGTGAGTTCTTATTCTTTTGCTGCTAATCATGTTTTGGGTGGTTATGTGCCGCCTGGTTATAACAAATTGAGAAACACATTACTTCAGTAAGAAAAAGCAAATGTAGAGAGGTTGCTTGAACCAATTAAAAGCACTTGGTTAGAAAAGGGTGTTAATATTGTGAGTGATGGATGGAGTGATCCTCAGAGGAGGCCTTTGATTAATTTTATGGTTGTTTCTGAGTCTAGCCCCATGTTTATCAAATCTATAGATTGTTCTGGTGAAGCGAAAGATAAGCAATTTATTGCTAATTTGCTAAAAGAAGTAATTGATGAGGTGGGTCATCAAAAAGTGGTACAAGTCATTACTAATAATGCTTCAAATTGTAAAGGTGCTGGAGAAATCATTGAGGGAATGTTTCCACATATTTATTGGACTCCTTGTGTTGTGCACACTCTTAATCTTGCTTTGAAGAATATATGTGCAGCAAAAAATTTGGAAACTAATCAAGAAACTTATGATGTGTGTCACTGGATCATTGAAATCCATGGGGATGCTTTGCAAATCAAGAATTTTATAATGAATCATTCCATGAGGCTTGCAATTTATAATCGGTTTAGCCCTTTGAAATTGCTTTCAATTGCTGACACTCGTTTTGCTTTTATTGTTGTGATGCTTAAAAGATTTAAACTTATTAGGCGTGCTTTAGAAGCAATGGTTATGAGTTATCAATGGGCACAATACCGAGAAGATGACCAAGGCAAAGCTAGATTTGTTCGTGATAAAGTGGTAGATGAGGATTGGTGGGAAAAGGTTGATTACATCATTGCTTTTACTGGGCCCATTTATAACATGATCAGAGTTTGTGACACAGACAAACCATGCCTTCATTTGGTTTATGAGTTGTGGGATTCTATGATTGAAAAGATGAAGTAAGTTATTTTTTATCATGAAGGAAAGTAAGCAGATGGGTTTTCTCCTTTTTATTATGTGGTTCATCGAATTCTTGTTGATCGTTTGGCAAAGAGCAACACTCTCCTTCATTGTTTAGCCCATTCATTAAATCCAAGGTAAATTTCTAACTTACATACTCATCTTCTTGTTCTAATTTTTTTTTTATTTTCTAAATTTATTTTCTTATTTTTGAAGATTTTATAGTGAAAAATGGCTTCAAGAGGGAGAAGGTAGAGTACCTCCGCAAATGGATGGAGAAGTATCAACTGAGAGAATTAAATGCTTTAGGAGGATTTTTTTCTAATGAAGATGAGCGAATTAGAGCAAATGATGAATTTGCAAATTTTTCTTTGAAAAGTGGACCTTTTGCTGATCCTGATTCTATTGGAAGTATGTATGTTATAGATCCTAGGAAATGGTGGGCATGTTTTGGTTCTAATACACCTTTACTTCAAAGGTTGGCTTTTAAAGTGCTTGGACAACCTACTTCCTCCTCTTGTTGTGAAAGAAATTGGAGTATTTATTCCTTCATTCATTCATGCAGAAGGAATAAATTAACTCCAAAACGTGCAGAGGATTTGGTTTTTATCCATAATAATCTTCGTCTTCTGTCGAGAAACTCCTCCCAATATTATAATGAGAAGACAAAATTGTGGGATGTTGGTGGTGATCAATTTGGAAGTATGGAAGATGTGGGAGTTCTTGAATTTGCCAACCTTTCATTGGATGAACCAGAGTTAGAGTCTGGTTTTTTTTTATGAAAATGCAACTACAAGCATGGAGAAGGAGAATGAGAAAGACAATGAAGTTGAGGAAATGTCATAAATTTCATTATCTTTTCTTTTTTAACATTTAAATGTGTTGTAGTTAATATTTATTTCTTATAAGTATGAAACTTCTAAATATGTATTTTTATAGTTGAATTTAAATGTTGATTTGAACTTTATTTATTATTAAACATCTTTCATGATATATATATTATTTATTTATTTATTTATTTATAAATATACCCCTATATTTTTTATATTTACACGTTTCCCTCACGTTTCCGTTTCCTATGTTTTTTAAAATGCCGTTTCCCCGTGTCCGTTTCCGCGTTTCCCCTTGTCCGCGTTTCCGTTTCCATGCTACATAGTCCCATAGTTATCCATCCTATATTTATATTCAAATGAGGCATATTTGTTACCATTTGCAACTTCTGATGCTGCACAAATTATTAGACAATAAGTCCTATTTGCATCAGATAACACACCACAATAACAACTTAGTCACCAAAATAATGGAAGTATGTATAGACACAGATAAACATTCAATAAAGAGTTAATTTCATCTCTCTCTCTCTCTCTCTCATTCATTTTCAAGTATAAAGTATAAAAATTCAATTAATAGGTTGAAAGAAATGAAGCATCAAAGAGCAGCCAAAAGTTCCTTTCAAGAATAAACATAAAGAAATAAATAGAGTCAGGCCATTAAATCAAATGATGCAAACAACCATGATAGGAGCAACAACTTGAAAATGAAAATCGAGAACACATTGAACACCAATGCTTTAAACACAAACTCATAAGGAGAAAAATAAAATTATAAAATTGAAAAATTGAAAAGAAAAAAGTGCCATTAGAACAATGACGTGATCCTGAAGGATGGATATAATAATTTAATTTAAAAATTATATAATAACTTAACATAAAAATATATAAAAAAAATTTGCGTATAAAAAAAATTCTGATTATAAAAATTATGCATATAATAACTTAGTAGTACCTTTAACACACTTTATAATTTATCAGTCGAACACTACTGCTGAAATCAGATAATTTATGTCTCACAAGCCATTGAATCAGCTCTCAAAACACAATAAATAATTATGAAAATTCCAAAAGCACTCTCACACAATTTGATCATATGCTCATTTCATTCATTTTTTTTTCTCCTATCATTATACAATAACTCTGATTAATGTCAAAGCACTACAAATCACTAGATGTTAAGGAATAAAAAACACTATCAAGGCTGTTATTTATTTATTTATTTTGATAATCTAAATGGTGAATTGAGAGGCTTACAAGTTCATCAATATGTTAAAGGGAAAAGGATGGTGAATATTAATCCAACTCGTGGTTAAAAGGAAATCTGATATCTCGTTGGATGATGGCTTTTTGCAAGAATCCTCCAATGAAAATATTCATTGATAGTTTTGGTTTGTTATCATGATTAAAATTAAGCAGAACCATCCTTGTTTTTGAGGATTTGACAAGGAAATTTCTTAATTAATATTCAAATAGCCTAAAATATAACAATAATTAAAACTTTTAACATAGTTAACACAAGTCTCTTGATGTCCAATGCTATAAATAAATTGCACCAGTTTCTCATCTAAATTTTCTATTATATCATGGTATTCATGCTTTTTTTTTTCTACGTTCTCTTCAAAGTGCATGATGAATTGCGAATTATATTAGTTTGAACAGGACAATTATCAACACAAATCCCACACCGATTGGATTAGAGTTCTTGAAGTTACCGCCCTTTGCTTGAATGATCAATGGAGCAATTAGATGGGATTGAGAAAATATGAGATTGAGAATATACTTCCAGAAAGTGACTGTTTTGCTATTTGAGAAGGTGTATTTATCTAAAATAAATTTAACAGAACGTGGCTAGGTTTTGTGGGAGGGACTTGAAAAAAAAAAAAATTGGCGCTTAATAAATGAAAATAGAATATTTTAAATTAGTGGCATTAAATTGTTAATTGCCACTAAAATTTATATTTATTATGGAAATTCGTACAAATGCCACTATAAATAAAATTATAATTAATGTCAATTACGGTAAATGCCACTATAATTCTTGTGTATTTGACCCCTCTAATTTATAGTGACATTTTATATTAATGCCATTAATAAAATGCCGCTAAAATGCAATTTTCTTATACTCTAGGACTTTATAATATAATTGCAAACTAAATTTATTAATTTTATTAATTAATTAAATTATTTATTTGATTAATTAATCAAGTTAATTATGTCTTTATCACATTAGTTCTATTTTGTGTGACTTTCTAGGTTCATGACTAATTGGCAATGAGAATATAATATTAACTCTTTAATATCACTAAAACTCTTTTCATACTTATAGTGAAATTTCTATTCTACTCTTAGTTCTCATAAATCATGGTTAATACCTAGTATAGCGTATCATAACTATCCAATTAGTGATGAATGAAATTCATCCCATTCCTCAGAACCTTGATCATGCATACTATGCACTAAGATTTATCCATTATAAAGTTCTGATCCTAGCTAGAGTCACAGTGTATGCCAAATCCTAATTGCCTTAGATCATATGTACTCATCTAAATTTTAATTCTTGATTAATAAGACTTTCCATCATAACTCTTTTCTGGCTAAGTCAAACTGTCCTAGTCAGGAACTTTTTTAATCAAGAATAATTTAGATAGCATAGGACTTTATCCCTATTTACTTAAGATAACGAATCCCATCTTTACTGAACACCTATCTCTATATACAACTAGTCATAGACAAAACATGCCCGTATACTCATACATTGTATAAGTATGCGAGCAATATCAAACTCAAACCACTTATATATGAGGTAACTATATCATCTCAGGTTAAGAGACTATATTCATTATTATGATCTAAATGACAATATATTAACAAAAGTAAACTCCATGAATATGTCATCTATACGCCAGTGGTTTGGCTTACTTATGTTATAAGTGCCCACTGTATTTGTCCTAACATCCTAATATCAAATGGTATGAAGCTTACCATACCACTTTTATTACCATCTCGTACTAATCTGTGAAAACAAATAGAGGTGAAAGTCTAACCGAATAGAACATGTCCAACATAGTATCCTCGATTGTGAACTAATTTTTATAGCACTTGTCCTGGACAATTTCATCACTCATATTTTCAACTCCTTCAAAATGGAACTTCTAACAAAACACTAAAGGATTGTCCTAATAACCTTAAACATTTTATGCTAAAAAGAAACAAATAAGCCATTTGTTAGGAATTAAGTTTATAACACACAACACTAAGGTATTGCTCTAGGGCATACCACTAACACTCCTCAAAACTTCTTCTTATCATATCATAACAAATAAGTGGGGTTAGAGACACAAAATTGCCTTACCCGAATACCCTGCATTTCATGTGAGCTCATTATGCATGCATGCCTTTCCTTTTCTTTTTCCTTTACTTTCCCATTGGAAGCCATTAGGTCATCCATAGCCACCACACAACATAAATACATAATGCAACATCTTCGTGGGTTAAAATATACATAATTATTTATGCGATTCCTATATGAAATATATCTAATTAAAATAATTAAATGATGCATGAATGCACATCTAGAGTAAAACAAAATTTAAGAAACCATTTTGTAATTTCTACTCACCTTGACAATAATCCCTCTAACTTGACACTTACATCTAACTAGATGTATCCCCCTTGACTCTAGTCCTTGTAATCCTATTCTTACAAGAAGAGTATATAAGAGTACATTCAATTAATAGTTTTATGGAGATTAGATTAAACTACATTCCTTTGAAGACAAACAGCATTCGGTAGTCGAACATGTGGCTTTCAAGTCCCAAAGCTGCATGCATAATGTTTCTCACTACTTACGTTACTGTTTACATACTTCGGCTATCGAAGCTGGAGGTTTCGGCTGTCAAACCTATATTTTCCAGAATATTCAGTTTAATTTAGTTCCTGATTCTATTTATTTAATTATACCAATGCATGTTCATGAGATTACTCCCACCATTCCTTCGTTTGGTTAAGTTTCTACATTCATACCATCCCGCGGGGACTTTTTTTTCAATTATTATTATGCAATATAAATTCTACTAAAAAAATAAAATATAAGATAGAAAATATAATTTTTAAATATAATTTTAATAATATATTTATATTTTTTACTAAAATTATAATATTTAAATACATAAAAATAAATTATTTTTTAATAAAAATTAATAATATATTATTGTGCGGAGCAAGTTATAGGGATTCGAGGAGGGGAAAAGGCTTCCTCATCCCTCACCTCATATAATATCAAGATGGGAGTAAAATCTAGAAAAATTGATCGGCTTTAAGCAGATTAGATTTGATTTGAGAACTTTTGTCATCCCAATAAGATACTCATATTACTTTGTTTTTGAAATCTCTGTCTTGATTTAACTTTTTAAATTTTTTAATTACAGTTGAATTTTTTTTTTTTTCCTTCATGGGTAATAACCTAATGAGAAGCTCGTGATAAGACTGAGGCTTTTGATTAGTTAACTTTTTGCCCTTACTAATCAAAATTTTAATCTTGCCAATCAAGGTGCTTAGAAAATTCAAAATTCATGAATAGGCAGACTAGTTCAGTTCCCTTTGCCATTGCCATATGAATTCAGCCGAATTCATAGCTAATATATATATATATTTTTTTTTGTAGCAAACTTGTGTCTCAATTTGTCCATGTAATAGGTAAGCAGTCTCTTCAAGTGCCAAAACTTGCGCTAACAAAATTTCTGAATGTCACTGTAGATTGTCAGTGATGATATGTTTAGATAGAATAGCAGAAGTGAAGAAAGTATGCATATCAATATGAGCGGGAAAATTTTCCTGTAATTTTTTTTTTTTTTTTTTTTGGTCAAGTTTCTATGGTTGGTGAGCTTGGTCCACGGATAACGTATAGCTTGTCTGGTTGGAACATAAATAGTTTCCCCTAACTTGTTAGTCCAAGATTTCATTGGCCATATCTATTAATCCAATACTTACAGGTGATTTCTTTCGTTATAAGCACTTGTCACAGTCACATTTTTTATATTTATATTTCAGAAATTTTTAAAGGGAAAGATTGTTAAGGTTTTAACTCTTGATTTTCTATGGGGAAATTACAATATAATCTCTCTTTTAACAAGCTAATTATTTAGTTTTCCTATTTGAAAAATATATTAGTTAGTTAATGCATTTTTATTCCATTTAGTTAAATTAAATTTTTTTTGTTAGTCAATTTATTTAAAAAAAAAAATTATCTTTATAGGGACTAAATAGTTCAAAACTTAGAAAATAGATAGGTTATAAAATTTTATTTTTCAAAATATAGGAACTGAATAAAATTCACACTAACACCTAAATAACCGGAGAAACTAAAGAGTGAACATAACAAAAATTTAGGTAATAATTAATATATTTTTTTAAAAAGTAATTATTTATTTTTATTAAAATAGATAAAGTCAATAATAATTTTCCATTTTCTATATTATGAGTTGGACTGAAATTCTCCTGTTTTGGAAATTTCTTGTACACACTTAGGTGTATAAATTAATTTATACATCTTACCAATCAGAAATTATAATTATATATAAATAATAGGCCTTACCATATTTTTAAATAGGACTTATCATAATTTTGAATTACTTATAAAATTTTGATTACATGGATATATACACCAAGTGAATATGAACTTTTCTATTTTTGAATTAAATGGAAGTTGCATAATGAAGGTGGCTGTAGCTTCAATGGGACAATAAGGGGGTTGTGAAGGGGGCAAGTATAATGCTTTATCATATTGTTTGGCAACACTAAAAGCAACAAAAGCAGAGAGGGTCCTCATCAACCCAACAGAATCATGTGAACTTTGTTTAAAAAATCAATACATCAAATATTTAGTTCATTAATTTTGCAGATACTTTTATTGAGAAGATGGAGATACTTAGGCTTAATCCATTCCAATGACCAACTACCAAACCTTTTTCCCTTTATTCTATTCCCTTTCTTGTTGATCTTTGGCATTACTCATTGCCTTCCTTATTATTTTTCATGCTTTGGTAGTAACTGCCAATCAACAAATTATTTAATTAATTAAGCTCTTACATACTTAATTTACCAAAATTATATATATATATATATATATATATATATATATATATATATATATATATATAATTAATTAATTAATTAATTACATTCATAAATAAATTTTGCATGCAAATTTTAAAATATCAAGGAAAATGTCATTTCAAATCCATTCAAAATAAATCTATTATTCCATAAGTTAGTTTATTAAAATTGATAAATTTTATTAAAGCAATTTAAATTAAAACCATTTTACTGTTATGATTTTGTGTTATTTCAATTGTTTGGAGTAATTATTATTCAGTTGGTCAATACAAATGAAATTTCAGGAAGTGGATGATCTGTCATCCATGATTGTGACCGAAATATTTCATGTGTGAAATTTATGAATGACAATTAGGGATGAGTAAAATTCAATAGAAATTGAAAAAATTGATTGAATTGTTTTAATTTAAAATTTTAATTTAATTTTTTAATAAATTAATTCGATTTAATCTATTATTTTAAAAATTTTGGCCTATTCGATTGATTTTTAAAAAAATTAAATTAATAAATAATTTATTTTATAGAAACTATAAAAACCTATTTTAATATTTAAAATATAAGTAAATAGTCATATAAGTCTTTTAAGTGTTTCGAAATCTATATAAGCCATTCAAATTTAAAAAATAAATAAATAAGTACTTTAAATTTTAAAAATAATTCAAATAAGTCCTTGAAGACAAATTTTAAGAAGTTTTACCATAGAAATTATAAGGACAAAGATGAATGCCTAAGTAAATAACAGCTTATCAATTTGTTTCAGGATGCAGCAAATATTTATAGATATGTTGCAAATCAAATATGTAAGAGTGATGATGAAGACCCTATGCATTTGAAGAGCTTTATGCCTAACCTTAATTCAATCTTTTTTACCTAGTTTTAAAAGTTAAAAGACTTATCTATATTTAAAATAGTAAAAGGATTTATTTAATTTATTTTAAAAAATATAAGACATATTTGTTCCTTTTTAAAAGTTGAAAGCTCAATTGAATTTCAAAACACTTTAAGGACCTATATAACTGTTTAATATAATTTTAAGGGTTAAAATAGACTCTTTTTTTATCTTTATTTTACAATTAATTGTTATTGGATCTTTAACTGGAGTTAAAATTGTGTGTATATATATAAAATAAAATAATAATAAAAACTCAAACTAAGAAATCAAATTATCAATTTAATTTGCTTTAATTTATAATTTTTTTTATTTGATTTAGCTTAATTTGATTTATTATAAACTTCAATTTATTCAATTTTTTTAATTTTTCAAAATAAAATTAAATTTAACCACCCATGTTGACCCTGCACAATAATAGTTAGAAGGGGACAATTGCCATCTTAAAAAAAATACTTATTTGGCCATAAAATTTGTGAATTTGCTGAAAAAAAAAATCAAAACGAAAGATATCAAAATCAAAAAATTTAAGATTCTATTTTCATCTAATGTGAATTATTGCTTAAGTAATACACGATTGTGTTTACTAATTATTTAATTTTCAATAAATGCATGGATTATTATTCTGTACCATTCTGAATTTTTATTTCCACTAATTTAATGAGTGGGCTATTATTCCAAATCTTTGTTTGATTTTGCATTGAAATTATTTGAATAGAGAAAGAAGACTGATGATTTCATGACTCTAATTATTTAGTTAAAGATAATTTTAGCTATATATATATAGTCTTTTAATAATTTATAAAATAATAAAAATTTAAAATTGAAAAATCTGTGCCAGTTTTCTTGCTCTTCCTTTTTCTTGTCCTGCCCAAGCCATTGTTATTCCTAAAAGTTTGATATTTTTAAAAAAAATATCTTTTTTTTAAAAAAATTACATGTATTTTAAATTATTTAACTATTTTTTAATGGTTTTCTAACAGAAAATTGAATAAAAAGATTAAATAATTTGCTGAATTAAATTTTATAATTTGATTTATAGTAGATTAAAAAATGATTATGTTGGTGAACATAATCCAATAGAGAAGTTGCATCACAAAACTGTTATTATTATTATTAACTAAAATTGAAGGCTAAAAATAAAGTGAAGAAACATGATAGAAGAAGGGGTCATGAAGGGTCAACTAAAAATGCTTAGCTTAGAAACAAAGGATGTACCGTCCAGCAAATGAGCAGCCTAATCTTCCATCACAAGCAAAAAATAATCTAAAATGCAAATTCAGGGGGAGGAGATGGGCCCCTCTAAGAAATGAAAAATGGTAACACTGCCATAGAAGAAGGTATTGCGCCGCCTGGTGGTGTCCCACCACTTCCCACTATCGCCACCACTTTGGCGTTTCATTGGCAACATATCTATGCTGTCCACATAGCCGATGCCTACTTTGCTAGGCGGCGGCGACTCAATTCTGGTTTCTCTCTCTCTCTCTCTCTCTCTCTCTATATATATATATATATATATATTTGAAAAATTAAATCTTATTACGTTTTAATAATTTTGTTCAATTTTTATTAAAATTCAATTTTTTTTAATTTTAACAGCATTGATCAGATTTTTAAAAGTTATATATATATATATATATATATATATATATATATATATATATATATATATATATTTGAAAAATTAAATCTTATTATGTTTTAATAATTTTATTCAATTTTTTAAATTTTAACAGAATTGATCAGATTTTTAAAAGTTGTTAAACTTTGATCCAATTTTCATCAATTGAATTTTGAACTCTAATTTTTTATTTATGTATATCTACCATTGAAAATTCAACATTACCATATTCATCAACTTATCTATGAATTCATTTTGATAACCATTGAATATCAAATGTGTTAATATCCCACATTGATTTGGGTTAGAAGTAATGTAATTTTATATGGCTTTGGACATTTCTCGTCCCTTAAGCTAGCTTTTTTTTTTGTCAATATGTCTTAAAAAAATAATAAAGTTCCATTACAATATTCTACCATTTTGCGGTAGAGTTGTGAGATATTCGGAAAACACACTGGAGTTAGGGTTTAAGAGTTCTGATTGATTGTATCTTGCTCTTTTCATCATAGTGGAACTTTTTCTCTTGTCTTGCCCAAAGACGAAAACCTTACAGTTCAATCACGTTAAATCATGTGTAATTCTTCTTCTCTTTTTTATGTTATGCGATTGTGCGATTTGTGTGTGTGCCTTAGATTTGCGTGCTAGTTATAACATGATAGTATAATTGGGGATCTCAACTCAAACTAAATCCATACATAATGTAGTACTTAACCCTCAAATAGTCATCCAATATGCATAACAACTATTTTACCTATCTTAAACTATCCACTAAGGTCACTTTTAAAATTCTAGGAGTTTAACAATTTATAGTACAAACCAAAAGACAAAACAAAACTTGTGAAGAAAACTTGCTAGGAAGACTCCTATAAGATAGCCCTTCCTGTCACCTAGAAAATAAAAAAGTAGTTAAATAGGAATGAGCAATCGAATCATTAAGTTATAATATTTCTATAATTGCCTAGACTAATATAGTCCTAGAATGAATATGCATAGGTATCATCAATCAGCAAATGTCATCCAATATATTCGCACAATAAGATAATTTGTAGCTGTTCACACATCTGCCAAAAAAAATGGATGATAACTTTTTTTTCCTCACTTTTCATTTCATTATATACCTTTATTCAAAACCTGATTTTATTTATGTCAATTTTATAAATTTTAATATTATAAATATTTGTATTTTATTTTGGAACTCTTGTTCTTATTATGTAGTTTGTTCTCAATTTAATATACCCTATAATAAGGAGTTTGTTTATCAGCATATTGGGAAGGGGGAAGTGGCAAAAATGAATTTGAAAATATGAATGTTGAGGGATATCAAAATTAATATGCATTGTTTTTATGATAATCAAATCATTTTTATTTAAAAATTAATATTAAAATTATTTTTAATATTATGAGAATATGATTTAGAATTTAATTAGAATCTAATTAATTTTTTTAGAAAAAAAGGCAAAAGGCCTATTTATGCTTTAAAAAGTGGTCAATAGTCATTTAAACCCTTGTCAAACAAAAACGATTAATCAAACCCTTGAACTTTTCAAAATAACGTGTTTAAACCTAAACTTCTTAAAAATGAGTTGAATAAGTCTAAAAATCAATGACATAACTGCTTGACTATAAAAGGCTGACATCCTTCCTCTATTACTACCTTTCTTCCCTCTTCTAGCTCCTAAATCATTAAGAATCCTAAAACTGAAGTAATCCATATTAGCATTTTGAGAGACGCAAACAGCTCAAACAGTTATAAGCTCGAGACTTCTAATGGCTAGGGTGCTTTCGCGCCAAGTTCTTTATCTCCCACTTCAACTCTTATATCTGATGTTTAGTCTCTCAACAACCTCACTCTGTTTTCCATCTTACTTTTTACACTAAAACACCTCATGAATTGAAGTTATCTAGGATTGTTTGGCACCAAAATAGCTGTGTTTATAGCCTGGCTTATTTTCACTTGTTATTGTTTTATATAGTACATTAACTCTATCATTTTCTTTTTGTTAACTGTGATGTAGATTTTGATATATGCATGTTTTCCTTTAATCATTGGTTTATGATTGGCAACATTGGATTTTCTTCATCAAAGTATAGAGGCATTTGATACACATATTTTATATAGGCATTTTAGGGTCATTTTGTATCCATTTTGCCTTTTTATTTTAGTGTTTTATAGTATTTTAATTCTTAATGTTGTTACTTTGTTAATTTTAGTATTTTTTATATTTGAATTTTGGTATTTTTATGTCTTTGTTAGGTTTTGATGTGATTTAAAGATGAAAAGGTGCAAATGGAAATGATTTGATATTATTTAAAGGCTTAGAGTGGTGAAGAAGTTAAGGAAATTATGCTTGAAGAGAAGCTGAAATCTTCCTGAACTTTAACACTGGGCAGTGTTACTTCTCAAGTTAAGTAGGCAAAAAAATTTAAGAGAAACAATAATTTTCAGACGATGTGACTGAGGCATGTTACTTCATCAGTCGCAACAAAGAGAAAAGTTAAGGGATGCAGCGATTTTCAAATAAAGTCACATTTCTCATGCTGCTTCCCAAGTTACTTCAGCTTACTTCATGTCTTCACCAACATGGGTCATGTTGAGCGCCAACACTGGGTCCTGTCTTCACCAATATAGTCCTAGAATGAATATGCACAGGTATCATCCATTAGCAAATGTCATCCAATATACTGGCACAATAAAATAATTTAAAGTTGTTCACACATCTACCAAAAAATAAAATGGATGATAACTTTTTCTTTCCTCACTTTTCATTTCATTATATACATTTGTTCAAAACCTAATTTTATATATATCAATTTTATAAACTTTGATATTATAAATATTTGCATCTTATTTTGAAACTCTTGTTCTTATGTAGTTTATTCTCAATTTTAATATACTCTATGATAAGGAGATTATTTATCTGAATATTGGGAAAGGGGAAGAGGAAAAAAGTTAAAATAAGAATTATGAGGGATATCAACAAAATTAATATGCATTGTTTTTTGGTAATTAAATCATTTTTATTTAAAACTTAGTATTAAAATTATTTTTAATATTATGAGAATATGAGTTGGAATTTAATTAGAATCTAATTAATTTAAAAAAAAAAAGGCAAAAGGCCTATTTATGACTTAAAAAAAAAATGCTCAATAGTCATTTAAATCCTGATGAAACAAGAACGATTAATAAGACCCTTGAACTTTTCAAAATAACTTATTTAAACCTAAAATTCTTAAAATGAGTTGAATATGTCCAAAAATCAATCACGTGACCACTTGACTGTAAATGGCCGACATCCTTCCCCTGTTATTATCCTTCTTCTCCCTCCTCCAGCTCCTAAATCATTAAGTTTATATCTTAAAAACTAAAATAATCCATTTATGTCCTTAGAAAACAATTTTGGCTAGCTTATAGTTTGCAATTTACGAGCGCATCAAATATTGAGTATATCACCTAAATTTCGCTCTGACTTCTAAAATCAATCGATCAAGGAAACAAACTCTACTATACATAATTTCGTCACCGATAATTGAATGAAAATGATGATTTGATTACTTAAATAGTAAATGCCAGGTTTGAGAAAAGTAAATACAAGGATTTTGGAATTTACAACAGTTGAAAAATTAAATACTGAAAAAAGTAAAGGATAAATAGATTGTTAGAGTATGGTTGTATTATTGGATTAAGTTAGTGGGCTTTCACATTGTTGTCTATCTGACATTTATAGTTCTCCTTGTAGGTACCTGGGAGAATCTAGAAGGTCACATTCACATTCTACAATTGTTGGAAGTTAAATGCCCACTACTTGTAATATCTTTAAACTTTTCACAACTGCTCTCCTAGCTAAATACCCACACCTGATAATCTCTCCTGATATTTATCTGCATGTCTATTTATTTAATAACTTACCTCATGCCTTTAATTACTTAAACCATCGAAATAAATTAATTAAATCAATTTTACAAAAAACTAATTTAATTAATCTTAGGCCAGAAAATAATTAATAAATAAATTTAATAATTTTGGTGCAAACACCATATTAGCAGTTTGAGAGATGCAAATAGCTCAAACAATGATAAGCTTGAGACTTCTAGTAGTTAGGGTGCTCTCGAGCCAAGTTCTTTATCTCCAACTTCAACTCTTATATCTGATGTTTAGTCTCTCAGCCCTAACTCTGTTTTCCTTCCTACATTTTACACTAAAATGCCTTATGAATTAAAGTTATCTATGATTGTTTAGCACTAAAATAGTTGTGTTTCAAAGACTAGCTTTTTTCACTTGTTATTGTTTTATATACCACATTAACTCTATCATTTTATTTTTGTTAACTGTGGTGTAGATTTTGACATATGCCTGTTTTCCCTTAATCACTGGTTTATTTGGATTTTCTTCATCAAAGTATAAAGGCATTATTGTTGCAATTGTTTTCTATAGTTGTGAAATCAAATGGGTGTAAGTGTAAGTATTTTCATTTTTTTTAAATACTTTTGTAGGTAGGAGAGTTGGGCTTCAGTTGAATTGTGACTTGTGAGGAGTTGGAATTCATTTTCTAACTTTGGACTTTAAGATGACTAAGAGAAAAAGCATGGGGTGAATGTTGTCATTCTTTTTGGTGCTTTTGTCACTTGGTTTTCTTCCTTTCAATGTATAATAACATGTTAACATTAGTAATAAAATATACGAGCTCCAATTTAGGAAAAGGATTGATGTTATCTAACCCCATTATTAGTATGCCTCATTTGATTTGATTCTTGCATTATTTCTTTGATACATTTGTTGTCGGACTCTTGATATTATTATAAAATGTTCTCTTGTAACTGCACATTCTTATGTTTTGAGAAAATTTAGATAATCCTAAGGTTGGTAATGCTTTTTTCATTGAAAGTTGGATTTATGGAAATCACCCTTATTTTGGCAATCTTTGTTATATAGAGCTAATTCTATTAAGTGTGGACTTTATTGAGCCATTTTAAAAGGTCCAAGGACCTAGTTGACCATTCTTGTTTGATCAGAGTTTAAATGACTATTTGACTTTTTTTCTAATGGTCTAAATGGGCATTTTGGCTAAAAAAAAAATCCTAAATTTTTTCTTTTAAAAAAATGGTTAAAGTCTCAAATTAGCCCTTTGGGCTGAATTAAGCCTTCCACATATTAATTTTGGTCTATTAAACCCTATTTTAGCGTGTAGATTAATGGTGTTAAAAATAATAAAATAAGTTAACAATGAAAAATTATTATTTTTATATTCTACAAAATTAAAAATATTTTGAAAGTTGAAAAAGTTTTAAATTATTTACAAATTTAGAAATTAAAAAAAAAAATGGTTCCAAGTTCTCCACCAAAGATGCGATCAAGACTTGTGTTTTAAGCTTCCTTACAAAAGATGTCCAAAATCTGTTTGGTTTGGTCAATCTTCAATGGAATAGTGATGACGGTAAAATCCCTAATTTGTATCATTGCATGAACAACCAAGATGGCAGTATGATTTCAAAGGGTATTAGGGTGCTATAACGACTTGGATAAGGGAGTGTTAAGTCAAAGAAAGATAGATACTGGTCCAAAAATGAAGTAAGGAGTTGAGAGATAAAAGGAATGGGTCAAGTCTGGTTTTAGTGAAAAAGTGTCGTAGAAATGGTGGTGATTGGGGGTTGAGTTGCTAGTCAAGACATTTATCTTCCCTGCTTGTGGGTAAGGTCCAATGAGAAAATGGTGATAGGTTTGTAGTATATGCAATAGAGATCTCCTAAACTGAAAGCATTGTAGATGAGTGTGAAGGAAGCAAGGCTTAAAGGAGACAATTTAAAAGTGTGTCTTTGAGGATGGTAGGAGGGATAGTAGCCAGTTGCTAAGGAAGGGAACTATGGTGTTTTTAGGACGAAAAGAAAAGAAAAAAGCAGTAGAGGGAAGTCATTTTTTAGATAAGGACAATTTTTATTTTCTTATTTTCATCAAAGGCAGGAAAAAAAATCGACTATGTTTGCTCTTTATGCTTCTTTTTGTTAGAATCTTTTAACAAATTCCAACAAACCCTACTAGTGTTATTGAATATAAGGCACATCCTTTTTGGATCTAGAAATACTGCCCATCTAATGGACATGCATGATGCTACTCCTTGGTGCTGCAACTATGAGTAAATGGAGGTTGGTCAAATGAATTACTTATGCAAGCATAAATAGTCTCTTTAAGTTTTCTCACAGATGTTGCCACTAATGCTATTCCTAGATTTTTTTGTGGGTCTAGATCTGCAATACAAGAAAGAGAACACAAGGTGGGATAACTTAGGCAACCTCTTTGATGCTTAAGTTAATATTGAAAACTTGATTGTGAATGAATGAGAGAGTAACTAAATCAAACATGCATGCTTGATGGCCTCTGTAGCATCCACCAAGTTCTAATGTCGAAATTTCCTACTATGTGGGGGAATAATAGTAAAAAACCTAGGGTTTCAATAACAGGTGGATAGGATGATAAGAGTCTTGAGTGTGTTATAGGTGTATGCTAGCGAGTTAGAGCGTTGGTGTAAGAGATTTGGGGGTGGAGTTTTTCTTTTAGAAACAATTGGACTTTCAGCTGTCGAAAGTCCCTTTGAAGCCATGGGTATATATAGACCCAGACAAATGAAAATGGAGTAAGGGTCCCTAATTTTCACTGTTCATGTATGGTTGAAGCCCTAATTCTCTATTCTCTTCTATGTTTTCTTCTTTTTGAGTTGTATCTTAATCAATTACGTGTTTTTCTTACTAGAGTTTAAAGGGAAGTTAAAAACTCACCTAAAGGGAGATCTATAGTTCTATGAGTGTAAGAGTTTTAGTTTCTAAGAGGTAATTTATTATTAATACACCAATTAACTTTTTCCATGCTTAAAATTTGATTCTAAAAAGCTTTTAGGGGGCATGCTAAAAAATTTAAGAGGAGGGTTTGAAGTTACTCCTTTCTATGGGTTAATGGGTATAATTAAGCAATAAGGTTAGTAAAGTCATTTGCAAAATTTTTATAGGGATTCTTTGAATTTTAATTTCAAATGATGTTTTTGTATGAATGAAAGTGCAATTGCAAATGAAAAAGGTTGTATGAGTCTCAACTAAAATGAGAAAAGTTTCAAATGTTCATGGGCCTTACTATATGATGAATGCATGTGTCTTTGGTAAGCTTTTATAAGTTGGTAAGCCCATAACTAATAAGTCCTAAATATTGATTGGGGTTTTGAGAAATTTGGAATGATTTTCATTTGTTTTGGGTTTTAATGAATTGCGAGATTTAAAAGGTTTTAATGATTTTACTGATGTATGTTTAGTTTGTAAGTTTCTTGAAGTTAATTAGTTGTTATATGGTATATGTGAATGGTTAGAATATGTTTTGGAGTAAAAGAAGTTGATTTTAGGTTGTTTTAATACATTTAAGTTGATGCAGATTCAAGTACAAAAAACTAGAAATTTTCAGGTTCGGCTGCTAAAAGTTTTAGCTTCGGCAATCGTGTCACTACTACTTTTTATGGGTTTTTAATTTTTAAGACTTTAGCAATCGAAACCCTAGGGTTCGATAGCTAAAGTTACTTTTACTATAAACTTTCTTCTTCTAAATTCAAGGCTCTAGAACTTGTTTTTATATAACAAAATAACTTAGAGTGAAGGTTAAGGTTCTTAATATGTTTCTATAGAGTCTTGTATATAGAATTCATGTGTTTTGTGGATTCAACACTTGTTTAGAGAGTTGATAATCAATGTCCAAAGAAGTCAGATCCTTAGTCAGTTTAGTGCTAGAGGACCTTAGGAAAAACATACAAAAGTTAAAGTTTACCTGCCATATCAAGGGGGTAAGAATAATTGATATTTTTACAAGAGTTAAGTGTAAATTGCTTAATTAAATTTTATAAATGGTTTTATTTACTCAATTATTTAAGTGCTGCTTGAGCATAACCATGCATCATGAAATACATTTATATTTCATTAGAAACATGTGTTCTATTGCATTGAGAATTGTTTATGATATGAGGGTAGATCACAGATAACCCATTGCTACCCAAAAGGTATATGAGATCATGGTCTGAAATTATATGTATGTTTTGAATCCACAAGACCAAGTGAGGACCCTGTGACGCCCCTGGCACATGACACATGTCATGTTTAAAGAAGAAGTCCTAAGGAGCTTCTTTATAAGCTAGGCACATTGGATATTGAAAGAGGAAGTTAGAAATTTGCTTTTATATGATCCAGCCACATTAGATTATGGGGGAGTCAATGGTGACATGACTGTCATATTTGTAAATGTTTGATTATTGTTACATTCATGTGAATGAAACACCTGTATATGTGATGAAAGAATAATATAAATGTTTTAAGAAGTTTATGCTTACTAAGCCTCTCAGTTTACCACCCTCCCCTACCAAACCAATACAAGTTTTACAGGTAGCAGATGCATAAATATCCTAGGAGGACTTTGGCATGTTGAAAAGATAACTCATATAATAGTGGTAGACTCATAGATGTTTATGTAATTATGCTCATGTCATAAATGTATAAAAGTATGATCAAGTATGTCTATATCCCCTGTATGTATTTATGTAATGTCAAGGTATGAGGTAGCTTAGTGGAAGTATGTATACATGTGAGATTAGTGTGGGCATTTATATCTAGTGTATGTTAGAATGTGAATGTGCTTGACAGTCTTACCAAGGGTTTAGAAATAGTTTAGTTCTGCTTGAGTAAAGTAGAGTGTTGAGAAATTGGTAAAGTAAAACAATAACAGAAAAAGAAATTTTAGCAAAATGCACTTAAAGGATGAAGCTCTTTTTGATAAATTGAGTCATAGTGGAGGAAAGAACCTCTTTTGACTTTAGAAAAGTTCCAAGTCAGTAAAGGGGGCCCTTAGATGGTCAAAGTCTATAGTTTTAGGCTTGCTACGAGTGCCAACATCCTTAAACTGACCTATTCTTTAACACCGATAATGACCTCCTAGTCGGGGTGTTATAGCCTTTAATAGGCTTTGGCTTAGTTTTGTACTAGGATTAGGAGTTGGTACCATGATAGGACTTTAGTGTCCTTGTTCCATAAGAGTCCAGTGGATACTAGGACTATAATCATGGCGAATCTCTTGGCATCCTTATTCTTTTCTAATTGTTTCGAATAAACAGAGCGAGTGTCCAAGCTACGTATGGTAGCCAGGACACTATCCAAGTATCCTATTATTGGTTGGTTACTCGATACTCTCCCATGAGTACTATTTTTAAAGGAAGTAGTATCAGCTAGGCTATATCTTTTAAACTCAAATAGCCTGCGACAATGGTCTTGAATCAAGTGGAGCTTCTCTAGAGCTAAGCTTTGCTTAAGATAAAAATTTTTTAAATTTTCATTTTTAAAATTAGTAAAATAATATTTTATTATTTTAAAGAATGGACATTTAACAAAATTAATAGTCCTATGGCTCACTTGACTGATTTTAGACTTAATTAGACTAAATTTCTAACATTTAGAGTTTAATAAACTGAAATTAATAATGTGAAGGGCTTAATTGAGCTCAAACTTTCTTTAAGAGCTCAATTGATCATTTGAGTATACTTTAAAGGCTAATTGAAGCTTTTGGCAAAAAAAAAAATTCATAATGATGGCAATTTCTAATAATCTTAAACTCTCACTCGAGGAGATTGGATAATTATATTTTGTAAAAATAATTAGAATTGGGTATACATTTTTGGCTTCCACTCATGTCAGGGTGCTGCTATCCATTAGCGGAAGTAAAAGTAGCAGCTGGTACTCATAAAAAGTACTTACAGATTTGACTAAAATAAAGACTCTGTACCCCAGCTCCAATGCATTATTCAATTTGATATTGTTCGAATGGATGGAAGATTACAGGATGCATTGGACGGTGAGGATTGAGCCATAGGTTCCAAAGTTGTGAGGAATTTAACCATTTCTCTTAAATAAAATCCTTTTAATCGGCCGTAGGGAGTTTCAGTACTCGCGTGTATACCAAGTTCCTCTGTTCCCAGGCATTTCTGTCCTGATTCCAGAGACCATAATAGTTCTATCTCTTTTAAACTCTCTCAAATGCTACTCATTTGAAAGCAATCTCTGATCTCCCATTTTCATGGATACAAGAAGAAAGATCGTTTCTTTCTCATCAAGACCATTTTACGGTTCTTTAAAATCACAGGTTTTCTTTGATTTGGGTCTCCTGTTTTTATCATCTTAGAGATCATACATAAAACCCCAAAGCCTTTTGTTTTATTTAGATCTCTTTCTTTTTCTTTAAAAACTAGTAGTTGATCACTTGATCATCTCTCCCTCCATGGCCAATCTGTTTCAAACCTCTGTTTTAAGAAGCAGCAGATCGGAGGGCGATGTGGGGTGCGAAGTTGATGTTGTTTTCTGGAGGGATCATATCCACTGTAATTTTGTTCAAAGTGGCAATAATCCCATTTGCATTTGATCTTATTCTTCGTGCGTTACCCAGGATTTGGACCTCTCTCCGTATCTGGTTAGCTCCTCCTTACATCTATATCATTCTCAACTTCGTTATCATCACCATTGCTGCTTCCTCCACACTTCAGTACAAAAACGACAGGGACACCAAACCATCCTCTACAAGAACCCAGTTTCTATCTACTGAGAAAAGTCTAGGCAATCTCTGGCAATACATCGACGTTGATGAAGAAGATGTAAAACCAGTGCACTTTGCGAAAACCATTAATCCATCTCCAGAGCCCTGTAGCTCCTGTGACTCTGGCCTGACAGATTCTGGTAAACCACTGCGGATGGAAAAAGAGACTACCATGACGACGACGACAATTGAACCACCAGAAGAAGCAGCAGAGGACACGATGGAGGAAATGTGGAAGATAATCATGGAAGGGAAAAGGAAGATGCAGTCACGGCAGCTAAAGAAAAGTGAGACGTGGTACACAGCCCCTCGGGTGGTGGTGGCAACAGGAGCAGCGGCGGATGCTGCTGCTACCATCGATGATGATGATGATATGGATCCGGTTGCATGGGCTTGGCGACAGCTGAGAAAGTCGGAGACGTTCGGTGAGAGAGCGTCACTAAAGGAAGAGAAATCGATGAGTCAGGACGAGTTGAATCGGCGAATAGAGGCTTTCATTAACAAGTTCAATAATGAAATAAGGCTTCAGCGCCAGGAATCGTATCAACATTTCATAGAGATGGTTAATAGAGGTGTTTAATTTGTAATTAATTAAAGTTGTGTTTGTTAATTCCATATATTAGACTAATAATTGCAGGTTTGGTGAATGAGTTTTTAATGCAAATGTGTGCTATAGTTTAATTAATGTTGAGAGCCTTTATGGAAATGAAATGAAAAATTATACCAAACCGAACAATGCAAGATAGATGGATTAAGAAATGAAAAGAGATTCTGTTTATGTTTATTTATGTCTTAATTCCATCTTTTAATTTCCAACATATTCTTAGAGACGGTCCCATTTTAGAGTATCAAGACAAAAGCCAATATAATGCATATTTATTCAATTGCTACTCAAAATATAAATATGTGAATTTTATTATTTTAAATAAGAACGAAATACACATTTTTTTCTCCTGTCTCTACAAACTCTCATTTCTCTTGTTCTTAAGGGCTACTACTAGTCTTTCTTTAGTTATTGTAGACACCATATTTTGGTCAATATTTAGAATCATAGTTCGAATAATTACAATTATGTC